>NC_034410.1:83150152-83407036 GCF_002078875.1 Numida meleagris
GGTCCTGGGGGCTTGGGAGAGGGGAGAGGAAAAGGGGGGAGAGGAGGGAGAAACACCATTTAGGCAGACACTGGTAGTATCCTCTATTTGGGAAAGTCACAGAACCTTCCTGTCCTAACAGCAGAAGCACATTATTAGTTAGAAAGAGCAAAATCCAGAAAAAAACAAACAAACCAAAACAACAAAAACTTAATCTCCTTATTTATATAAGCTAAATATTTTATATTTCCCAGATTTTCATCTAAGTGCATTCTTTGAATATTGGCCAGTACGTGTAAAATTAGTCAAGAAGTTTGATATGATGTGAAAAGAGAAAAAACTTCTGTCAGACCTGCCTTTGTTCAAATGTTTTGAGTGAGTAGAAGCACTTTGTGTGATATTACAACAATTGAAAATGCATATCTTGTGAGCAGACATACTTGAGACATACCTTGCTAGCAAAAATCCATTTATGTACTTGTTTGTAAGGATTAGAAGAGTTAAAAAGAAAAAATAAATAAAATAGGATTTTTTCCCCCATAGAGTGCTGCAGGGTTGCAAAGTGTTTTTTTTCAATTTATTTCACTGAGGAACAGAAGGTAGCAATGTTCTGAGGTTCTCCAAAAGTAAGTTCCAAATCATTTTTGTTTTAGATTTGTTGAAATGTTTTCCTTCAACAAACTCAGTTTTTGACATTTTATTGAGACTCACTGAGATATTATTTTAGAATATTGTGGAGGAGGAGAAGAGAGTTAGCTGTGGTACACTTTGGATGGTTATCCTAAGGAAATAAGGATTACATTACCATGCTCTGATTGTGCTTCTCTGCTTGCCTGTCCTCCTCCTCTCTCTCCACACCCCCAGCAGATTTTTAATCTAGTTTTGATCAGATATGTCAGAAAGTTCTGCAATTCATACAATCTCAGGAAAACAGGCTGGTGAGTACAGCTTGAAAAGAATCACTCATACTATACCATTATGAGTAGGAAACCAAACACGCATCCTATTGAGTGTGGGAGAATCTGCAGCACAGTTTGCATTCCAGTCCCACTACTTACAGAACAGCTTGTTACCACTGTCGGGGAATTCAAGCTGTCTGCACCATGGTCTCTGGGCTAAACCAAAAGCGTTAAAGAAACAACAAGAAGCAGCAAAATAGAGACAAGGATGAGACTCTGAAGAAGCAATAGGGAAGCCAGGTACAGAGAAATTGCCTCCAGCTGGGAATGGTCTGAAAGGATGTTGTCTTCCCACAGTTCTCCCCAGGGAAAGAAAAAAAAATCCCAAACTGTTGCTGAATCTTGGATCCAGAAATACAAAGGAACTGAAAGATTATGAGTTTTACTAAGAAGTTTCAAGAACACAAAATGAGGCACTGGAAGAGAAGAAGCTTCCCCATCACATAGAAGGTTGCTCCCAGCCTGTGATGGAGTTCATACAATCATAAAATGTCTTTGGTTGGAAGGGACCTTAAAGACCTTCCAGTTCCAAACCCCCTACTGTGGGCAGGCTGCAAATCACTACATCAGGCTGTCCAGGGCTCCATCCAATGCAGACTAGAACACCTCCAGGGATGGGGCATCCACAGCTTCTCTGGGCAAACTGTTCCAATGCCTCACCAGTCCCTGAGTAAAGAATTTCTTCTTAATATCTAACCTAAATGTCCCCTCAAGATCTGTGTGGATATTAGGGTAAGCACATTTTCAAGGGAATGCTCAGAGATAGGAATGTGGGCCTGTCTCATCCTTTCCTATAATGTATTGTAAAAGTGTGTAGAAGAATAAGTAATTCTTTGAAGAAACTGTTGGCAGGTTATAGTGATTCACTGCTGTTATCTCCCACAGGGCTGGCCTCAAGCTACCAGGTGGTGCTGGGTTCTCTGTTCCTATCATGAGCAGTTGCACTGGGAGGTCATGCAGCCCAAGGCAGAGTAAGGATCACATTTGAGAAGGACTGAAAGGAGAGATTAAAAAACACTGGTTGCACACATGGGAAATACATAGTGGATAGAAGAAGCGAGTATTTTTTGGAGTAGTGTTTTGTTCCAGCCAACCGTTTTGTCTTCCAAACAAAATTCCCCGCTGTTAGTTGTTCTGATGGGGGTTTGCTGTCTGGCAATACTGCTCGGTGTGATACATTTTAGGGGTGGTAAAAAGGCAGGTAACAGAGATTGCATGTGCATGTCGACATAAGCAGGGCGTACAGTGCTCTGCAGCAGCTGCCTGGTGACACTGCTCCCTCATGGTAAGCAGCGGCACGATAAGCAGGGCTGCAGTTACCTAGCAGGTTAATTCCCACCTTCAAACATAAACATAGACCTAAAGTGAGATTATGTTACATCAGAAGCAAGACAAAGTTTGAAGGTATTTGTTGAAATTTGGCTTAATGACTCTTATCATTGTAACTCACACCTTTCACCTTCCTAACATCTAGCAATTTGGAATTGGCAAGTTACCAGAAAATGAAAGTAATGTCTCTCACCTGCCCTTTCTTTTTGCTCTCACTGTACTTTTCTATTTTTTTTCGATGCATTTTGCAGACGTGGTGGATTTTCTCTTAAAGGCTGCTAATCCGTTTCCAATTTGTAAACCACTGTACACAGCCAAATTCCTGACATTCATTTTTAAAATGAGCTTTTTTTCACTAAGCTTATAATTGCAAGAAGTCTATGCAGCTCTCCACATTTTACACTCACTTGCCAACAGTGCAGTTCCTTAGCACATTGTATTTCCACTTGCAACACGCAGGTCTTGTGGCTCAAACTCAGGAAAATAGCTACATTGCCTCCTGAACAGGGTAGTGGCACAAAAAAAAAAAAATGAAGGGAGAATTTGCCATGTCCTTATAAATTCAAACTCTCCTTATGTGACAGTCACTCCAGCTGCCAGGCTGGGACTGTTTCACTCTCCTGTTTCCTGTGCCCAGGGTGTGATGTTTACTTCCACTGCACCTATACCTCTCCTTAACCTGTGGAATATTATTTCTTAAGTGTGACTTCCCAGCAGAACTGTTGGTGCTAATCAGACGAGAGAGAAGAGGAGTCCCCTTTGCCAGGAAGCTTCTCCTCTCCAGATTCCAGCCTCATGAATCAGATTTCTGTTTAACTCATTTTGTCTGACACAAAACACAGCAGATATGTTCCATGCAGAGCATTTAACAGTGGAAAATGGTGCGAGCATCTTTCTGGAAGGAAGCAGCTAGTATATCAAGTTCAGTTTGGTAGCTACCTTTCCTTCAAGCTCACAGAACTGGCCAAGTAGATACACTCAGCTGCCAGTTTTCAGCTTCCTTTCACTTCCCCACCACTCTGTTAGGAATGGACAGTCATAACTTGTAAACACCTGCACCACAGATTAGCAAAGGACTGTGGTTACAGGGGCAGCAAGGAGCATTTCCAAGGGTTTTGTTACAGTGCTGATGTGTTCTTGGCAGATATAGCGATGTGCTTAATTCAGATAATGCCTCAAAGAACCATTTCCCCCCTCAGTTAAGTGGGATTTAATCTAGCAAAATGCAGGGTGGCTGCCTTTAGAAAATACATTGTACTATAATGCCAAACTGTATTGAGATTAAAATAGAGCCCTACCTTCTCAGTGGTAGCACGTAGTGCATTCGGTTTGCCTACTCATCACAGTAACCCGCCTGGTGCATCTTTCTGTTTTTAATATTAGATTATCTGAGCATATAAAATCAAGCTGACAGAATGAGTCACCTGATGGATTATTGCCTAGAGAAAAAAGCACAGGCTTGTCATTGTATTTGCCGACAAAGCACCACGCATACCTATGGGGCTGTAAAGATAATAAGCATGAACTTGATTACTGCTAATATGCTCTGCTTCAAGTTTCAGATACGCAGCGTATTTCCTTTACATAATAACTTTTTGTTCATTTCCTAGAATTGACAGAATACTTCAGAGAAATTAATCTGATGAATGCAGTTTCATTGGTCTCATTAAAAATTCCAGCAAAGATACCAGAATAGCAATAAAAGTTATTGTTCAAAACACAGTGCAGACATAGGGCATTAAATGTGTCATCGCTTTCAGGTTAGTGGAGTGAAATAGACATAAAGTAAAATGGCAGACTCCAGTGTTAACAAAAGTGCACTCCAGGTTGATAAAATATTCTTTTATTTTGAACACTACCTCTTGTTTTTTGTAGAGCTGAAATATTAGATTTCGCTTTACACATACATATTCCCAGCAAGATCTGGGAGAGGGGCAGCAGCACTGACTGTTTAATCTTCATCACACATTTTGTGGTTTTGCCATAAAATTGCTGTCTGGTAGTGACCACCAAATCAAGGGCAAATCAAAATGCAGTCATATTCGGTTAATCTGAATATGGAACCTGGATGCAGTTGTCCCCTCTACTCTGCTAGCGGGAGCCTGTAGTTTCTCCCACCCTTTTTCCTGACATGCCTGTGGCATAACAACTTGATGGATCTCCAAAAGGTTAGCACTTTTGTGGCCATGGAAACAGACTTAGCCACCTCACTTTGTTCCCTAGGAATGCTTCCCCACTGACTGACTCTTGGGGTCATCCAAGAAGATGCTTCAAGAGAAAATTGCTCATCTTTCCCCCTCATGGGCCATCACATAGATATGAATACCAAATACTGATTGAGAAATATGACTGTGGTTTCTAAAACAGAGTTGACAAGAAAGGGGGAAGGAAATAAAAGCAAACGTGCTATCATACTGAGGTGTGGGAATAAGAAAGACAATTTATCTGAGTTCTCACACAACATATAAATGAATGCCACGCACAAAATCTGAATTGGCTGAGCAGAACCAGTCTTCACAGTTTCTATAGGCTTTTCAGTCATGGGAGCTATGACTACCAGCTATTAAGGCAGCCTTAATGGCCAAGAGCTTCCTCTGGTCCCAGGTAGTTACAAAACAACAGGAAGGCAGGCAGTGCCAGCCCATCGCATGTCATGACCACAGACAATGTCATGAGGGCAGAGATGTTCCTTAGCTGCCTGGGGCCATCCTCAGGCACTGCATGGCACCTTCTACAAAAGTGCTTTTTTTTTCTTTTTTTTTCCCCTGAGTAATTTCTCTGTAATGAAGCATAACAAAATTGCCCAATAAGCTTTTTCTGAGAATGAACTAGTGCTGGCACGGAGACAGGGAAGTCCCTTTCTGAAAGACTGATGGTTAGAAAGGCCCTGAAAAGAGCTGTTTAATCACTAAAATAAAAAGGAATGAAAGTGAAAAATAGTCATAATGATTTTTTTTAAAAAATAGAATAGCAAAATCAAAACAGGAATAGTGTTCCCCATCACTCTGCTAAACTTCAGAAGTGTTTGTTAAGTTATGCTCAGTGTTGAAAGAAAAGGGTTAATGAAAAGCATTTCTGAATCCAGAGAGAATTCTTTGTTTGTTAATGGGAAAAGTTCAAAAGATTAAACATACAGATTCTTTGACATTTCATCTTGCAAAAGCAAAATCCCGATAAGATAAATGCTTTGGCAAGGGCACCATCACTGATGAGTATGTGATGGTTACTCTGAAAGAGGAAACAAGATCTAGCTTGTTGAAATGGCACTGCAAATGCAGAAGAAAAGCAGGTTTTGCAGAGCACTGGTTCTAGGCAGATGTAGATGAAGTGGGAGCTGTAGTCTAGGTTCTCAGACTGCTCCTGACACAGCACCAGTGGGAGGAACGAAGGTAGAAAAGATGGCTTGCTTTCACGATCTATTTTGTCTGGCTTTAATACTGGCAGTGAGCTGTGTAGGGGAATCACGAGGCCATTTGTCTCTGAAGCAGAGATCAATGGAGAGCTCAATGAAAAGCCATACTGGGCAAAGAGAAATTCAAACCATAAGCCAGCAAGGTGAGCTAGTATTTCCACCCATCCTTTTGCAGGGGATTAGCTATGAATAAAGATTTAGCTCAGTTCTGCTTTGCCTGCACAGCTGCAGTGTTAATAATAGCCACTAATCTTTTAGATCTGTTGTATTTCTACCATGGCAAGTCTGCAGCAGTGAATATAGCTCTGGGCTGTTTCTATATTACTGAAATTTACATCCATTGCCATTAACAATAATGAAAAAAATGTTTATTCTACTCAGGCTTTGCTGTCTCCATGCACACCATTTGTTATCTATCTCCTTGCTACCTGGTCTGCAACAGTGAAAGTACTGGGTGAAGCACAGACAAAAACCCTGGAGCTAGCTGAGAACACTTGATGATGCATAGTGCCTAACTCAGCTCCCTCATACAATCAGATTTTGATTTGATAACCGTGGCTGGAAATTTTGAAATTGTTTTTGATTCGGACCTTACTTCTACCTCTCTCTTACTTGTCTTATCACCTCTAGAAACTTGTAGAAAAGACTTATCCTACATTTTCAGGACAACCTACAAACTTCCACAGCTATATTGAACTCTTTTCTCTAACAATCTGTAGATCATGCACCAGTACAAAAAATACTGGTTTATAACATTTTTTCTTAAAAGGAGATACCTCAGATTTCAGGACAGCTGATTATCTGGCCCAGTAGAGGCTCCTAATGTTCTTTGCCCTACTCAAACACCATTCCTGCGCGTTCTCAGCGTGGGAGGGAGGACAGAGTGGGTGGGTATCCACCACCTTCATGCCAGCTCAGGGACTTTACTCACAGGTGGCTTGGAAACAGTCCAGCCACAGCGTGTGAACACCAAGTGAAATGTACACAGCAGTCTTGCTCTTTTGAGTTGTTGTGTTCTGATAATGTGACACCAAATAAGAGGAAAAAAAAAAAAAAAAACAAATTTGACATTTTCCAGTTCTAGAAAAAGCAAGCATATTATCAAGGGGGCTTTGGCTTTCATCTCTCTTTCATCAAATATGTGCCTCCCTAGTAAGACTTATAGAGATCGCCATGGTTTTTGAGGAGCAGAAACAAATGTTACAGCAAACAAATCCAGAAGAAAAGGTTTGAGGTTTGGTGGGTTTGTTTTTATCCCCTCTTTATTCTTTTGTCCAGACATGACAGAATTGGTTCCCAACTTGGAACACAATTGTTTATGACAATAAATCAGTTGACTACACTGCTGCTGTGCCATCCAAAATGACTTTGTAATCTGGAAAAAAATAATTGTGCTGAGGAGAAAGGGAGCAGTGGCCATTTCCCAGGCTTTTTTGACCTTCTGAGCGAGAATTGGAACTTGCCTAGTGGTTTAGATGCTAATCTGTCTACCCAGTGTGTGGGTGTGCTCTGAGTCACAGCCAGCATGTGCACTCGCTTCTAAAACAGGGCTTCCTAAATATTTTTTTAAGGGTAACTTTTGTTTAATTTTCATTTGGCAGAGTCCCACACTGGGAATGGTCAAAAGCTCAGGAAGGACCAGACCATATGTTGTGTATGGAACTGCTAAGAACAACTTTGAAAGTTTATAGACCTTTTTGTCTTGAACTGAAGAGAACCCTGACACCCCTCCCACCATGAATTAAGATATTCCTTTTTTTCTCACCCACTTGCCAACAAACCACATCTGTCAGGCTTCAAGTGTACAACAACAACTGACTGTCTACAGCAAGAATAAATGTCTTTTTTTTATTATTTTGGCATTTGCTGTATTTATCTTTTTAATATATGCCTAGTTACTAACACTCAAGGGGTATTCTGCTGAGGACATTACAGGCAAATGTAACTGTGAAAGTACAGAGCAAACAGGATGCAGTGGCCATATACAGGCAAACAGTCACTGCCAAGACTTCTGTGAAAAGAAGGCATTTTTTTATTGTTCTTCTTATTACATAACTGAAAACAGAGATAATGAACGTGTTTCAGTCAGAGCATCACAGGTGTTACAAATTGCTTTCTCTCTTAGAGGCCCTGTTATTAACCCAGTTACTGCTGGTAATAATACCTGCTGCTGTGTAAATAAGCCTGAAAAATGCACCGGGCCAGATTCAATAAAGGGCTTAGGTGACTCAGCATAAGTTATTGTAATACCCAGTACTTACGATCCCAAGCCTTTAAGCAGAGTCTGAATCCTGAGCAACATATCCATAAAATACACAGAGAGCATTAGGTGGCGGCAACAACAACCTGAGTAGCTCCACCTGCACCTGCTTGGGCCTGGCCAATGAAGGTAGCTGGGCATAGAGACCGACATGAAAATGCATCTGGCAGAGCTATGTGGAGATACCTGCCTTCAGTCAGGACCTGATCCCTTCCAAAATATGACCTTGGGGGCTTTTATTTTCTTTTTTTTAATTTTTTTTTTCAAAATGGGGAACTTCACAACCCCCCCCCCCCCTACCCCGCTCCATGGAGATTATGCAATTAGCAGCTCTAAAGTAGGTCATGGTGAGTGGGCTGGAGGGGTATGCTCCTCATCCTCCAGCTGCAACTGTGCACAACTCAATTCAGGATTCATTAGTCCATAAAGAGAAAGAGCATATTAAGCAACTGAGTCATGTTTCCTCATGTTTAGGACACTCACCTGGCATGAGGGCATCCAAGTTTCTGGCCCATCTGCACTTTATTTGCTGTATTTTAACCAATGCTGCTTTATCTGAACTACAAACAAAAGAGGTCCCCGCAATGGAGCTGACACCCAGGCCTGTCCTGAGGCAACACATGGTCACCACCAGGTGGGTGGCACGTCCTGGACAGGGCAGCCCTGTGTCAGAGCATCCTCTCCCCTCAGGCAGACATGCTCTCAGGAGCTTGAGTAGATTTGAACCTGTTCATGGTAACTTCCGTGTCCTGTAAGGAAATAATCCAGCTACTCTGTACTGGTAGGCCAAAGGACAAGAACCACGTGTGCTTGGTGTTTCAGCAGCAAACCACAACAGCCACCATGTGTGGTAAGCAATGGATCCCTAAATGCTGGGTGAGCTCTGAGGAGCTCTGTGGGGATGACTGACCCTCCAGCAGGTGTACACATAAATTAAGGCCTGAGTTGCACACTCAACTCCACCTGAGGCTGGGACAACTCAAGACATGTAGAGAAGTGCAGCTTGAAGCTTCCAGTAAACTGGAGAGACAAATAGCAAATAAGCCCTTGAACTTAATCTCCACCAGCTTTGTTGGGATTTTAGTCTTAAACATCTCAGTTGGGTCAAGTGCCAGGTCTGAAATCTGTTATAGATTTGATACCTAGATCCTTCTTATATGAGAGGAGAGGGATAGATTCCCCTGCAGACTGTCCTAAGCTAGACAGTCTCTCTGGAAGGAAGCCCTATGCAAAGCTTTGCTCTCAGTTACTCCGTGACAACTCTGCTGTGGTGGTGTTGCAAATGACAGCATAACAGCCTAAAATACAACAGCAGAAGTGGTGTTGTTTGTTTGTTTTTTTGAGGCAAGGCTGTGTTTTGTTGAGGAAAAATGCAGACAAGCAGACCCTGCTGCTACCAACAGACCCATGGGGCCACTGCAGCAGAGCTTGTGTCCCTCGGAAATCTCCAGTGCAACAGAAACCTCACATATGTGATGAGGAGAAACACTGTAAAGAGCCAGAAAGCCTTCCAAGAGCCAGGAGCTCAGCAGGACATAGATGTGTGCCTTCGAGATACCAAGTGCGCGCTGAGCAGTATGGCAAACATATTCCAGGCCCGTTTTCAACTTCTTTCTGCTGTTTTTTTCCCCAAGATTTCCCCTCCTTGCAAAGCTGTCCCTCAGAGCCTGTCCTGCATGAGCTGCTGAATGCATCCAGCTGCTGGTAGCCTTCCCTGCTCACATTCCCACCCACGTTACCACAGCAGCAGGAACAGCAAAACATTAAACATGAGGACTCTGCGTGGGCAAAGTCCCTGCGTCCTCTGGGTTCTGGAGCATCCTTGATGCAGCTGCCAGGCCCTCAGAGGATTTGAACATCTCAAGTGTTTGCTCTGGATCCTTTTCCAGCTGAGCCTGGCACATTTCTAGGACAACTTTGTTTGTGTGCAGAACGCGTAGCCAGTGCTGGTTATACCCATTTTGTGTGTTTTTCAGAGAAGTTTTTTAGCAGCTGGACTACACAAGGTGAATATAAACAGTTGTCCCAAATACACTTCTCAGTCACCTCTGAGCAGCACAATCTTGCTTACATTTCTACCTGAGCTCCACCCATGCCTTGCATAAGCCTTTCGTCCAGAGGTAAGTCAACAGAGAGGAATTCACATGGAAATATATTTCCACATGGCTTTCAGATGTGGAGCATATGAAAAGCACGTGTATTATTTAAGCCTTGTTTTCACTTTACTTTTTATTCCTTTGGACATACTTGGATTTCAAAAAATGAAGAATGAAATCAGCTTTGTTTCTTATTAGCTGACTATAGTTATAGATCGGGTTGGCATACACTGATGTGTTAATTTGGCAAGTTATCAAAAATGAGAGCCAAAATATCTGACAGTCAGACACCATGGTTCCCTGGAAAACAGCTCTACTTAAATAAATCTTTTGTTTTGACAATATGACAGGTCTGGTCAAGAGCAGTAACCATGTTGGGGCAGCATATTTTGATTTCTCCAAGACAGCTGATTTAACACCACAGGGAATTTTGATATAAAATGGGCATGTACAAGGAACTTACAGAGTGCGTATTAGATGGCTCAAACATTGATTCAGGGACAGATCTTTAAGAGGTCTGTGAGAAGAAAACTGATGCTGTTTCTCTTGTAGTCCACCAGGGATCAGTTCTTAGGCTGAATTATGACTTCACATTTCAGTTCACACTCCAAGCAAATACAGAAGTGTTTAGCAGCAAATTTGTTAAGTAATTCAAAACAAATAAACAAACAAACAAACAGTGGGGCAGTTAACAGGGAATTACTCCTGCATTGGAAGTGATCATACATTTTAAATGGTCAAAGTAGGTATGGATACAGTCAAACAAGAGATTTTTAGATTTGAAAATAGTGAATTGACGCTGAGGAAGAGCAAATGTCCAGGAAAGCTGTTCCAGAGTAGGTAATTCTAAAGACTACTCCTAGACAATTGCCACTTCTTGAGCAAAAAAATAAAAAATGAAAGAAAATTAAAGGTTTGGTCAACTAACATGTGAAGATCCTGGTCGGGCTACAGAGAAGGGCCAAAAAATGATCCAGAGCATAAAGGTCAGCCTTACTAAATGAGATTGTAGGTGCTCAACGCACCTGATATATATATATTTTTTTTGCAAGACCGGAAAGAGATTATTTTAAATTGTGCAAAAATGCTGAACACACAGGAAGGATGGCCCAATCGTGTGCTTTTGGCTGTAAAAACAAATGATCAGGAGGTAAAACTGGAATAAGATTCAATTTCTCATCTGTCAGGCAAATGAAATAACAGTCCTCTGTATAGCAGTAGGCTTGTTGTTACTTAGAGTCTTTAAGTTTTGTTTTACAAAAGATTGTGCAACTTTCCTAAAACTTGGAATTTAACAATTTTCTTTGGTGGGAAAAAAAAAAGAAAAAAAGAAAGAATTTGACATCCTGTCATTGATTTAGGTGTCAGTGAGGGAAGGCGTTGGCTGGATGGGATCACAGTTTATGTTGGAATGGGATTTTTTTTTGCCTCCTCAAGACACAGAGAGAACAGTGACCTCCCACATCCTCCCATCAGTGCATGCATAACTCTACAATGCTGCTCTTAGGAGTAAGAATGAGCTATGTTCATTTTAGATGACTAGATTTAGATTACTTTTCCATACCTGAAATCTAAGCAAATCATCCTGAAAATGTACGTTTGACATTTAATGACCGGTGAAACAATCAAAACCAAACAAGCCCCAAACCCAAATGCCTTTTCACTGAAATTTCAGTGCAATGTCATGCTTGGTTTCAACTTAAAGTTGAATGTGTTTTGGAAAAACTGAAAAAAATATCTTCAGTAGCTTTTAATTTTGTGACAGATAATTAAAGTATAACATGAAAGTGCTTTTTATTTGTAAAGCATCCTCAGGTTAATTTTGTTCTGTCCAAAGTTACTTGGTTTTCTCTCCTTTTTTAAAGGCTTAGACAAGTGTCCTTTTCTCACATGCCTTCCTTTAAAAAAAAATAAATATTTGGGCTCTGGCAATATAAGAATATTACCAAAAAGAGCAGACTAACAAAGGATTTTCAAGTTATGAGAAAAACTATGAAACTTATAAAAATAAATAATAACACAGAGGGAGAAATAAAATAAAAAGATTCTATTATTCTTCTTTAAAACTTATGTTTGCAAGCAGCTATTTAGGAATATCAAGACTATGTAATACATTTGAGAAGGTTTTTTATCACTACTTTAGAAGAAACTGCATTTATTACATACATTTTTCTTTCTAAGTGGTATAAAAGCCATTTCAATGACTAATTTATGGTATTTTCCTTAGAAGCCATCTCTGTCAAGAGGGCGGGAAGAATGGCTTTGAAGAGATGGATTGTGGTGCTGAGCCTAGCGAGGCGGCTGTGCCTACATGAGGTATGTGCACCTCCCACAACATTGTTTTGACAATTAATAATTTCTGATACAGGAGAAAAAAAACAGCAGCAAGAGTTGGTGAGATCTTAAAATGTCCTGAAACTGCAGCACGTGGGCTATCTTCCTGGTCTTGTCATATCTGTTTTGAGACAAGCCTGCTGGATGAGATGCCTGACAAAATAATCAGTAAAAAAAAAACACAAGGAAAATGTAGTGTCCACTTGCAGAGTGAATACCATGGCAATACAGCACTAGACCCATACAGACCTATGGAAAACATATGACTAACTGTGGTCTAATCTTCAGTGTTGTAAACATCATGGTGTGTTCTGGAGGACAAAAAAGAACACCATAAATGTCTTATTTTTCCCCTGAAAGACATTTTTAGAGATAAATGACAGTAAACAGGACACACATATGGAAATATGTCATCATGGACAGCTAGGCACTTCAGGTATGAAGTTTTGAGTTTCTTGTTAAATCCACATAGCGACGGATACATAGCCAATGACTCACAAAGATGTGCCTTGCCCATTTTGCTACAGCAGAAAGGATTTCTGCTTGGTTTTGCCTTTAAGCTAAGATCTGCAACGGGTCAACTTTTTGGACCAGTCCACAAAAGCACATAGTTTTGAGCTCAAATGCATCGCCTACTGGGGCAATGTGACCCTTTCTGGCTAGAATTGACCCATTCAGTGCTCAATGGTGTTTGGTTAATGTGTCAGGAAGATGTACTACCTCTTACTGGCAAGTGCTTAATGCTGTAAATGCCGAGGCTGATCCTTCACATGGCCCTTTCTTCAGCCCATGGAGCAACTCCAGTGGTTTCAGGGGGTGGTCAGTCCTGACTCATGCCACCAGAAGATGTAATTAGAGAGCCCAGCTTGTGCATCCTGTGGTATCACCTGGCTTCCTTCCTCCTATAGATTTACTTTCTTTGGGTTTCTTTTGATTTTTCCATTTTTCAGACTCTACAGTGCTGCATGTGTTGCAGCTGGCACATTTCTGCAATGCTGGGAGCCAAGTTAGACTGGGAAATCTCCTTTCTCTCTTACAAACATGCAAAAACAATGACACACAGTGGGAAGTTGTATGTAATATACAAAACTGAGCAATTTGAGCTCCAGTCACCACAGAAGGCAACTGGATGATTTTAACCCAGTATGGTTCATCTGCTTTTTAAAAAGGAAAAGAAAGGAGAAAAAAAGGAAATGAAAAACATTCACTCGTGTTGCTTAGGCAAAGCTAAAAATAAATTACTGGTATCTTGCATATGTAAAGGTCTATGAAAACCTCTAATACCAACTAGTCAGGAGTGAAGGAAGCACTGCTTGCTTTTCTACAGCACAGCAACCACAACTCTGGTTCCCCTCAAGCTCTGTTACAGCTGGCTGGCTACAAGCAGGCTGGCTCCTAACTCAGCTCGGCAGGATGCTAGGAAGATTTTTCATTCTCTATCATCTTCTGCATTTGGGGGTTTGTGGGAGAAGTCATTTCTCCACAGGTAAACTGCATCTTTGCTGGCATCCCTGCCCTCCCTGCTCTTAGCCAACATCAAGCCCTACACAGAGGCACACATCCAGAACAAAGCCAATCCTTCCATCTGGAGTAAGCTTTAAATAACATCCTCTTCACGTTGCCAAAACAAGCCAGCCCATTCAAAAAGCAAAGTATCTGGAGTTCAAAGAGAGAAGATTTTCTTAGCGCTGAACTTTGCTCTGGCGGCACACTGGAGTGGCTTCGGGACATACCAGTTCCGTTCTTGCCTCTGCTGAGCATTTTGTTCAGACAAGCCCAGCCCAGGCTCAGTGCCTTGCTCCTGCAGCCAGCTGCCTCCCTCCCTGCCTGACACACTCTTCTTGAGCACTCTGGGAGTTGAACTCAGCGTTTTTCAGAATACTTTTAAGATACTCCTAATTTTGTTATAACCCAACGTATACAGAGGTTTTTGTTATTCTTTCTAGCCTGGATTATGTTCTCTAGTAAGAAAAATAACATTTAGCAGAGACGTTACATCTTCCTTTGGGGACGGTGGGATTGATTTGGGAATCCTTAGATTGTACTGTAAATCTCAGCTGATATTTGCATAAAGTGCTGGACAGTTTGCATAGTCAAAAAAAAAAAAAAAAAAAAGGCATTATTGTCTTTAACCGTACTACATCTTTCCAGATAAAGCTTTGTCAGCCCCCCAGGCTGCCACCCGAGTTACTCAGAGCACATTGTTCACATTCTCCACACCAGCAGCACCACACCACAGTACTTCGCAAATACAAGCAGAAAACCAAAGATTAAAGCAAGTTTCCTCAAGACACTTTTATATCAAAGCTCTTCATACAAGCATCCATTCTTTTGCTTGTAAAGGCACTAATCATATTTCAATTGCATGCCTACAATATAAAGTTAATAGCTTCCTTATTTCCTCATTTTAGCATTTCCCCTCTACTCCCTCTGTCTTTTCAATTATAATAGCTAGATCGTTTCTTTCATTTCCTTTCTCCTGTGTCCTGTTTTCATTTCTCATACAAAATCACATTTGGTCACTTACACTTTTCTTGAGGATAAGCACACGACAGCAGCATCTCTTGCTCCACCATGGTGCCGGCTGCCAGAGAGTTCAGGGGTCTTCTGAATAGCGTTTCGAGACAATATTTTGGAAAGCTCAGCTCGCTCATGCGAGCTTCTGCTCTTCTCCAGCACTCCTGGCTTCTGTGTGCTGTCACATGTTATCCTCCCTCCTAACAAACCTGTGCAACTGGTCTGGCAACATGCATCTCATGTGTCAGAAGAGCTTTAATTGATTCATTGCAACAGGTACCCACCTTCATTAAAAAAAAATTTTGAAAGGAGTAGTCTCTTAGCGCCTCATTTGAAATTACAGAACCTACAAAATGTCACAGCTGCTGCACTTTAAAGGGAAACTGCTTGAGAATGTGCAGGAAATAATTTAGAATCAGTCTTACATGCCAAATAAACCGCAGCTAGCGGTATAATTCGGGTGCTCCTGCACCGTAGGAGAGCTGCAAGCCTTTTACTATGCACACAGGTGGCATGGGCTGCCTCTGCATCTCCCCAGGCACCGCTTCTTGTGGAATAAAACAATCCCGTACCTCTGCCATAGAGACCTCAGCCTCCATGAACAACAGCCCTGATTGCTACTGATGTGAACCATGTGGGCCTGATTTCTGAGGGACACAGACTGGGGAACATGAGGCTAATGGTGCTGCAGTGCCTGCAGAGATGCTAAGTCTGTGCAGGAACCACAAAAGCCTCTGCCTTTCCTCAGCCCTTATATGGGGCTCAGCAAAGAGCCCCCAGCACAGCCCTGAAAGCTCCTTGCAGCTCAGTTACCACTTCTCTGCTGACCCCATGCCAAGAGTGGCCCCTCATTACGACTTGCGCCAGTTCCACATTAGGGCACATCAGATAGTATTCCCATAGCCATTTCCTACCACAGTTGCTCCCCCAAGCATCGTTGAGTGCAAGCGAGGCTGTGGCTAGCAAGGAGCCAAAAACCAGGGGACGCGGGATTTACACCTGACTCTGCCTCTAATTTGCCCTGTCACCTTGGGCAAATTGCTTTAGCTCTCCGTGCTTCTGTTTCTCCATCTCTAACACAGATAATTACAGTTCCCTTTCTTTAAAAAATGCTTTGAAATCTATGCACAAAACGCAGCATGAAAGAGGAAGTTATCATTATTGCACACTTGTAAAATAATGGGATGAGGCAGACAATGAGCAGAGAGCATTTCAGATTGCATGCATGCAAAGTGTTGTGTTATAAGAGGAGTGTGACCTTATTGTCATAACCTTATTATTTGTGCTTTTAAAAAAACATAATTCTACAGAATTGAGCACAAGTCCACTTTCTGTTTTGCTGAGAGAAAAAATCTAAACCAATTCTCACTTCTGGGAACTTTATGTCCTGCAGGAAACAGCAAGTCTACCAGAGGTTCCTTGATGGAAAATGATGTACTGTGGCAATTTCCTGCTTTTCTCTCACCTGAGTAAATAACGTTTCTCATTTTGCAGCCAGTGAGCGTATACAATATGCTCAACAGATCTAAATACTCACCCCCCCTTCTCTTTCTCTTTTTAAAAAATAGAAGTCAACAAAGATTGCAAAGAGTGGGTGTTTTTTTTTTTTTTTCATGTGCAAATAGACTCAAACAGATCGATGAAAAGTTGTGCTTTTCAGTGGCTGAATTCATTTACATGGTAGCCTTGTATTTGTTTCAGTACTTCAGCAAACAAAATGAGAGAGCTGCTTGTATTCACCTCACTTCTACAGTGTAGCTCCTTGAGGGGGCTCTCTTCAGTGGGGAGGTTTGTAAAGGAAATGACAGTGAACTAATTTTCCCTAGAATTTAGAGCAAATAATGGTTTGTCAACCAGGGAAATAGCAGTTGCTAGGGCAGTGCGTGATGGTGCTGCTATAGACTTCTTGCCTCTGCATGCACTACCACTGTCCACGCACTCTCACTCACAGCCTGAAGACCTCTCAAATGATGGCAGCACTCTTGAGATGATACACTGAGGATGGTATAGGGTTGAAAAATTAAGACAAACTTGCAAAACCTTTAACAGTATTGTCTGTGAAGAGGCAGTTATTGCTTTTTTTCCCTCTGCATCCTTTTCCTGTAAGAATATTCCCAATAGAAATGTGCTTATCCACTCTCCTGTTTGGACTAAAATCCCAGGTAATGCTAACCATGAGAGATAGCT
Source organism: Numida meleagris (assembly GCF_002078875.1). NCBI lineage: Eukaryota > Metazoa > Chordata > Aves > Galliformes > Numididae > Numida > Numida meleagris. The sequence continues at coordinate 83,167,226 of NC_034410.1, forward strand.
CAGAGATAAAGCTGGGCAATGCTGAACTGAAGATGAATGGCTGTGGGGAAATAGCTTTTTGTGAAATGCCCCTTGCTTGCAAGATGATACTGTCACACTCTGAAAACTTACCTGAGTCTCAAAACATCATTCTCTGCATGACTTAACATGGCCAGCCAGGTTTATTACAGACCAGGAGGGTGGTAAATGTATAACCTACTTGCTTCTTACTCCATAATCCATTAACTACAGAGCCATGTCCCAAGATGTCCTAAGGTTACTACACTGACAATTTATAGTAGGAACTCAATCGCTTAGAGCTGCAAGCTCAAAAGCACTTGGAACTACATTTGCAGAAGAACGCGCATGTATTTGCTTTGTCTGAATACATACAGTTGTAGTCGGTGACTTGTCAATAACCAAATTCTTAACGACATTTGCAAACTCATAGTGGGTATCATATTAGCATGTTCTGATTTGAATTTCAGTGGAAAGGACTATTACGAAAAAAACAAAAAGACTTCTTGTAGAGAGATAATATAAAAATGTCAGAGGAAATTCTTTAAAAATGATTTTTTTCTCTTTCTATTTTGACCTGTCATCTGCACATGGATGAAGCTGCTCAGGAATTAAAGTTGCTACCCTGCCTCTGGAAATGGAAGGCACAGTGGGAGTTGATTCCAACCTTTTCAGGAAAGTGAAAAACAGCATGCAAGGATAGGTGCCTGAGAAAGTGGGGATGAATGAATGCATTTAAACACCACATCCTAAAAATCGGAAAGCCAACTAATGAGCCAAGTGAACCAGTACTGTCAATGGCAGCAAAAACTCTAGAAAGAGTCAAGTTTACACACAAGAGCATTCTGCTGTAATGAAATTAAAATATGAAGCGATACAGCCATTTGTATCTTTGGATGGGCTCCAAGCATTCGAATTGATGCATACATTCGTATGTGAGTTATTTGCGAGGAGCACTCAAATGACAAACATCCCGTAATTGTGGTGCTTGATCCTCCAAGAAGCTCATCTCTGTAATTATAATCATTGTCTGAAAAAACAATACAGTAACTGTGCAATTGATGCTTGTCTCCACTTCTGTCACTGAAGTGACAAAACAACCAAGCCATGTTCACATCTGCTTCCTTATAATGCTCCATTTGTCCTCACCCCAGTATCTAGCCATAACCTACAATTATGTGTCATTAGATTTCTGTGGAACTGATTAAAGGCTGTCCTATTCAAGGCTGATTTGGGAATATTCCAAAAGCCTGAGGGTGGACCCTAACTGGCATAAATGAAGCAGATTTAAGCAGTTGATTCTTTAAACATCACAGGTTTCCCACTTTGGGTAATAACTGCTACCCAGTGCAATGCAAACAAGTTGAAGTCTTGAATATACCGGTCCAAAGAGGCATGTGATGGTGTCATCCATACCACGTGGGCAATTGTTGCTTTTCCTTTCTCATTCAAGAATCCTAAAATGCCTAAATCAGGAGAATAGTAAGTGCTGGTTTGTTTTAAAAAGGCTTTGTGGTATTACTGCTGAACACCTGGTGCTTGCATAGCAGGTAGGGGCTGAGTGGGTTAAAGAGAGGGAAGGGAACTAGTGCTCTCTTTAGACCCATAAAGCTTGCCTGAGGAGAAATGGTGCTGAAATATCTGCCTCTGACTGGGAGCAGTGGAGCTGTGAGGTTCCAAGACATGAAGATACCAAGCATAGCGTTAGCTGAGTGCGCTTCCACAGCCGCTGTGTGCAGGTGGCAGGTCTGATGTGTGCGGGACCCAGGGCAGCTAGGTACCAAAGGCTTTAGGAGGTGTTATCTTGTTGTGAGGCTGTCTGCATAGTCAGTGGGAAGAACTGGGCTTGCTGCAGGTGTGGGTCACCTGAGCTGTACAGGACATCTCTCTTAGGAGAACCATGCCCTAGACCCCACTGAGCACAGGCTCACCCTCCATTTTCTGTGAAGGGGATCTACTGGGACTGAGATGAATTCTGCTCTTCAAACACTGCACAAAACCAAACAGGCTGCTATCACCTTCCTAACCACACTTTCTGTTCCCTTTCTCAGACAAGAGGTGAGCAATTTCTACTGACTTGTGCCCTGTGGACTCCAGAATGGCTCTGGGACATCAACCTCCTCAGACCGACTACTTGGGCCCCAAAAAGCAAGAAGAGTTGCAAGGCAATACGTAGCAATAGCACTGATGAACATGTCACTGCCTAGAAGCAAAACTAGAGAGGACCTGTGAAACACCTAAATTCTTCCTAGGACCAGTTTTTCTGAAGATGATATAAAATAGTTGTAACATTTGTGAGCTTTTTAGTCTGAACTGCACACCATCTCAACATTTTGGCTTCTCAAGATCGCAAATCAAAAGCCATCACATACTTTTAGGCAAAATCTAATTCAAGCTTCCATTGACGCAGTAATTTCCATGTGACATATATCTGCTGTTAAAAACAGTACAAATTTCTGTGAACAGCAGTAGGACACTTGGCACACACTCCACTTCATCAGGATCTATTTCAAGGAATTCAGCTTTAGATTCTTGCCCATTCAACAATACTAGCAAAGCTTTTTCTCCTAAACTGACAGTTGCTTTAGATTAATGAGAAGAAAAACCTCCTATGCTGGAAGGACCATGGGAAGGAAGTCAGCCTGCTGAGTTACTGCAGAAGCTTGAAGGGATCCAGGGACAAAAGGCTATGAGGAGGAGCTGTGCTTTCCCACCCTCCTTGAAGGTGATGCAATGTGATGCTAATCCAGGAGAATTTTTTTCTAGCTTCTGTTCAAGGGATCAACAAACATACCTGAAGGCATGAAGGATATGTTTAAACAAAGAAGATGAGAACAGACTCAAAACCTCAGACTTAAAAAACAGGCAAAGAAAAAGACTACATAAGGCAAAAAGGAGATGGGTGCAGTAATTGCAACAGCAAAACAGTGCAGAATAATGAACTCACTAAGAAACTGCTGCCAGCACCCACAGATTTCCAGTTAATTCTGCATGCTGTTCCACTATCTAATACTTCCTATCAGTGGGGGCACCATCTGGATGGTTGTTTTCAAATATTAGGTTGTCTTTCTGTCTTGTTTTCTCTCTGAATGCGGTCACAGTGTAGTGTAAGTTTCTTACCAATGAGCTGGTGAGCCAAGAGTGCTGATGCACTAGGCCTCTGCTTTGTGATGCTCTCACATTTGCAGCAGGTCTCCCCAGAGCTCTGCTGGCTGGCTTCATTATTTCTGGCTTTGTATCCAGCTTCAGGCTTTCCCAGAGTTCATTCAGCCATTACAGATGGAGATGTGCTGAGATCCTGGTGGGCTAACATCCCTCAGGTCTGTAGCCGTTTGCCTTGATGACAGTGAGACATACTAGCCTCACTAGTAAAAGAAAGCCAGATGTAAACTGTAAAAGCCCTATCTTAAATTCAGAAAATCAAACTCTTCAGGTCAAGATTGTTCTTTTTGAAAAAAGAAAAGAGAAGTAGATATCCAAGATATCTAAGCATTATAACTGAAGCTCTTTATAATTACAAACTAAGATAATACATATACTCATATTCAGTGCTCCTATGTTAAACAGAAGAAGGAAGGACCACATTAATTGTTTTCATTCAAAATGCATTGACAGAGAACAAAGATTTCACTACTTGTGCTGGGACCATTCTCCATAGTTTACTTCTTTGGATCACCCTATAGCAAAGGAGTTGTGAAATCCAGATAATTTAATTCAAGAAGGGAGGGTAACTAGTGAATAATTCAAGAGAATAGAGGACATGAATGTTTCCTTTGGCCATGGAAATCCTCAGTTAGGTTGGCTGCTGTAATCCCACTGGCAGCTGATCCCACACTTTGAAGCATCTAAGTGTACATCAGGGGTCAGAAACTACTTTGAGCAGTGCTGACTTATGTAAAGGCAAAGCTGTTTTGAAACCACTGCTGTACATGTCTCCTTCTCATTGCTGGTCATCTTATGTAATTCCCTACTTTCATCTGAAAGCAAACTACCATTAGCGTAAACTGACAGTTCTTCACCCTTACTGCTGAAAATTATTTTCATAGGGAAAAAAAAACCCAGAAAGGTATAATAACAAGAGGAAGAGAACAGTCCTGTCTATTAGTCAGTGCATGTAGCACTGACTACTGTTTTCCTTAGAAAACAGTAATTAAGTATAAATAGATAAGATAATTCTAATCTTAGCTGGAAATGATAGGTTAAAACTAGTTGGCACATCTGAGGGTATGAAATACACAGGAGATCACTGGTATGATTTTACATATATGAAGAAAAAAGATATATATATATACACAAAAAAAAAGATTAAAAAAAGGAAAAAGCTTCATTAAAAAATCATAAAACTGATCATTTATGGTGTAGGAGGTTGCTCAGAGTTAGTTGGAGTGTCTAATTACACAGCATTTCTTGGGTGAGTAAGCTTCTATACTTCTTTTCAATGTGCTGACCAGAGGATATGTGTAAGCTTCACTGTGTTTTGTAAATACCTTAGGGTAGATGAATTCCAAGTGACAGCCACATAGTTTCATGCAGCAAAATGGTGACTTGTCATCACTGTCATGTTAGCATCACACAAAATGTCAACAAAGAAAGGGCTATACTACTGACAAGTGCCTGTGACACCTTCATGACAGGGAGTGGTGTTCCTCTTCTTTCTTTCCCAGGTGCAAGCTTCAGAAGCATGACTCCTTCCTAATGTAGTTTTGAATTTCATCATTTCATTTCTTTGTCTCGATACTCATTCTCACAAGCACAACTCCTTCAAACACACCACAAAGCAAGTTCGCCCTGTTAGCTCTATCTTTGTATTTTAAGACCTCATGCAGAATGATCTGGCTACCTGAACAAAGACCCTCCAGAGGCAACCGTCCAGAGGCAATCTTTAGTTAAATCCTTAACCCTGCAAGATTATTTGCCCCTTCTCCTGGCAAATTCAAAGTTCGAATAGCACTGAGCTTTACACTTAAGGAAGGAGATAGAAATGCGCCCACACATCTTCATTATGGGCTAGGCAGCCAGACATCTCCACTGGGATCAGCAAATAAAATGTCCCCTCTCAGACAGCAAGGGGACAGGCCATCGTCTGCTTAATCCTCTCATGAAGAACTGCACAAACTTTGATTTGTCATCAAAAATCAAGTAAGGTTTGTCTCTTCATTCAGCTGGATATTTGTTATAGTTAGATGAAAGGAATTACACGTCAGGTACAAATTAGCTCAGAGAGGGAGAGCCAGGAACTGTTTTAAAAGCTGCATAGGAAAAGCATTTCAAGAATATGATTTTCTTAAGAGATAGATATGCTGAACTTAATCAGTCCACACTTATTACATTCATTACATATAGATGCTGCTTCATCTTGCGCACAAGATTCTTTAGCTATCTCGCCTTATGTGTGGTACGTTTTACATCTCAGCACTTTGAAGTAGTGCATCCATTGATGTCCTCGCAGCTAGCCATCGACCTGAGATTTTAAGAATTCTTTTATGTTTCCAGATCCTCTCTGCAGCAGGGAATGCCATCTAGCTTGTCATCCGCTCTGCTGCTGATTTCTTTGGCATCTATTCTATGCTCGCCAAGAATCAGGAGATTTGATCAAAGATGTAAATAAAAAATATAGTCTAGGCTGAACTGCTTTCTGTTCACTCAGGTAACTTAGAAGTAAAAGTTCAGTCTGCTGTGAAATAGGAGAGGGTGTTCTAGAAGGTGTCCAAGACTATTAAGGAGATGTGACTGTTTAGAAGAGAATTTTTTAATATTTCAGTTGACATTAACTTTCAAACAGTGAACTACTTACTAACACAGCTGTTTAACTTAACAAACAAAATAATTCCCATTCTGTTTCCTAGAACTATCATACTGGTTTGATGGAAACTGCTTCTGAGTCAACAAAAAAATACAAGCATTGGCATTTCTTAATTTCTCCTGAATGCAATTCAAGGCATCTAACATAAGTCACGGTTCTGATTTTCATGGTACTTTACGCATTTATATACTTCTAATATTATGCTTCAGCTTACCAAATAAAATTCAGCGCTTCGTGTCCTACCAAAAGAGGTCAGTGGTATAATGCCTACATGTGAACATCGGTATTTCTCCTGTTAAATACCCAGATCTTATAAATCCACACCGATGCCATGATTTAGAGTCTTCCCAGAAAACATTTCAAATTTGCTCATTAACTTCAGAAGGATATCTTTTTGCCTTTGAAGTGTCTGCCTCAAAAAGAAATCACAAATGTAACACTGAGGAACTTGAAATGCATTGTCTTCTTTAAGGAGCTTCCCTGCAACTTGCTAATCAGCTTAAAAGTGCTTATCCTTTTAGTGTTGCAAATTTTGCACAGAATTTGAAACTTAGGGAAATTTTCCATTATTTTGGGTGTATCTATGGATGATCTTGGAAGTCTTTTCCTACCTCGATGATTCCATGATTCTATAATTATTCATAATAAAAAAAAAATACAATGCTCAAGTCAGAAAATTAAGCCCTAAATTCTAACCAAAATAACTGATAATGAAGTTTAATGTCTGAACAGACAGAGGAGTTTCATTACTCTTACTTTGATAAATTGTACATTCTTGTTCTTACAATGACAATGCCAGCTATCTATTATTTGTGTGGGTTTTTTTTTTTTTGTGTGTGTGTGTGTATGTGTGATGTTTCATTTTGTTTTCATTTCTCTGTTTGATCAATTTGGTTTTTAATGCTATCCTTTATCTTTTGCATTATGACTTTTTTTGAAATGTCCTTAAGTACCAGGCACAGTCTATAAATGAGTGAGAAAACAGAAGTGGAACGTTGGTCCACTTGTGCTCAGTAAATGAACAAGAGGAAGTAATCAGCAGGAAATTTGACCCTATTCTTATTTAACATCTATTATATGCCTTGAGAAAAGAGGATCTTTTTCTGTGTTCACTGCTGGAAGTAAGTACCAGTGATTACCAAGAGTGCACAGTCTGAGCCCAGTGCTATGCAGCAAGGGCTTTAGGAAGAAGGCTGAACTGGTACCACGTATTGTGCATTTCTGTTTCAGAGCCCATGTGTTCTGCTCGGTGATTTATTTCAAGGTAATGTTTGTTCCATTAATAGTTTCTACAGAGCAATACACCAGACATAAATAAATAATAGGGAATACAGCTCATAGACTGTATTTGAACAAAGATCCAATAATAATAATAATTTATAGGATGCCTTGGATATTTTAACTCAGTAGTCAGGAGTCCCTCAGCATACAATATCATTCAGTAGCTAATGATGTAAGCTGATGGCACTCTTTGTAGGTGTATGTCAGCTTCATATTCAGGACACATCCACATTAGCATCTTAATCCAGATTAGGAGGGCTTGCTGAAGTGACCCTTCCAGATCCTATTCTTTGGTTTGGACTAAGAAAATGCGAACTGCATCCAGCTCCAGCCACAAATATGCTTTCTTTCCACAAAGTAAAAAGCCATGAGACAGAGAGAGTGTGAATGCTCTGTAGATCTACTGCTGTACTTTTTCAACCGCTGGACTCCAACTTCCTACAGCATTTTACCTTCTTCTGTATATTATGTTAAGAACTTGAGTATTTTATCATTATTAAAAATAGTTCAAATTTGTTTTTCTTTTTCCTCTAACTAAAAGTGAGGTCAACTTTTCATCTAAATCTGTGCTTAAACTCCCACTCTTTTGTAATATCAGAATGTTTTATGTGACTGAATTCCATTTTCCAGAAAGCTCTGTTCCTAAGCTGTTGCCAAACTGGTGCTACTGTTCCAGATATGGCCTAGCACAGGTTTCATAACAAAAATATATATTTCAATTCATTTCAGCAGCTGCTACCTAAAAATCCTTCAGTCTTTTGTGAGCTGTTATTTTCCAGGAAAAGGCAGCAGAAAATTAACCCATACATCTGAATTTGTGGTAAATGCCTGAGGAGCCTCACCTTCGCTCCTGTTAGCTATTCTTCTACAATAAATAATATATAGCTCCACATTCATAAATCTTTGTGCATTCACAGAGTCAAAAGAATGTAAATTTCTTTCTAGTGGTGCCAGGCTCTTCCCCTTCCAAGGCATTGCTGAACATGCAGAAGAAGAAATACTCCCTGCATTTCCTTTCCTCACCTGGTGCCCTGCAAACACCCACAGTATTTGGGCTCCTCCCAGGGTCAAAAATGGGACAACTAGTCCAATTGTAACAACCGTTTCTCTCCCTAGCCTGAGAGAAGGGCCATTAAAAACATTGACATGAAAGTGTGTGAGTCTTGGAGAACATGGAAATCGCCCGCTTTGTCAATACAGTGGAAAGATTTACTGTTCTTAATTTATGTGGGTTGCACCACTTCTAATGTGGTAGATTGTTTTTTAAGTACTGTTGTCACTATACAGAAAAAGCTTGACGCTGTGATGAATTTTTTTAAGATATGCAAATAAGAGTGTGCACAATTGAGTTTGGACTTATACAACCACGGAATCTTATAATTGTTTGAGCTGGAAGGGACCTTTATAGATCATCTAGTCCGACTCCTCCGCAGTGAAAAGAGACATCTACAGCAGATCAGAATGGTCAGAGCTCTGTTCAGCCTGACCTTGAGTGTCTCCAGGGACGAGGCATCCATCACCTTTATGGACAATCCGTGCCAGTGCTTCACTACCCTTATTGTAAAAGGACTTTTTCCTTTAAACCAGTTAAATAGTCTTCTCAGTACAGAAATTTCTATTCAAGGTTTGGGGCATTTTTATGGGGCAGCTTGGGTGAGGAAGTGGGTTTTGACTTGATCCCATTACGGCAGTCAGTCTGTGGGCGCTCTGATTTTATTGGATGTTCCTAGTGTCTGTGCAGCTTCTCCTTGTGCCACCCAGCAAGCAGGTTAATGCTTCCAATGGAAGGAAACCCTCCAGTGACTTGACAGCAAGCTGGACATGAGCCAGCAGTGTGCCCTTGCTGCCCAGAAACCCACGTGGTGGATGCCCCATTCCTGGAGATGTTCAAGGCCAGGCTGGATAGGGCTCCAACCACTCTGATCTACTGTAGGTGTCTGTGTTCACTGCAGGGAAGTTGGCCTAGATGGCTTTTAAATGTCCCTTCCAGCTCAAAGGATTCTATGACTTCAGCTTAGTCACTGGGAAAGAGGTGGTGGGAGAGATTCATCAGGGAGTAAGGACCAGAGGGGTGTGCTCAGGACTAGGGCAAGCAATGCTGAACTGAACAGTTCAGGCAAAGGCCACCCAAGAGAAACCAGGGCACATTTCACATTATCCTAAAATGAGAAAGCAGGGTATGTTTTATGTCATCTTACCATGAGCAGCTGAGGTCTGCTGTCACAAACACAAGACACAGTGGTTTGACCAGGGCCAAGAGAACCCAACTCAGCCTCTGGTCAGCGAAGCTGGAAGTGCTGGGACTGACCTGCTGTGGCTGCTTGGGCAACCCAAAGGCAACCACCTCACTTGGGTGATGATGAGCTTTGGAAACAGTTTCCTAATCTGTGGGCAGCCACCTTGCTGTGTCAGACTATTAAGGAGAGAGGCGTCTTCTCCAGGAATGACCACCTTTTTTCCTTGTTAGTGTCAGCAGCTCCTTTTCCTGCCTTTGTGTTGGGCATAGAGAGAAAATGTCTGTGTAGAACTGCTGTATGTACTGGAGGGAAAAGAGAAAATTAGTATATTAACAACAAATTAAACAACTTCCTAAAATCATGTTAAAACATGCTTCCTGACACTGACTTCAATTAGTGAATGGAGACTCAGATTGCTTTGGAAATTTTCCCATGTCTAAGAACCTCTTCTTAACCCTCAGCTTGACTCGTTCTCAAAAACCAAATTACAAACCATTAAAATGTTCGCCAACAGCGCTCATGAAGCACATGTTATTTCAGATTCTTGCTAAGAAACGTCCAATCAAAATGCCCTGTGACTCAGTTATTCTTGAATTGGTCTAATTTTCCTGTGAAAACTATGAAGAAACTTGCAAATTGCTCATACGCCTCAACAAATGCAATTTTAGCCAGCTCAGTCCTCTTTTTGGAATGCACTCTTATAAGTGTAGAAACAGTCATTTCTTCTCATTTTTTATATTTTTCATTTTGGCTGGGTTTGAAGGAAATACGTGTCACTTATAAATTAGCTAATTATAGCCTTGCATTGAGTTCACATGGGGAGCATCACTGATATAAATTAAATTCCTTCATTATTTTAAATTGTAGTCTTAACCAAGGAGCTTCTAGCTAAGTACACAATTATCCACTCATAATAACATGACTCTGACCAAAAGGCAGTGAGGACACACAAGATGCTGAGTGAGCCATCAGGCCAAGTAACAACAAAAATCCTTTGTACAGTCGTGTTCCCAGTCAGCCTTCTCGAAGCCCGAAGAACACACCATTTACATCAGAAAAGCTTTTTACAAAGGAGGTCGAGGCTGGGCTACGACCAGTGGTTTGCCATTTGGAAAGCATTTCTCCTCCTTTTCACAGCTCTTTGATACTTAGCAGCTTTGGCTTTACCCCAAGTATTGCACAGCCCTTCAGATATCAGCTCCAGCCTATGGAGCTAAGATCCCAGCCTTATCCTGTGTATAGGAAAGTATCTGACCATGGTGATGCTCTGGCTTTTGGCTCTATGAGAAGTAACGCTTTGTGTCCCAGGGACTTTGGCTTGATATTTATGAAACTGGTTTTTTTTTTTTTTTTTTTTTTTTTTTGGGAGATCTGCGTTGGTTCTGCATTAGGAAACAGGAAGCAGAATGCAAGCAGCCAGAAGCGCTTGGTACTTAGTAGGCACACTGACTGATGGGTTCTGCTTAGAAAAGCCCCATCAAGTGGGAGTTATTCACTCAAAGAAAAGAGGAATGATAGCAAGAAGATGTAGGTGTTCGCTGAAGAGCAGATTAGGGATGGTCTGTTTGCTAATGTCATCCAGCCAGCAGGCATTCTCTCCCTCTCCGTTACAAAATACATTTAGTATTTGCTATCAGTATGAATGCAGTTTAAGATTATATATAGACCGGATTTGCCAAGCAAGGCTTTTCCAGAGGCACAGGATTTGTTAGCTTGTCTTCATTACGTTTAGAAGTATGATACATAGTCATCAATATATATTGTAGGGTAGCATAGGTTAAGACATCCAACACATTTGTTATTGTGGTATGTAAAGAAATTCTTTACTCTAAGTCCCATTTTATCAGCATTATGAGACATTTCTAATTCGTGAGAAGTCTCATATCTATACACACAAATAATGTTCTTAAAATACATCTCATTAAAACGAATTGGAAAGGGACTTGACTTACGAAGAACTGCTGTTCTCTGCATCACCATACACTTAATGAAGGAGACAGCAGAACCTGGGCTCAGATTTTACAGATACTATTCTTAAACTACTGCTTAGTTTGAGCAATGCAAGACGTGATTAAAACAAGAGCCCACACTCTCACAGACTCATTGCCCACTGTAAGAGGAAGAAGGGGAAGAACCTGCCTGCCCATTTCCTTCCTCCTGCTTCCCATCAAGCAGAATTTACCTATGCAAGTGCTTATACACCTAACAAGGGGATTGCATAGCCTCTGTGCACTAAGCTCCCTGTGAGACATCCTGCCCTCCGGGTCTGCTCCAGCCCAGGGGAATAGCCTGCAGCAAAGGAAGTAGAGGCGTGTTTGGTTTGCATGACCTACTCCTTTGTGACTAGAAGGCCAAAAATAATTTCCTCAGGGTTTTTCCATTGATTCTGACTTGAAGATGCTGTAAAAATACAAGAAATATAAATATTCAGGCAGCACTCACAGATCTACTTCCAAATAATATGAATGAGAGAGGAAATAAAAAGTGCCTACAAAGCAGTGATGGGGATGATTATGTACGTATCCAAATTACCAGTATTAAAAACAAGGAAAGAAAAAGATAGCCTAAACCTGAGTAAAGCTCAGCTGCAGTACACAGCAACCACAGCATATTTCACAGACAAATCTATGAGGAAATATATCCTCTTCTCAAATTCTCTAGCTGGCATGTTGTCAGTAGTCACTGTTGCCTTCATTGCTTATTCAGCTCAACAGTCAATAACTTCATTAGTTTTTTTTCCTCAGCAGTTACACACATATCACCAAAAGATCTCCTGGCATTTATCAGGATGCTCTGAGACACGATGACCTTGAAAGAGAAGGCCTACATGCACCTGCCTATCAGTCATGGGCACCTTTTAATTAGGGTGAAAGAAACACCTGCTGTGTTAAGCAGGACACTCAAAGGTTGGTTATCCCTCTCTGTCATGATAGAAGACCAAGGCCATCTTGTGTAAGGACATGTTGCAGGGATGAGAACCTACCACCGCAGTATATCTCCATCTCATACTGGGGGAAGGGATTAGCAAGTAGTTCATCAGTCACGTTAAAGAGCTGAGAGATAAAGGGCAGGGATCCCCAGCATTCTACATCAGTTTAAAGGAATGTATTAAATATACACATGGAGGATATGTATTTGTACGTAGTAGGGAACAGGGAGGGCTGATTATCTGTGGACCTTCCAAAAAGATGTGTTGTGCAGTTGCTTTGAGGAGGGAAGAAATGGCTCCTTGGGACACCACGTGCACTGTCTCATGCCTGGGCTGTCCTGGCTTATAAGCAGTGCCAGCCAGACTTCTTTTTTCCTCCTTCAGTAGTAAAACTGGAGAGGAAAAAAAAATAATCAAGAGAAAATGGATGAGATCAAGCCAGACTTCTTGTCAAAATGAGAGACTTCAACCACATTTCTAGATGGTGACAAAAATTATATTCTCATGCATTTTTGCGTTGATGTAAGGACACGACACATTCTCCTTTTCATTATCAGTCAACCTCACGATTCAGTAAAATCCAGAGGAATCAGATTTATCCACTTCCCCTTCTGTTTTAGAGGACATTCATGTCTGAGGACAAGCAAATTTCTCAGTGGTATAACTGTAACACTAAGAGAAGGAAATGAAGAAAGGTCTCCTGGTTCCTTGACCAAGTTGTGCAAGAACCACTTCATTACCAAGGGCAGGCATGGTCACTGGGGAAGAGAAAGGTGGAACGTTGAAATGCAGGAAGAGATGCTGTCAGGGACATATCGTGCAATGCCACGTGGCAGCAGGAGGAAATGATTGAGGAGGCATCTCAAAATTGGTGAGATAAGAAACATTCAAGGTGACTAGACCAAGACAGGGTCAGCAAAAGTGCAGAGAGGTCTGGGCATCACTGCTAGAAAGCAAGTCTTCAGTCAGAGGGAGGTCAAGTGGTCTAAGCAATGATCTGCAGGCTGGGAAGGCTCATTTGAAGACAGTGGAGATAGTGGAGGTAGACAACAGCTAGCACAAGAGTATTTGAAGGGTAGAAAAGCAAAGAAAGGACAAATCATATAATAGTTTGGGTTGGAAGGGGCCTTTAAGATTCTCTAGTTCCAACCCCCCTGCTATAGGCAGGGACACCTCCCTCTAGACCAGGTTGCTCAAAGCCCCATCCAGCCTGGCCCTCAATGTTTCCAAGGAGGGGGAATCCACAGCCTCTCTGGGCAACCTGTTCCAGTGTCTTACCACCCTCATAGTAAAGAATTTCTTCTTAATATCTGGTCTAAATCTACGCTTTTCCAGTTTAAAGCCATTTCCCCTCATCCCATCAGTACTTGCCCTTATTATAAGTCCCTCCCCAGCTTTCCTATAGGCCCCCCTCAGGTGCTTACAAATCACATATGGCAGAAGACACAGTATGGCTAGGATCATTGCGTGTACTTACAATGCTTAAAGATTGCTCAAAAATGTTATAGACAAAATAAAAGTCCACAGTCTGATACCCTTACAGTCTAGTCAGAGGCATGACAGTGCACTTAACTTGAACAAGGAGTGGGAGGCTGAGAGATGTAATAAGTAATGAGCTGCAACTAGGACAGCACAAACCTAAACTGAACAATACATGTCATAAAGATTGTTAGAATCTGGTTTTGGCTGGGATGGAGTTAATTTTCTTCGTAGAGGCTGGTATGGGGCCATGTTTTGAATTCAGGAGGAAAATAATGTTGATCGCTCACTTATGTTTTAACTGTTGATGAGCAGCACTGCATAGAGCTGAGGATGTTTCAGCTTCTTCAACTGCCCTGCCAGCAATGGGGGACACACAGAGCTGGAAGGGGACAGAACTAGGACAGCTAACCTAAACTGTCCAAAGAGATGTTCCATACCATCACATGGCATCATGCTGAACTATAAAACTGGGACAGTTGGGTGGGGGTGGGTGCTGCCACTGCACAGGGACTGGCTGAGCATCAGTCAGCAGGTGGTGAGCAATCGCTCATTTTGTATATTATTTTCCTTTCTGTCCTATTAAACTGTCTTTATTTCAGCCCATGAGTTTTGTCTTTTTCTGACTCTCTCCCCCATTGCACTGGGGGGAGTAAGCAAACAGCTGTGCTGCCTGCTGAGTTAAACCAAAACAAGAATACAGAAGAATCTCCCAAGAGAACAGACAAGACATTTCCACTTATGACACCTGGACAAAAAGCTATGTACAGCTGGGAGATGAATGAGGGGGGTGTCTCCCTAGAGGAGTTCCTAAACTGTTTCATGTAGATGAAGAAACACAGCCTGAGTCTCAGCAAGGGCCATGCAGAACAGATGCAAACAACTGAGCACTGGTCACAAGTGTCAGTCTTTGCAGACATCATTTAACGTGTCCACAGAAAACTCAGAATGACAACTACCAGCATATAAAAACCTCATTACACTGGTGATACATTGCTAGACTGGAGTTTTCATAATTACCAAGGGTCTTTTTAAAGTTTAATTTCTGTTGTATGAAGCATAGACCTGGGAATGCACTCTAATTTCCAGACAGAGATACGGGATTGATGCTTTGCTGTCTTGCTTCCCAGTAAATCATTCGATACTATTACGTCTGTAATACAATTCTACATCCCAGCACTACCATCATGCTCGCTTTATAGCAATTTAAAAGACAACACAGAACTCAAAGTAGCTGATATCTATTACATTCTTATCTAAGATGCAAATATTGATGGGAACTAAATATCAGACATCTCAGTAATTTTAAGCCAGGAAGTCTGTTGGAGTCATCACTAACTGTAAAGGAGTTAGACTAAGATCAGTTCTCCGGGCAAAGTTATTGATTTCCTCATCCTATTTCAGATTCCTTACACTTGTTCCTCAATGGCCACAATGAAAAATCATAATCAGCATTAATACATAGAAAAGCTGGGGCAGAAAGAGGGACTTTCCTCACACCTAGCACAGTAAAATCCCATTAGCATTAAAGTAAATTATAGTAAGGAAATCTCCAAAATATATTTTCTATCAAACTTTCATTATCATACCTTCCAGAATAACCTACCAATAAATACATTTCTCATGGACTTGATATATGATCCACATTTTCTTTTCCCTACAGCAATTTGCTTAGGATTCTGGGAACTGATACTCCATAAATGACCAAATGGTCCGACACTACATAGGATGCCTTTTAGGAGTTGAATATATTTCCTTTGGAAAAGATAAGATAAATAGAATAGATAAAGTTTGCCATCTAGAGGAACTGTACAGAAATCCACTTTTTTTCCCTACTTAATCTGTTTAATGCATTTCGGTATTGATTGTAACTAGTCAACCAATTGAAGAGATTTCAACAAGTAGACGAGCAAATCTAGCTTCTGTTCACTCTTTGTGCTATTCAGCTTCTCCCTCTTTTCCCACCTTGCAAAAGGACCCCTACTCCATCTTGCCCTTACAAATATTCCACTGCAATGCCCTGTTCCCACTGCTCTCTGTACAGTGAAAAGAATGGACTGTGAGGGGACTCCTACCTGGCATTTTGGCAAACAGGTATCTACAGGATGAACAAGGCGCTAAGCCCAAAGTTTTCCTCCATCCTAAGTTCTGTGGTCCCACAGGACCCTAGGGACATGCCAACGGTTTAGTCTTCCTAGACAAGAAGTGCCAGCAGCATCTCTTCTGCAGAGCTTGCCATTCCAAATACCAACCCAGAACATGAAAGCCTAGGTCTCATTTCCCTTGTTTCAATGGACTCAAATATAAATCTCTCCCAATTCCAGGAGAATCTCTATTCTTTCTTTACAGAAAACAGAGCCTTTAGAACATGGAGTAGGCCAAAGGACAGGAAAGCCCTGCCTCGTTCACCTGTGGACAAATTAAGATAATTGTTAAGTCCTGTCACCTGTGTACACCTTTTTATCTCAAACAGGAGAGTTAAAAAAACAAACAAATAGTAAAAAAAAACACAACACATATATAAGCAGCTCTCAGAGCCAGATATGAAACATGATAGGTCCTAGGCCATGTGGAGTTTATAGATCTTAGTTGAGATCCTGAGGTATGAGCCCTGAGTAACCTATCCTTTGAAGCAGGTTGCGTAGAGAACTAGGCTCTGAGGTGCTAGGCTACAGCGTAGCACACTCTCTGCCTGGCTGCCACCTTCTCTCACTAGCCCTAGCACCCTTCTCACCTCCCAGAGGGGCTGCAAGCAGGCTAAGCTGCAGGTATCAGCTAAGAAGACTGACAAACCTCTGTGTGTGGTTGAGAAGGGCAGAGGCCAGCAAACAAGAACCACAGACAAAACAGCAGGTTATAGGGCAATTGCTTCAATCTGGAGTACAGAATCAGAAAAAAGAGATCTGGGCTACAATGTACTAGAGCAGCCTGAAAAATGTAGTTGATGAAGCAGGAGTAAGATGATACAATTCTGGTAACCTGCGATAAGATGAGAGGTAATGGTCTCAAGTCACACCAGGAGAAGTTCAGGTCGGGCATGAGGAAAAATTTCTTCTCCGAAAAAGTGTTCGGTGATTTGGAGCCAGGGAAGTGGTGGAATCACCATCCCTGGAGGTGTTCAAGAAATGTGGAGATGTGGTACTGAGGGACACGGTTTAGTGGGTGTGGTGGTGATGGGTTGATGGTTGGACTTGATCTTAGAGATCTCTTCCAACCTTAATGATTCTATGAATCTGAAGGCCGCATTTGTGGTGGGAGTGACACAGCTGCTGTAGTAGTAGTAGCGTGTATAGGACAGAGTGGAAGAAAAGCGATCATGGTGGGCAGGCATGAATGCACTCAGGTAGCAAGGCCACAGGAAATTGGGTCTACTGACCTTCAGGTAAAATAAAGCTGCCCTGGCTGTACGCAATGCAATCAAGGCTGCTGTGCCACTTACCCTTGTCAAGCATGCCAAGCAATTCCCAGGTACTTTCTCTTGCATCAGAGTGCATTAGGTAAGCAGAAACATGGCACGTTGGTGCAATTATTTGGCTCAGCACAGTGCTAGGCACAAGGTCGTTGACACTGTGTGTTAAAATGCCTCAATTTCAGACCTTAGCCTCCACCTCAAGCACAGATGCTTCAAAGAGATTATGAGATGAATGAGTACAGCTCTTGTTTCACTAGATGGAAAGTAGTATCTCCTCCTAGCTTCAGACCTGGCAGGCTAAAGCACTAAACAGAATTTCACATGAATTTCAGTGGGCAGGACTTAGTACAATTAAGCAAATAGCACTGTCCTACTTCTTTCAAAATCAAAGAGAGTTTTGCCACTTACAGAAATAAAAAATTGTTCATTGTGCTTTTGCTTTTTGATGGCCATACTGATTTCAGAGGGGTTACATCTCTGTGGAAGTCAACAAGAGGTGAGCATGACCAATTATGAGCTGCCATTTGTCAGGCAAATTGTGAGATCATCAGTTCAGGGATTCTTCTGAGTTCACTTTTAGGGATCAGCATCACTAATACTCTAACGCCAAATTTTTAGCATTGTGATGGTGTTCCTCGGGACCTATGTTTAGTTTCTGAATTACTCCTCATTTGGGCTGGGAAGCTGTTGACAATTAGATGAGTTGTCTCCAGCTCAGTTCTAGCCTGATATGTCACCTACCCTTCTGTACCCTCTTGTTTAATCATACTGCACTCCTCCTAATGAGACTTGTTTATCTTTCTTTCAAGTTTCATACTATTTCCTGCTTCAGTGAGATTTATAATGAAAGAAAGAGTAATGCTTCTAATTGATCCTCTTCAGGTGACATTATCTCCTGCAAGAACATCAATCAGTGGTGGTAAACATATGTTTAACAAGAGTTTTCCTTTTTACATTCCACCTTGGAAATTTTAAGAACAGCTGAAGCTCTGCTGTTAAAGGATGAGCAATACAAGAATGAGAAACAACAAGTACAGGGAGGATGGCAACAGAAATCTCTCAGATCTCTGACGACGTGGTGGTGATTATAAGATCCAGTTGATCAGACTGGCAAAACCTCTTCATCGAGAGCTGCCCTTTGCATGCTAGACTACACGTGTGTAAGCCTCTGGGCACAGTATGGTTGAGGCAATGTTCAGCAGCCTGTGTGCATGACTGTCAGCACATGGAAGACAGAAGTTCTCGTTTTCAGCTATTAAAGGAAAGGGCAAAAAAGGAGCAATCACAAGTCCTTGGCCTGCTCCAGGGCACATCAGCTACTTGTCAGACACAAAAACACAGAGAAGAGCTCTGAAGCTGACTAACTGTGGCCTCAACAACCATTCTTGTGCAGAAGCAGAGCGACCATTTTGGCCCTTAAATCAAAGCAGTTACTGCTGCTCTCTAGCCTGGGTGGAAAACGATGGTGACTATCATACAGAGAGGCATGTGTCAAGTAATTCTCCCTAGGTTCAGACCCATCAACAGGCCGTGGCCACCATCCTGTATTGGGCCTGTAGAGCTGGCTCGGGCACCTCTTGCCCCATCTTCTGCTCTGCTGGGGTAGAGCCCTGGACCATGGATCTGGCTCATCCCCCATCTTGTCACACTGGCACCCGTCACCTTCCCTTAACTCTGTCCAGTCAGCTCAGACCCTTGGGGCTGATGCCCTATCAACAAGAACATGGCCTGTGATATGGTCACCACAGCTCCTGGCTTGGCTCCCCTCATGAGACATCCTGACATAAGAACTGAAAAATAAGCCTCAGATGCAACTACAGCTTAAAAGTCTGAATGATACTTTTTGGTCCTGTCATCTGGTTTGATGAGTACCTGCCAGGAGTTATGTGAATACGCCCACTGGTCTGGGGCTGAGGGCTGACTTGACAACTTCTCAAGGACTCCCCTCTCTCCATTTTGTTATCTTTCTCTAACATATTGAGCTCACATTCAATCTCAAGATCAATTGTGTTTCACCATAAATATTGAATTATTGGCAATCTTCCAAGCTGTCTGCTGGAGGACCTAGCTTGTGCAGGTTCTCTCAAGTTCAGACAGGTAATATGCATCTGAGGGTATCACATCCAAAGGAAGAAGAGCCCACACAAGCCAGAAATGCTAACTGACTTATTTACATCCCTTAAAAGTTGCAAAATACTTAAACCAAAAACAAAAATCCCAAACCTGTAGAAATTATTTTTGGCTTTGCAACCTCAGCAGACAAAGTTTTTTTGGCTCTACAACCTCTTTACAAAAAAAACCCCAACATCCTACTGATTCTAATTCTTCATCACCTTGAAATCCATGTAGGTTATTCAACACATGAGCAAGGGGATTTCAGAAGGCTACTGAGGGAGGATTCTCTGCTCCCATGTGATTATGGTTTTCATAAATGGGTTGCACTGTGAGAAGCAAATATGCACTGTGCAAGGAAGAATAAAATGAGACTGCTCAACTATTCAGCTGTTATTTCATTCCTGTAATTACCTGAAAATCTCATTGACCTATTCTTCCTGATTCACATCTCTACTGTATGTACTAAAGAGAGAAATAGAAGGATACAGTTGTCAATAGCTGTCAATTTCCTTGAATGGTGATGAAAAAGCTGATGAACTGCTTTTGGATGCAGTTTAGTAAGTTAGGAATTGGTACCTATTTGTCTAAACTTTCAGAAGTACTTGGGCTGCATGGATATTTGGTTGTTGTATTGTTTAATCAACTCAGATTTTATTTAGTGCTCTGCTCATACTTCTGGAAAATCACATTTGTTACCTATCCAAAACTGGGCATACTGAAATGGAGATGCTTCACTCACATTCAGCTTTCTGAATATTGAGAATATCCATTTAGACTATACTAAAGGAAACAAACGTGATTACCTCCAGACTCCTAGAAGAAACTGGAGTTTACCCAGCAGTTGAATTCTACCCCTGACTTCATTAGGCCCAAGGTTTCAACTAGACTCCAGTTTTGTGAAGAATGTATTACAAAAACAAACAATCAAACAAAAGAAAGAAAGAAGGAAAGAAAGAGGGAAAGAGGGCAAGGGAAAGAGGGCAAGGGAAAGAGGGCAAGGGAAAGAGGGCAAGGGAAAGAGGGCAAGGGAAAGAGGGCAAGGGAAAGAGGNAGGGAAAGAGGGCAAGGGAAAGAGGGCAAGGGAAAGAGGGCAAGGGAAAGAGGGCAAGGGAAAGAGGGCAAGGGAAAGAGGGCAAGGGAAAGAGGGGAAGAAAGAACAACCAAAAAAACCCCATTGCCTTGGTTGAGTGAAGAAGGGAATCAACCAGCAAGTCAGTGGTAATAGGTTCATACCCTGAACTCACTGTCAATATAGCATTTCATTTAAAACTAACTTCAGAGCCAGTTTTTGAGAAGCAAAAGTGGATGTGTTGCAGCCAGGTCTCTACATCCATTCTTGTAATTCTATAACATTTTGATTCCACTTGCTGGGAAATAGCACCTGCATGACCTGTTTGGCCCTTCTCACTCATTCGGCATCAGAACACAGGGAGAACATCACTCACAACTGGTGTTGCTTAGGAGGTGATTTGCTGGGTTGTCTTGTTTAAACATTCCTGCATTCAGCAAAGGGTATCTGAAATCACTCATCATACTTTTGACTGGAAAGGAAGGTTTGAGGACACAATTGCCTCAAGGTGTGAGATAGAAAGAAGACTGAACTAGAGTCTTCACAAAAGAACACAGCAAAAGGGTAAGAGGCAGCAGTCAGAAATCAAATATCTGAAAGAATCTAGAAAAAATGTCTTTGCCAGGAGGGAGGAAAAGTAAAGGAAGAGGTTGCCCAGAGAAGCTGTTGGAGATACAGCCCTGAGCAAACCAATCTAGCCCTGAAGCTAGGGTAGCCTTCAAACAAAACTTCATGTTCTTTCCAGGCTCTGTTTTTATCTTTTTGCCCGTAGAGAATGCTGTAGACAGCAAAAATCCATTCCATTATTTCGTTGCCTTCTAACACTTGATGTCTGATATCACTTTCCTGTTTTATCTCTACCTGTTCCTTGTGACATAAAGCTCCTTGTCAGAGACCTCAGAAGATAACCACACGCACATAGGAGTATTTCCTAATATGGACATTTTCTGAGAGATGTGTGTGTTAAGGGGACTGCCTTCCAGCAACATTCTTCTTCAAAGATAACATAATGACTGACTGTACATAGCCTCTTTAACTGCTGAATCACTCCTGATTTTCTTCTCTTGGACAAATGTCACAGCCATTTTTTTCCAAATGACTGATCGTGTAATATCATTGTACAGCTAACTTGTAGTCTTTCAACTCACAAATCAGTGTACAGTTTTGGTCTTTTCAAAGCTAAATTCCTCTTCCAAAGTAGAATTTTTTTTTTTAATAGTTTGCCTAGCAGTACTTAGGGGCCAATAACAAGAAGAAAGTAGAAGAAATACAGCAGGATGTAGAATGACTCTCCCAGTCTGCATGTTCTTATTTGAAGCAGAATATATATCTAATAAACACACATAGCCTTCAATCTTGCTGGGCCAATGTAACCAATTGTTTCAGGTTACCCACTCAATGAAATGTCAGATTCCCTTTTCCTGAGATGTTCCTCTCTTTGTTCATAAATAGTTCCGAATTACCATATCGTGCCAGCAAGAAAGGCATGGGAGACTGAATGAATACCAAACAAATTCATTATGTCAGTACCAGACAACATAAAATAGCATGAGAACTTGACAAAGTACTTCCCTAACATAAAATCATGCACAACTAGCAAACTAAAAGCCCTTTGAGCTTAGCAAGCTAGATTAGTGACGGCTATTGGATTTAATTGTCTAAGTGTCTCTGGCCATGGTATGCAACCCATGCGCTGCAGCAGGGGCCGGCAGCGGCTATTTTCAGACAGCATCCCTGGGAAAAATGTTGAGTGGGGCACACGGGAATGGATCACGCACTGTCTAGAGAGCAGCACAGGGCCTGGACCTGGGTCTGCGGTCCTGGGAGCTGCTCAGATTTCAACCAGCTACCTGCTGTAAGCTGCTCCATATTGTGTGATGAAAGAGAGTGGTATAAAGCTGTGTTGCAAAACTTAATTTTGCAATTTTGCACATTTGAGGCCTGTTTCTGCCTGCACAGACAGCAGCCATTTTGTTGCCCTACTGTGGGTCTGATAAAAAAGGTGGGGTGATCCCGTGATGCCTCATTCCTCATGCCTCATTCCTGTAGCTTAGTTCTTTTTTCTGATTTGCAAGGCAGTTGTAGTAATTACTGAGGAACGCTGCAGCTTTTTACAGGTACTGACTGATAGATAAACCAACTCAGACGAGAGCTTTTTCTTTTCAGCTGTTTTAAATCATTACATTGAGATTTGACTATCAACTCAAACACATAAATTGTGCATTCTTGTTCCTGAAAACAGAATAAAGACAAACATTTGGTGCCAGGCAAATTCAATTTCATTTCAGTATCAAAGGATTTGCTAAAATAAATTTTTTGAATGTGGCACCAAATACAAAGGCTCCGAGGATTAGACCACAGCATTTGGATAAACCAGTGAAATTACAAACATCTGATACACAGCCCACAGGCAGTTACATCCATGAAGACAATGATGGATACCTCAGAGATTTCTTCATTTGTGGAAGTGAGTAGGGTCCAGCAGTGCAGCACCTTCAGTCTTCTACATTTGGTTTGGGAAATAGTAACTTGCGTACTTTCAACAGCTTTATCTGAGCCATCTCTAATACGTAGCAGAAAACAGCAGATTTAACATTCGGTCATGGCTGGCTTTTCAAACGCAGACTTATGGGAAACACAGCCCTTTCAGAAATTGAAGGCTGGTTCCACTTCTGGACTAAAGAGCCATTCCTGCATTGCAAATCCCAGCCAGAGTACTTTAATCTAGACTTACCTCTGAAAAGCAGCAGAAAGCATGAGAGGGGCACACAGATGGAACATACTGCTTATATCTAGTATGAGTTGATGTTGACATCCAGGTTTGCTGAATCCAGGTGTGCTGAATAGTTTTGGTTGCATGCTTGGAATAGATTGAATCCCTGCAGAAACTGGGATTGACATAGAAGTCCACCTAATTATAGGCTGTGCATGTGCCATGCAAAACAAGTGGCTCTACTTTTGAGATCAGTGTCATTTCAAATTCTCCATGAAGCAGCTCTATTAAGATTATACTATCAACCTTCACCAATACATATATCTGTCTATTAATTAGCTGGCAAACAGTAACTCAAAAAAAGACACATCAGTGACAAAATAACAGCAGCATTGTACCAGCCACTTCTTTTGTGTCTTCTAAACAAAATCCCCTAATGTCTCATATTGTGTCATGTTTTCTGGGTATCCAAGAAAGCCCTGAGCAATTCTTGGTGGCAAGTGTCTGTATTTGCCCTGAGTGAGTCACTCCCAACGCAGGGCACCTGCCCTTCTCCACTGAGAGCAACCCACAGCTGTGATCACACTGAGCTGACGTGAAAGGAACAGAGGCATCTTAAGTGGCACCTTGCTTAAGAGGCACCTCTCTGCCGATGACTTATTCTGGGGTGTTCCCATCTCTTCTTACGAAGTCCCATGTTGCACTGAGGTGCCGATGGCCCGAGGAAGGACACCTGCCTGCAGAACCCACTAGCTTACATGCCCAGCAAAGGGGAGGAGCACCCAGCCTTCTCCCTTCTCCTCAGTCCATGTTTGTTGAGGTGGCTGCCTCATGATGGCTGTGTCAGCATGGAGATAGGGACGCACATCTTTCAGCTCCATAGGAGCCACCCACCTACTGGGTTACAGTCACACTCACCCAGTGAGCCCAGCAATGCCTCCACACAGAGCTGAGCATCTCATGAGCTCAAAGGGAAAGAATGCAAGCACTACTGGTCACATGCCAAGCGCTATCAGTATTTTATTGGTCTAATTTCCAAGAAAGTTAGGAAACAGTCTGAAGAAGAAATGCAGAGCATAATCTCCATAATGTATGAATGACAATCAATAATCGTCACTTTCGATTTGTACATGATTTTGACAGAAGGGTGACCAAAATTTTTTACCACATTTTGAAGGATGCTATCAAAAATGTATAAATCATAATGTGTCTGGATTATCACATTCATATCACTGAACACAATTCAGAGGCTTCTTCTAAGAATGCCAATTTCTGTTCTGTGATTCCAGCCTCTTGGCTGTTATTAGAACTTGCAATAATCATCATTCTTGCCTTGAGATCTGAGGAGTTAAGTCCCACAGAATATGGAATGTGTCTGAATAATTCATTGCAAGGAAATACAAGCTTCAAATATGTAGAGGACTTTCTACAAATAGCACTCTGGAAATATTGTATTCAGTACATTTCTCATTCATAGAAAGGAAATATATATCTGCAATTAATCCAAAGATTTAATTTTGCAGCAAGGAGAGAATTTCAGAGTCTGTATTCATTTGAAATTGTTTTTTTTCTATATACTCTGAACATTGAGCAGTGACTCCCTTACAGAACATATAATATTCCTATCTAATATACACAGTGTTTTCAAGTGTTTATGCTCTTTTCACTTGCGCAGTACTGTGGTTTGTATGATGCTAAGATTTTCCTTTCTTTGACTTTTTTTCACATTATGGGAGGGATATTTTTCCTGCAAAACCTCCAGTGCATGCCATTTAAACATGACTCCTCCTGCTTTAAGATTTTCCACAAAGATTCACACTGAGAAGAGTTTGTCTTCATTGATGGAAAGACTGGCGGTGACACTACACTTAACAGAAGGGAAATATTATTCTTCACTGAGATGAAAGATTCCTTATGCCTCTTCCATCAGTCGGAAACATTGTGACATTTCCCATCACTACAGCACAAAGATGTTCATTCTGGGAAATGCACAGAATATACTAATGAGAATGTTCATACATTGGAGGAAATATTTTTTTCCCCTGTAAAATGTCAGAATTGTTCTTGATCTAGTATTACTGGGCCACAGGAGAGAAAAAGTGCAATTGCTGGTAAATAATAGGCCAGAAGGACCAAGCATGACATTTTAAAAGTTCAAATCTTCTCACTCTCAGTTATCATACACTGCATTAAGGCTATTTACAAACAGTATTTGTCAAATCACTGTATACCAAAGTGGCTTATTTTGCAGTAAATGCAATGACAAGTAAAACAGAGCTCACTGAGGTTTGCTTTCAATTTCCTCATCTAACTTCTGTGCCATTCTAAACAAATGAGGTGGTGGTGAGGTGAAGAGGACAGAGAAAAGCACCAGAGATCACCTGAAGGTCACTATGCAGCAGGTCTTTTCATACTAAATTTGCCAGAGCTGCACTGGGTTTCTATCCAACAAAACAAAGTTCTGCATAACAGAAAGGCAAAGTGTGAAACAGTTAAGAGATTCAGATACCAGGAAGCTGCTTTTCAAGGTTCCAAAAAGCCTGCTCATTACAACATCAGATAATCGACTACTAGACAGATAAAACCCCTGGTTTTCAAAGCAGACATCAAGGAGCACGGCTTGGGCTCTGAAGCAGAAGGCACAACTCTCAAAACTGATCCTCAGTTTACATACATATAAAACACTTCTCTCTTTCCATGTATTTTATGGCGGGTTGTAAGAAACAGATAGCGTCTCTCCTCATTTCCATTACAAAGCCTTGCCGAGAAACTAATAACAGTCTGTTCCAGCTGAAGTGAGTAAAACCAGTTCTTCAAAAGAACCGAAAAAAAAAAGAGAGAGAAAGAAAAGAAAAAAGTTCGTCTACCTTCTGAATTCTGATTCACACACTGGGCAATGCACTTCCCTTTTCCCACTGTATGGTGCCCTGAGATGATGGCTCCTTTTTCAGAACGACTGTTTGACCAAATCCTTCACAAAGCTGCCTTCTCCCCTCTAGGGCCACACTCAAACAACTCAAGGATTGCCTCAGCCAGAAGTGCTTTCACACAGTTTGAGCCAAACCGCCCCAAGGAAGACTTAAATCATTCTGGATGAGAGTCCTGACAGTGCTTTTAATGGGGTCAAAAATTTTCCTTCCCAATTCAGGGGAATTTCCTTTTCCAGGAGGACTTCCTGGAAGCATGACACTGCCATGTGGCTGGTTGGACACATGCTGGGGGTCATAAAACACCCGGCCTCAGTATCTTTAGTCTTGTATTACACTGACTTCCTATGTTTTGTTTTTCTTCCCTTATTTATTTATTTATTTATTTATTTATTTATTTATTTATTTAATGTGTGGCTTTATTTTTTACTTATTTTCTCCAGAACTGATATATCAGATGAAGTCCCAGCTTTTAGACCATCAAAAAGCATCAGTCATGTTTAGAGCAGAAAAGAACTCAAAAACCTTCTAAGAAGGATATTATCAAATTCTTAGGAACAAGCACCAGGAGTAAGAAAAAAGCATCCTTCCACCTATTCAGGATGGAAAAGCATTCAATGGATGCTTTCAAGCATCCATTTCATGAGTTCCCTCAAGGTGACGTTTCAACATTTTAGCCATTTGAGATTGCTGATCATAAGCAAAGTTTGTATAGAAATGCCCATATTTGTTGATAAATCAGTAATTAGAAAAAAATGTGCCAGCATCCACAAATATGTAAGGAAGCAAGTGTGCGGGAAGTCATCACCTGAAACAGATCAGATGTAAAAGTGGCAAGTGAGAATGAGAAAAAGACATTCAGATCAAATGGATGAAATTGCTTCACAGGAATGTGTTTTGTAAAGGCATATGGAGTCTTCACTGAGCTTTGTGCCTTTCTGGCATTTGAAGACACCTTTTCCCAGGAGGATGACATAGATTTCCCAATGCAAATTCCCTGTTCTCCTGTGCTCTCAGACTGTCTATACATCACTGTGAAAAGCTGAAAGGACTGCTACTCTCTCACCACTCTTCCACTATCCCCTCCCCACCCACAACATTCACAAAGCATGGCCTGTGTCCTCTCTCCCAAATGTGGTTTTCACAAAGCAGCATAAGGAAGTAGTAGGGTATTTTTGTGTTTACTTTCATTCATTTAGATGTGGGTTTCTGACAACAATGTTGGGCTTGTTTTGGGAGTCATCCACTACTGAGACTTGATCAAGCCTGTTGCATCCTGAAGCAATTGAGCAAAATAGAGTTATGGCTGCCATAACCTAATCACAAGCAAAAACATGTAGGTGAGGTGTAATTATCAAGGGTACTGCCATCTGATAAAGTTTGCTGCAAGCAGAAAACTAAAAGACTCAAACCAGAAGCAAATGAGTGGAAGATGTTTCTTTCTTTTGGAATAACTGACTACTGACTTGTTTTTTTTGAGTTGCATATATGTCTCATCTCTGCCAGGGAACCTATCCTGAATATTTTTCTTCACTGAATGCTGGGCGTTGAATTTCTGTATTCTCCTTCAACACTGGAAGTACTTCAGATCCAACTGATAAAATATCTGGAAGGGATGAGCACAAGGGCTGGTTCATCAGGTATATGCCAAAGTTTGTCTGAAAAAAGCAAAATATTAAGTGAGATGCAGCTCATGCTAAAGGAATCAGATCTACAGAGGATCTCATAAACCAGGTATGTTTAGAAAAACAATACTGCTTTAAGAATAAGGATGTATGTGTGAGCTTAATATAACTAAGATTATTTTAACTAATTAACTATAATAGACTGGTAAATGAGAGCTTACCCCATGCTACTCAAGAAGAATACCTTCAATAAGTGGCTAAATAACATAGTATTTCATCATGGGCTCCTTAGTATCGTATATGTAATTTACACTCAATTAACAACTCTTCTGGCTTCCTGACAAATATAGTTAATCCATTTTCACAAATAAAGAGTAGGTAGCACCCAGAAGACATATATGTTCAAGCAGCGAGGAAAAGTCTTGCATTTCCTACCATGAATTATTCACTTTTTAAAAGAACTTTGTCTAGCTTTGATGAATTTCCCTTCGTTTTTATCAATATTTTAGCGTATTTTACAGAAAATATTCAGAAAGTATGTTTTATTAGGACTGCCACTTGTTATCTGTCATTAGCTGTGATGCCATCTTACCTGTTTCTAATATTCATGTAAGTGTCCTCATATTGCTGAATAATAAAGAAGAAGGAAGCAGGATAACTACTTCCCCTACTGACCATAAGCCCTTGCAGGCACTGAAAACCTGATCTGAGCTTCTGCACTCTTATAGATGGTTTTGATTTTAAGCACACAGTAACATTAGATGTTACAGTTAGAGCTGTGAACAGCTGGTTCTGACATAGAAATGTCACAGTAAGACATTTGGTGTGTTTCTGTGGTCTTATTACCTACGCGTGGAGAATATAGAAATGTGTAGCAAGAAACAGTCTTGCAACATCAGGATAACATTTCAGAACAATCAGAAACAACAAGAGAATAATTAATACATAAAGTAAGAAGTAAATGAATGCTGAAAACCACGTTAAGTTCAAAACTGAACTGTAGACTTCAGAATGTCTTTGTTCTTCAAACTGAAGAACTTGAAAATCCAAGTTTCCAAGGTTCCAATCCAATTATCTTGCCAATTTTTTACAGGTCTGAATAAAAAGTATTTGGCTTTCGTAGGCTACAGCTGAAGTGTTCAATTATCAGTCACTCACAAGTGTAAATGAAATAAAAAAGCAAACACGATCCATTTGGTATGTCTGAACAAACACATTTTTAAAGCAGAACTCTATCATCCTTCTCCATTACCTGATTACATTTATTGCCATTGTTTAGATCAGTGATCCTGAAACTGAGGAAATTACATTTACAGAAGGTTTAAAAAAATAAACTACATAAAAGGAATTGCAACAAATTAAAGATAACCAAAGGTATTAGCTGAATCTAAGGGTGCATATTTGACTGACATAAAATGAAGGCAGTATGTTTTCTCCGGTTCTTGCACTATGTAATTAAATAAAGATACAGAAATGAGGTAACATGAAACAGCTTTTAGTCTTTGAAGAATTACTGAGATTTAAGGCTGAGGCCTACTCTCACGTAACAGCGAGGCTATAAAGCAGAGATCTATCTGAACGTTGCTTCAGCATGTTTCTCTTTTCATTTGTAATCCTGAACACTAAGATAGATCCCAGATAGATACTTTCTGGCTATTTCTACTATTCTTTCATCTCACGAGTACTCCACATATATGTGGCATGAGTTGGGCCTGATCAGGCCTATGCTACTAATGACACTTTTTGATACTGGTGCCTGCAATGAGGCGCATGCTGGTGGATGTAGGGTAGATCCTGTGGTCAGTGTTCCAGAATGCAGTGCTGAGATATGACCACAGCACAGCAGGGTCCCAATCCAACAGCACAGTGACGGGGTTGGAACAACCACAACAGTGAAATGTTAAGTTAGTAACAGTTTCATCTAAAATCTTGAAGAACATATTAGCCTGTTCTTGTTTTTCTCTTCTCTGTAGACGAGCTGTGGTTTCTCGATGGACATAAATGCTGTCTTTTCCACCCTTGTGGCTAACATCCTGGGTTTAATTTCCTAATGTAAAGATGATAGTTGCCATAATTTAATTGCTGTAAAAAATCAGGTAATCATAAAACAAATATTGAAAAATGAATATTAGTCTATTCTACACTACATTTCAAACAGGAAAGATATTTTAACATCAGTGTTAATCAACTAACTTCACATATGAGAATTTTCAACATGTATTTAGGGCACTGATATTTTGACTCATCTTAAAAGAAGACTAAAATACATCTTGGCAGATTGTTCACTATGGATAATTTAATTTGCCTTATTTCTGTTGCTCTGAACCATTTAACCAGACTTTTTTTCTTAAAGCAATTTAAACCCTCCATGATTATTTGAGAAATGACACATCAATACATTTTATCTACAGCAGCTCTTAAATGCTGTTTTAATGCTGGTCATCAGTATTTCTCTACTCCGACTGGGCATCTAAGTCTTAGGACTTCTAAGCCTGGATGACGCCTGAGGAGTTTTCAAGGTGATGTTATACTGATGGTATATTTAATTCATTATTAGGCCTGCTTGGATGAGGGTTTTCCTGTAATATCACTTGCACTGCTGATATCTTTATTTTCTGAATGAGCAGAATTTAGCCTGTAATTACCAGAAATGGATTTTGTATCTCTTAAGTAAATTTCCTTGCTTTTCTAGCAATTACAAATGTTGACTCAGCAAAAACCAAACAAACCCAAACAACCAAAAAACCAAAAAACAACCACAAAAACTGTGCATCCTGCTATGTGGGCTCTGTTTCAAGAGAAAGACAAAATGTAGAAAATTGTCCTTTCTCCAATTTCAGAGCTGAAAAGAGAGACTTTTAGACACAGAGATTACAGCTTGCAGAGTCATTATGATGAACTGCATAATTTCTCTCTGCTGTCACTACCCTCTCCTGACTTCAAGGGCATCTATTCTGCACACAACTTTCCCAGAGCAGATGGCCGGACTGTGAGTTGTGCCGCTCTGTCCACACAGGCGGCAGTAAGGGCTCTTCCTGTTGCTCTTAAGCTTCATGTAAAGCTGCCCCATCAGTAAAACGGCAACACTTCACTGCTGGAATAAACAGATAAAACGTACTTATTCTTGCCAACAGCAAATCATATGATGGTCAATCACACTGAAAGAAGGAATAATGAAATGCTGTCATTCTTGCATGCTGCTTCAAATACATTCACTGGAGCAACAATAAAAATACGCACTTCTTGGATATTTACTGATTGAGAAATTTCCTGAGCACAGTATCTCCTCTTGAAGGATGAAATGTGAGGTGCTACCCCTGACACAGGATGCGATGTGATTCCCTTAAAATACAGCTCCTAAGCAACTGGTTAATTCAGACTAGCATCTGCTGGGGAAAGTGCCCTGCTAGAAGGTGTAACGAGCATATAAGCGATACTGCATGCTAACACTTAGCTTTGGATGGATGAGCTCTGGATTTTGCCCCCGGATATAGCTCTCAGCTGCTTTCTATCAACAGATAAATTCACCTGTTCACTTCTGCTCATTTCATTCCTATAGCATAACCTCCCTCCTATGCAAAGGTGTGGAAGATGCAATTATTAAACCTGCATGATTTAATTATTTTCTTTTCTTTTTTTTTTTAATGTAAATAAGGTTTTTTAGCTCTGGATTCACCAAAATTCACTACAAAAAATTAGTAAAATCTCACACAATAGGGGAGTGGAAGCACTTACTTTTGACGTGCTGATTTTTCATGTTGGAAAGAAGTTTTAACTTGGTACCCAAAAAGGCACCAAACATCTTGTTTTACTGAAAATATCTGGACATCAGAATGTTTTACTAAGAACTGATCTGCTTTTGCTCTCCACCATAAATAAATGAATTTCCCAGTTCAGCCACCCCTTACAAAAGAGAACCATACTATTTCAGAGGTCTACTAATTATGTATGTCAGTGTTTGCAAACATTCCCGATCTTTGGACAGAAAGCACTGCACAGTGTAAAGCAAAACGATGCATGAGATAAGAGAATTCATTTGCTCTCCTTGCTAAGGTTTCAGTAAGCAGTCCAAAGGAGCTGCATCTAATTCTGCAGGGATGAAAGCTCTCCCAGGCACAACGAGATACATAAAAGGGGATCAACACCCACAGGAAAAAGCACAAACCTTTCAGTGTAGAAAGGCATGTGCAAACATAATGGATTTCACTTGATGTACAGCTATCCATATACTTACGCTGAGGCAGACTGCTAATGCTATTCCCTTCGCTACCTTGACAGCAAGTCCCAGTTCATAGCACTGCTGCAAATCTACCCACAAGGCTTCCACTATTGTTAGCATTAAAGTGCATCTGAAAAACACAGAGGATGGGCAAGAATTCAGTGTTCTCTCCTTTCTGCTTGTGTTCCTTTTGCATCAGGTGGTGATGCATGTGAAACAGCATGTGGCTATTTTTACAGTATTTGGTTAATGCAGTTATCTAGCCTTTTGGAGCCTCCTGCCGTAACAGAGAGCTCTGCCATAGAAGGAGAGCTCTTTTTTTTCCTTCTCAGTCAAAAATTACAGAAGGAATTCTTAATGAATGTTTCTTCAGAACTGATGGCAGAAGAATTTGAGTTCGCTTTGCAGAGGTGATTGCATTTTATTTCAAACAATGCAAAAAAAAAAGGTTTTGTAGAAAGTAGTTGGCTAGGCTTCATCATTGTGCTGTATGCTTATTAGGAAACACACAAACTGCTTGTGTGGCTAATTACAGTAGCTGGTTCTGACTTTCAGCAATAATCCATCCACTCAAAGCCTCAATATTTCAGCTTGGAGCATAACATACTCAGAGTATCAGAGGAGTGGAGGAAAATATCATTTCAGAAATAAATATTAAACCACCTCTTACAAGCCTTATTTTATTTATGTCATTATTGAAGTTCACTGGCAATGCTTTAGTTTGGGCTACCAACTTGATAGATTACAGTGTATTTTCATGGGTTGGTATTCTTGGATAAACAAAGCAAAATGATAAATATTCACCGCCGGCTCTCTTAATAAACGTGCAGGACTCACTATCCATTCACATGTGTAGTACCCTTAACATTTTGGAAATCAAGCAACTACAATGGCCCTTTAAAAATATCGGTTACCCTCGTACCAGGAAATTAGCTTAAATTGTACCTGTTGCATATGTTTGTTGTAGTTCAATTTGTGTTACTGACAGCTGAGAACAAGCAGTGATAAATTCCTTCACTGAATCTGTGTTTAATGAAAAAAAATATAAAGTAGTGATGTCTGGTAGATGAATTCTCAACAGAAAAGCATTTGCTACAGGCATAAGTCACCAAAGGATTAGCTCTGCAATTTAGCAAAGCCACAGGAACTCGATGTTTCTCCCTCCCCACTATGTACTGTGAATGGTTTGGATGAATCTCCTCTGCCAGCTCCGCCTAGCACACTGCAGATGCCACAGTCCTCAGGTGCTGCTGACTGATAAGCAGCTGGTGACCATCACCCCACAGATTACTTGGAGGAGGGATGGGCTATGAGGTCTTCACAGACCCACTCAGTTCAAATTACCTCGCTTGGCTGTCAGACATACCCAGAAGACTTGGCCCTTTGCAGAGTAGGGCATGTTCACAAGAGTTGTTCTGCCAGCAATTCTGAGAGTAATCTTTGGCTGAAGGCTGGGAAAAATAAAGAGCTGATGGCCTTGTTCTTTGCAGTGTGGATATCTTTGCACGCTGAGAGAAGCGGATCACTGCTCTGCTGTGAATAGCAGCACTGTGCTCTGCAGCACCTTGCCATGCCCTGCTCCTTTTTTTTGACACCAGGTTCTCAAGAGGCAGGATTGCTTTCTTTGCCTTAATTCTGTATGAATGAGCCACGTGGTTCTAGGACAAGAAAGTCTTTGCATTGCCAGAGTTAATCAGAACCAAAGAGAAGTTCATCTTTGCTGTGGGAAACATGCAGAAGATGCTGTACCTCTCCTGAGAATCTCTGTCTTTGAGAAGGTGTCGTTGTCACTTGAAGAGGTCACCAAACACATATTACTGTTCTTCTACAGAGGCTTTCAGTTATAATCTAGCACAACCCACATAGGAGAGAAGCCCTCCATGCTCCATGTGACAGCTGGGCAGCATCCCTACCCAGAAAGTGTACCAGATGTTCCAGCTGCAGTTCACCGTGACCTGGAGAAGTCTCGCCCTCAGGCTACCCACTATGATCAGGTTCTCATCTCAAACACAACATTCACCTTCTCAGAGGGTGCAGAGGTCCCGGCACAGGCTGCCCAGAGAGGCTGTGGGTGCCCCATCCCTGGAGGCATTTACGGCCTGATTGGATGGGGCCCTGGGCAGCCTGACCTGCTGGGGGGCAGCCCTGCCCATGGCAGGGGGTTGGAACTAGATGGTCTTTTAAGGTCCCTTCCAACCCAAGCCATTCTATGATTCTCTGCTATGTGCTGCAGCAATCTGGATGCCAGCCTGCTGCGCAGCCCCAAGTCATCTCAGGCCAGCAGGAAGCGGGGCCGGCAGGCAGCCCTGGCCTGCTCCCCCCTCCCCACCTCACTCTGCACTAGGCAGCTGGCTCCAGGATGGAGCTGGCGGGGCTATTCCCCAAGGATAACAATCATTGGACGTGTAACTCTTTGTTTGCTTAGTGAGTCACTGAGACAAATCGATTTTGTTTTGTTTTTAAACAAAAAATGCATTATTTGTAACTTGTTTGTGCACTGTTTGGGTGAATAATTTGCAACCTGTTCGTTATTTCTCTGTCTCTGTGGTGTGCACAGTCTCTGGTGTCTGGCTGCTATTGGCGAGGCTATTGGCAGTGACTGCCTTTCCTTTTACAAGGGAAGCTTAACAGCAATCAGTGAATTCAGAGTAAGGATTTTCAGCTAAAAAATACTTCTGAGATTTGTGAAGCTTTTGGGGTGCCAAACTGCCTAGCCATTGTCTGAGCACTCTCAGTTCCAAGAAGTAATACAGCCTGAGGAAACCCAGCAACTCCAAACCAATGCCTGTGTTTCAAACCTGTGTTCCAAAAGTGAGTATTCCTCACTCACTTTCTTGATCAATCCCTCTCCACTATATTCACATCTGCTCAGGGTTTCCTTAGCCTTTTTTTTCTCAGCAAGAGTAATGTTTAGTCTCAAGAGCTAATTGCATAATCACAAGCACTTTGTGATTTTTCTGCACATTTCTCTTCTGGAATGACATCAACACATTGTCTCATATTTTTTCAAGACCCAAACAATCATGTTGTAAAGCGGTACATACTGAATAAAAGCAAGCATAGTGGAAAATAATGCACATTAATAGTCAGTTTCTGAATAAAAAGTGTGGAACATTTTATGGAAATAAACCATATCATATCTGGGTTGTAAATGCAACCTCTTTTGGCTGAAAAAACAAATGACAATGCTTAAGAACTTAACAGTGAGTACTCTCTCAGCAGGTATTCTACTACACACGCAATGCACTACATCTTTCTGCGCAGCTCTTCTAGAGCAATGTACTGACCTTTTTACCTCTGGCAGCAGACAGAGACTGCAGAAATTCTTTGTTTCGTTCCCCAGACTGTTGATCAATGCAGATTACTTGACATCTGGTACACGGACCCACAACCTGAAATTTTGGTTAAAGAAGGGTCACTGCTATATCAAAACAGTACACCGTGGAACAGTAAAAGCATACGACCAGCATAATACTGTAAAAACATGTCTTCCATATACTTTTCCTTTGTTCTTTCAGGCTTTAATGATGTAAGGGGTCAGTCCTGTTCACCTAATGTATGTACATTTTCAAAGAGTCCACTTGTAAAGGTCTCACCGAATTTTTAGTTTTTCTTTTATTTTCTTTTTAAGGAAAACTTTCCCAGTGACAGAAACGTATTTGTACTTCCTGATGGCTTGACTTCATTTGTGGGCCAGCAGGACTACTTGCCCAAAGAAGAACTGAGTTTAAAATTAAGCCAGGCCCTCAGGATTTAACCAGATGAGGATTTTCTCATTTTATATTATTTTTTTGAACACAGGAAGCTCCATACAAACAGGCGAAAGAACTTCTTTACAGTAAGGGTGACAGAGTACTGAAACAGGTTGCCCAGAGAGGTGGTGGATTCGTCTTCTATGGAAATGTTCAAGACCCACCTGAACACTTGTCTGTGACACCTATTGTAGGGAACCTGCTTTAGCATGAGGGTTAGATCTGATCTCTTGAAGTCCCTTCCAAACCCTGCGATTCTGTGATTTTCTTGGAGCTAAACTAACAGGCTTTGGTTTACGTTGTTTCTGTGCAGTTGAAATACACAGTATCATAGAATCATAGAATTGTAGAATGGCCTGGGTTGAAACGGACCATAATGATCATCTAGTTTCAACACCCCTGCTGAGTGCAGGGTTGCCAATCACTAGACCAGGCTGCCCAGAGCCACATCCAGCCTGGCCTCGAATGCCTCCAGGGATGGGGCATCCACAACCTCCTTGGGCAAACCTGTTCCAGTGCGTCATCACCCTCTGAGTGAAAAACTTCCTCCTAATATATAACCTAAATCTCTCCCTGTCTTAGTTTAAAACCATTCCCCCTTGTCCTATCACTATCCACACATGTAAGCAGTTGTACTCCCTCCTGTTTATACGCCCCTTCAAGTATTGGAAGGCCACAATGAGGTCTCCTCGGAGCCTTCTCTTCCCCAAGCTAAACAAGCCCAGTTCCCTCAACCTCTCTTCATAGGAGAGGTGCTCCAGCCCTCTGATCATCTTGGTGGCCCTCCTCTGGACCCATTCCAAGAGCTCTGTGTCTTTCTTGTACTGGGGGCCCCAGGCCTGGACGCAGTACTCCAGATGGGGCCTCACAAGAGCCAAGTAGAGGGGGACCACCACCTCCCTCTCCCTGCTGGCCACTCTTCTTTTAATGCAACCCAGAACACAGTTGGCCTTCCGGGCTGCCAGCGCACACTGCTGGCTCATGTCCAGCTTCTTGTCCACCAGGACCCCGAAGTCATTCTCGGCAGGATTCCCACTACCTTTCACACTCTTTCTTGTATGCATGGCACTTATAGATAATCAGAATGTAAAATGTGAATTTTCACAAGTCTGTAGTCAGAAAGGATACTGAGATCCTCAAGTCTAACATCATATATAATACAGAGCACTGTTCCTAAAGTTTATTCTTGTTTGAAATAGGGTGCATTTTTTTATGGTGGAGAAAAAATCTGCCATGAATTACTTCTTTTAAAACATTAAAATGAAGAAGAGTTTTGCTTATTACTGCGTCCTGAGCTTAGCAAAGCTCTGCATGTTAGAAAACAATTATTCCTTAAAATATCTTAACATAAGCTTTCTAATTTTGCAAAATTTGTCATAAAATTTAAATATGGCAATTAATTTAATCTTACACTGCAAATATTTCTCTGTGCTGTTCTGAAGTGTTATTTTATTTCTTTGATGTACACATAGAACTGTTTGTACAACTCTTCAGTGTAGTCATTAAAACCATACATTTGGTTC
This sequence comes from Numida meleagris, assembly GCF_002078875.1. Classification (NCBI taxonomy): domain Eukaryota; kingdom Metazoa; phylum Chordata; class Aves; order Galliformes; family Numididae; genus Numida; species Numida meleagris. The sequence continues at coordinate 83,204,307 of NC_034410.1, forward strand.
TACTTTTTCACAACGATGATTTACAACAACTTTTAATATTTTATTAAAAGAAAAACAACACAAGAGAAGGAAATATTTTACCCCACTTTGCTTTGTTCAACACCATTATGTTACCATTATATTATATTATCTATTATGTTTCTGTCATCAAGCACTATTAACATAATTTCTACTGTTACTACCTCAGTATCTGGACAAGGATCTATTAAAAAATGGAAAAGACAATGCAAGTTGCATCAGCCTTTCTATTTTTGCATTCTTAAAGTATTTCAATGCCAGAAAAAGGAATGCAATTTTATTCTATAGTTTTCAGTACCTTCCACAATAGGATCTTGAGCTGAGTTCCCAATTGCAACTCTGGACTCCAAGAAGCTATGCAGCAAGAACTTTGTCTTTTGTATTCCTTGTCTCCTACCTGAAGAAATTTTTCCTCAATTTTCTTTAACTCACACTGCAGCTTACTGATCAAAGTATACATAAGAAAGGAGAAGATAAGTCATATTTTCTACCTTTACTGAAAAAATTGCCTTTCTGTTTCTTAAAGCATGCTGAATAGAAACAATTAGGAATGATTTCTATCACAGCTTCTAGATCTGGCCTTTGCACTTCTCTTATTCACATCCTTCATTATCATCCCTTAGCAAACAATGAATTGCTCTTTCACATCCTAGGCAATGCATTTACAAATATGAATTTCATATCTATGGACCAGACAAATTCAATACAACATGTAACATATATATTCATCTTTTCCTTAGATTTCATGTGTAGCTTCTTCATGAACCTTTGCTTGAAGTTTTTCTAAAAATGACTTCCTTGCCAGCAAAGGCTGACTTGTTAGTATTTTCCTTACAGTACAAAGCACGTTATGTGATATGGAACAAAATGTAAGAAAGAGCCTTACCTAAGGCTAGACTTAGAAACATGTCTCGAATGGAGATTAAGATGCATACACCAGAGGGCAATGGACAGTGATCACTCACTGGTATTCATGTCCAGGCTTCTGGCAATCAGTACAATGAGTGATGCAAAGCAACCTGAGACTGCATTTAGATTATCATACTTACAAGCAACTAGTATACTCTTGTTACATGTTTGCTCAATATTTGCTGCAAACCCTACCTTAAAACAGTGATTTTTTTTTGCCTCAGTTGGATGGAGATGGGAAATGTTATGAATTATGGAATTTGAAAAAAAAGGGGTGGAGAAATATGTCAAAACCTCTCAGTCATCTTGCAGCATGTTTGCCACAGGTCACAGCATGGTTTCTTTAGCACTTCATAAATTTCATCTGTACACATGGTGTTGCCCATGTTCAAGTCAAAGCCTTGCAAAAATTACTCAGTCTCCATGGGCCAAAATGCTTAGTGATAGAATAGGACTTTAGATGACAGAGATAAGTTTGTACCTGGAATTGCAGAGCACCTATTGAGATCTCAGCCCATTCCTCTTCTTCAAAGGACTCTGGTGCACTGATGACAATGTTGGCACGGAAACGTCGGATTAATTCCTCTATTTCCAACGGCTCTTTCAATCTATATCACAAAGTTCACAACAGAAGAGAAAAAGTAAGCTTAATTAATGTGTTCTGCAATAGTTCTGCACTAGATTTTTGTGCTGTAAGAAGCAAGCGGCTAATAGAATTCATCAAATGTTTTTCCAGAATAACTTGGATCAAGTTTTATTACAAAGGCTATAAAACAGGCATGAGATATTCTACTATAACTTGTAATCAAATGGGTGGCTTCTTCAGTAGGCAGGAAAACATGCAAAGCAGCAATTAAAAACAATGCATATGAAAAAACTTCTTTATTAGTTGTATGTGAGGATAATGGTAGCAAATAAAAAGATCTTTTAACCAAGTGATCACTTGACTGATTAAATGCTTCTAATAAGAAAGCAAATACAAGCATATTCTGCACATGCTGTAGTTGAAAAAGGGACAAAACCAGCAGATGCTGAAGGTGAAAAAGGCCAGTAAAGGCATTTTATGAAAGAATGTATTCCTCATATTATTATTTGTCTGTAGGCTGCAGCAGATTGCACCAAATGACAGATGTTTAGAAAAAAAATTAATCTCTGTTGGGGAGATATCTCCACCTCTTCACGAGCATTAGAACTGCCAGAGTGTAGATTTGTGTCAGTGCTGAGAACATATATGTGGGAGGCAGAGCAGCAGACTGCATATAAATATCAGAAAGCTGGCTGGAACTTTGAATTCTTCATTCTCCTTCCAAAGGAGAATTCTACCAGTACCATAAAAAATGACAGCCCTAAAATTTGTGAGGGAGGTACTCTAAGCACCACTGTTAGTGGGAAAGAGCATTTCACTTTGCATTAGCCATGGTGGACATGAACAACTTCCAATGTTTCATCAGTTGTGGTCTGACAACTTTTGGATATGACACGCTCCAGCAGAGATCAAAACTTGGGTAAGTAGTGGAAAGATGCTCCTGTTCTGGAAAAAAAAAAGTTTTAAAAAAGTAAGGAGAAACAATTTGAAATTATTGTTTTAATTAAAATAAGGAAAAAAAATGCAAAATCAATGCACAGGGAAAACTCTTCCCATCAAGCAGTCTTGACAGAATAGATCTGTTACAAGGAAAAGAGCTTGATTTTATTTAAACTAGTCTACATGATCCTCTTTAGCAGACATATGTGCATAAGGATGAACTGACCTCCAGTCAAACCACACAACCCTGGCTCCAACAAGCTTTCACTGTTCACAAGGCTTCCAGGAGCCTGGGGATAGAAAGTGCAGTGGGAAATTGCAGGGCTCCAAGATTTCCCTAGAGATCCCACAAGCAATCCCACGGCTGAGATACAGCTTATCATGATTGCAGTAGGTAAGTGCAGACTATGCTGATGCTGAGAGTGACGGGGGAAAATAGCAGTTAGTCATGAAACAGTTCAGTTACACCATTTTGTTTCCTGATTCCTGTGTACTGTCTTGAGACCTGGCAGAAAGGAGTTTGGGTGCTATGTACAGAGAGAATTTTCAATGCTTTTTGAGACAGATGAGTTCCTGCCGCCCACACTGATATTAATAGGTACATCAAAGGCCCTGGTAACCTCAGAGCTGAGTCCATAGCGTTCTGAACCAGCTGCTAAAAGCTACTTCTAGTTTCTACTTCCAGCCCTTGATGCTGCTTCTCCAAGACTGCAATACCCACACTCTTACTCTCTCTTTACCTGCTCAGGCTCACCTCCAAAATACTTTGACTCTCCCATATTTATCCCCAGCCCTCAGAACTGCTTGTAACTACTTGGCAGCATGTATCTGAGTAAATTCCCGTTATTTCCTCTCTCTAAAAACATGAATCTGTTGGATGGAAGCATCTTCATCCTGTAAATCTCAGCATGGATCTGTTGTGAAAATCAATGTAATTTGCCAAAGCTAGCTTGAGTACTTAGGACTTTCCACAGCAGTGGGCCCTGCAATGCAGAAAACATTCCATATATTTAACAGAAACTGAAAATGATTATTTGCACCTTCAGGAGAATATTTCTATCAGGAACATTTGAGCAGGAGGCCAGATCATGGGGATTTTCATGGAGGTAACCCCTAATGGCAACAGCAGAGGTGGATGTTTCCTTACACATGTAGTTTACCAACAGCATGTTACATTCTAATTTATACTTACATTGCTGTTACTGTTTTAGATCACCTTTCAAGAGACAAGTGCAAAGGTGAAGATTAATTTTTACTTATTACAGAATATGCAAACAAAACTGTGAATATGCAAAACTATTAAAACTCAACTGCAAATTGAAAGGGTTCTATAAATCACAGCAGGTTTCCATTAAACAAAAACAAACTTACAGGCCAAGATGCTAAAAGTCATTTAATAAAGTTCCCTATGTGCAGATTCTTCGAAGTTTATTGCGTAGTTCAGTATTTGGAAAGTTTGTGTGCCAATGATTGAATAGCAGTGAAGAATGATGGTGCTGTACATCAACAATTAGGCATTAGATTAGATGTTAGGAAGAAATTCTTTGCTGTAAGGGTGGTGAGACACTACAACAGTTGCCCAGAGAAGCTGTGGATGGCCCATCCCTGGAAGTGTTCAAGGCCGGGCTGGACGGGGCTTTGAGCAGCCTGACAGTAGGTGTCCCTGTGCATGGCAGGGAGGTTGGAACTAGACGATTTTTAAGGTGCCTTCCAACCCAAATCATTCTATGATTCTATGATACTGAATTAATTTCCTCAGCATCCTGAGAAAGCACAGTATGGCAAAATAAGGAGGAGTCTTCCAGCCTGTGCTGAAAATTGGGAAGCAAAATGCTTCTCAAGCACAATGTCAGCTCCAGTCATGTCTGGAGTATCCTATGAGAAAAAGGAGATTACGTTGCACTGAGGAGAACACTGGAAGATATTAGGTGCTAAAACAGTGGATCATCTGATATCGCATGTTTCAAAGTTCCCTATCCTCCTTCATTGCCACTTGCTGCTCCCTCTGGAACCCTACTCATTTTCTGTGCACTCAAATACCATATCTGGAAGGTTCCTCACTGGATCCCACAAGGAAAATGAGCAATGTGAATACAGGATACCTACAAGCATTGTTCTCCCAAGGAGATGTAACCCAGCCAGTCAAGCCTCAAAAAAAGGCATTAATTATCACTGAAAAAAAGTATACAGAGTACTTAAGAGATGGAGTGATTCAAACTTTTGCCAGGCATTTTTCCCAGAGGGACTGCTATGATAAGCTGAAATTGCCCAGCTGTCTCCTAAAGAAAGAAAACACTCAAGAAATGCAAGGTAATCTGTAGCGATGTTTAACACAGCCTGTGGTTTTAAGCCCTGAAGTCATATATGTATCCTCCTGCAGCTATATATATATATATAGGAATAACTCTAAACAAGAATTTCAGTGCAGGGGGACATGTTTGGTGGGTGACTACAAGGAGAGAAGATGTCTCCAAGCAGACACAGAATAGTTTGGTGAGACAAAGAAAGGGGGACGTGAGCTCAGAGAAAAAACACATAGGGTATGGAAGACACAACGACAATGGAGGCCTTGAGGAAGGATGTTCTGTTGAGTTCCAGCCTTTCCTCACTTATATTCAAGAAATGGTTTCAGTTTATGAAAATGTAATTAGCATTAGGTTTCTTAACTTTGAATCCTAGTCTGGCTCAAGTGTTTTGTTTGCTGCCTTTATCTCTCACTTTTGTACAGTAATGTGAAATCAAGTAAATAGACAAAGTAAATACAGTCCTGCAAATAGTTTCGAAAATATTTCTGTTGTGAATGTTTGCTCTAAAACTGAAGCTTTCCTATAGGAAGAAGTATTTCAGTAAGTAACAAGACTTCATATTTTCATCCAACAGGTTACTTATGTCAAGGAAAACTAACTTATCCATGTTCTTTCCACAAACAGAAGTTGACTGATGTCTAACAGTCTCCTACCATCAGATCAGCTGTCAAGAGGTTTGTTAAAATTCTCTTGAAGATGACTGGTTATAAGGCAGGTTATATTCAAGTATTTAACTCAAGTTTTCAGAAGCATTTCAAGAGTGAGTAATTATAGAAGTTTAGTACCCATATATCTGTTGAACATTGAAAAGTATGTGCCTCTAAATTTCTAGATAAAACAATCATATTGGTACCTTCTGGCAAGATTCTGGAATTCAGGACAGCTGAAAGACTTTTGAAGACAGAAGGATCTTACCTTGGAGTAACATGTTCTTTCAGCTGCAGAATGCTTGCTGCATTTATCAGGAGGTATTGAGCTTCATTCACAAGAGAGAGTGAGATGCTTGTAGCACATGTCAGACCTACCAAAAATCAATCCTGTATTATACAATGATGGATAATCAGGAAGACTATAATACCAATTTCATTTTTCCTTTGACCTCTTATTCTTCCTCACTAAAACACTTTTCACTGGGCTCCAGACACTAAGGAAAGATTTCAGGAATCCCCTCAAAACTGCAAATTGTAATGATACAATGTATTTAGAAACTGAGATACAGATGAGTTTTAAAATAATTTACAACAGCAGTATCTATAGGTTTTCAATGCTCTTTCAATTTGATTGCTTTTATTAAAAAAATCGTAAAAAATAAATTCTTTTAAGATTTTTCATTACCATTTCTCAAAATGATCATTGAATTTCCAGATAAAATCATTGTAGTAATAATAAAAAAGAAAGACAGAGGTATTTGTACATTTTCACCAGAAGAAAGCAAGAGAAGGGCAACAAAAGCAGTCTAGGAATAAATGTACCCATAGAAGCCTACTAGATCAATATTGCATGACTCTTTCACCTTTTATCAAGGCAATTTTATAGTCAGTGTGAAGGCAATTACTCAATATTTATTAAGTGAGGTACCATTTCTTTTTTAAGACTGGCAACAAACCTTTTGTATTTTTGTGTTGTGCGTCATTTTTCCTCTCTGGACTTTGCCTTATCAATCGACACGGACGACCAAGAAATGTAGAGAACCAGCCAGCAGTTCTTTCTCCACAGTCATATGTTTTCACCCTATCATGAGAATGGAGGAAGTTTACAAAATTTGATTGCCAAATTACTTGCAAAACTGAAGACAAATGACAAAGATGTTTATTCTGCATAATTTTATTTCCCAATTTCCTCAGCTTTACTCTGTTAGTCTTAATATTCCTGAGATCTAATTTAGTATTATACCGGCAATTATTGCAGAATAAAACTGTAGTGCTTAAGACAGTGACTCTGAGATACAGTAACTGGTAGTCCATACTAAAGCACTGCAATGAAGTATTATGAAAAAGTTACTCTCTGGTATATGCTTTTTACTCCACTAGTAGAGCCCATGCAGCAGTTTTTCTCTACCTAAAGATGGTTCCCATTACTAGTAATCTGTCTAGTGAGTTACGCAAGATTTGCCTTCTTTACCTGGATCTAAGCTCTACTAGAAGTGTTTTCAGATCACTGCTCTCATTTCAGAAAGGACACAGATCAGACCTACTTGCAATTAGCATCCTCAACCCAGAGTCATCTTAATTTCAATCTTCTAAAAATGGGGCATCTAGTTTTAGCCAGTTGTCTGGATTCCCTCACAGAAAATAGAAAGAGATAAGTACTTTGCATCTATCTCAGAGCTCAGGATGGGATGACTCTTACTCCAGGAGTGTTTTTAACTACATTTTGACTGATATCTAACTTTTAAATGGCACAAATAGGTAAGAGGAATGCAGATTCTCATGACTGTCTAGGCAAGATTCTTGTAGTAAGGAAAGTGAAGTAGCAGTGGTCCTGTGCTCACCTCGCTATCCTACCCAGACAAGAAAGCTGATCTGGATGGTGACTCTCTTCTCCGTGAAACAAAAAAACAGTCCCGCACGGTAAAAGATGCTAAGCCCTAGGATTGAGAGAGGAATTGGCTTGGCTTTATGAAATGTTCTGTGTGTTCAATCAAGTTACACAGGTAGAAAGCCAGGAAAAGTGATATCAAGAGATTTTATAATCCTGCAGGGATCAGATAAGCCTCCAGCTGCTGTTCTGAATTCTGATTGAGATGCAGCTGAGCATCACTCTCCCCAGTCTGAGACTGGACAGATGCCCACCAGCTGCTTCTAGTCAGTGATGTCCTAGAGCTGAAATGAAAAACTGTTGCCAGGAGATGCAGGCAATGTGGCTAGAATCAGGGACAAAAGGTGAATCTCCACATGATATTCATAACCTAAGGTGAGCAGTGCTTGTGTCCTTGCTGCTCGCTGTGTTAGGGAGAAGGCAGCTAATGAGACGGCATGAATCTTTCATGATCACAGTACAGGTGAAACAAATTCCCTAAATAGTTTTTCCCACCCAAACAGAGGTGCTAGGGGTATTTCAGTTTTCTGCTGAGCCAACTGCCTAGCTGCCTGCTGGGACTTAATACTGCATAAATCAGGATGACAGTTTGGCCCTCTTTTTTGTTTACTTTCTCTTTTGAATCACAGTGGCTGAGTTAGAGATGCACAGCATTCTGAATATTTCATCAAATGTCACCGAGTGGTTTTTTGTACTTCAAGATTCCAAGGCTTTCCAATTGCTTTCCCTTATTGCCAGACCATTTTCTGAGCAAGGACCATTGTCTCTTCAAGGTCCTTTTCAAAGTTCTTCTGTTGTAGTTCATGTCTATTCATTTTCTGTTTGTGTTTATTTTTGTCAAGTATTACTTCCCATCTGTCAGCATTACATTTCATTTGGCACATGTCAGACAATTCATAAAGCGGGGCCTAGTCCCCAGATTTTACTTGCTGTCTGCTTTGAGTTCCCCACTCATTGCACTATTATGTCATTCAGCTTCAGTGCCTTACAGCTGGTCCCTTTGGCTAGGTAATTTATAGAACAAGAAACAAGGACAGATGAAGTCTGAATATTGATCCCAAGGGGTATAATACTTATATTCACCCATAACAGCTTCAGTTCATCTTGTTTTTAACTATACTTTTGTCTTCTTCTATCATAAATATCCTTCCCTTGACTTTTTTGATATTGTATCCGTGTCCCTGCCTATTTCAGCAGAGCATTAAACCTTAGGGTTTTCTGCAGCACCCATAAACTTAACACTGGCTTCTGTGAGTACTTTCATCTGCTCACTGTTAGATGTTGCACTAAAAAGCCCTGTCCCTCCAACGTGAGCAAAGCACTGTTTTGCTCCTATTTCTCATTTCGAGGCTGTGGAGGCTCCCCTGTTGAAACATGGAAACCTGGCATCAGTGTTGTTGGATCTCTGAGCGTTTGGGGAGCCTCATGAATTTTGTCCACTCATATGGCTTTATTTCCTACCTTGCTCATTTGCCTTTCACAATCTACTCTGTGCAGTTTGTCTTGCATCTCCCCTTTCCTCGTCGCTTCATCCTTTTCTTCCTCCTCTAAGCTGTCTCCCACAAAAATTTCCTGCTTCGTGCACTAAAATAGCACAGTCACTGACATGAAAGACATACTATAATAAACGGTATGACAACAAAATATATAGACACAGAGCAAAAGATAACCTAGGCTACTTTACAGCAGCACCTGTAATAGATGGGCTAACCATGGGGAGGCGAGGGATGAGTCAACACTAAGGGAAGTGGGACAGATGGTTAAAACAAACGACTCTTGGGTGAATTCCACCACCTGAGGAAAATATACTCCTGAGGGAACAATCCTCTTTATCACCATCTGAATAGCTAGTGGAAAAGAAGGAGAAGATCATTTCCTCCATGGCTACATAGGGAAAATGGCCAGCACTTCTGCTGGTTTGTTAATGCTAACCTCAGAAAAGCAAATATAGGGTTACAAGAACCAGCATACATTGGTCAAAAGACTAAAGAAATCTGTAAATTACTTTTTCAGTTGGACTTATCAAAAGACATGGTGAAAAGTAGTAATTAATAAAATAAAAGTAATTTAAATAAAAATAAAATAAAAAGTTTAAATAAAATAAAAGTAGTAATTAATGCAAGTATACTTTAGGAAGGAATTTGAAACACTGCCACTCACTCAGAAAAACTATTGAGACTGGGATGTACTTAGAAAATATTATGGACTAACACTTAATTCATTGATAGAAAATTAATTTATTCATAATGTTATATTTCACTGAAGTGCTATGTCTTGATTTAGAGTTGATGACATTTCACATGCTCACCTGCAGCCCTCCCAAGCTTGTTAAGGGGACACTGATCAACATGGATGGTCAAAACAAAATTAAAAGGGGTTGAAAATATAAGGAAAGCTATTTGTAATTTCAGTGGGTTCTAGCAAATTTGAATCAGTTCAGCGTGAAATGGGCAAAGGTGCCCGCATCATTACTGTCAAATGAATGAGCTGTATTTCTACAGTCCTGCTGAGGTCCCTGTTTGACATTTGGAAGCAAGTAGCAACATCCTTCCCTATTCTCATCCTTGGAAAATGTAAAGCAAAGATCTCTCTTACTCAAGTTACTGCCATGTCATCAGTCTCTTGTAACCTCCCCACTTAATTTCCTATTCATTAATGCTATTACTTACTGTTTTCTACCAGACATGCTGTTCATGCCAAATTACTTATCTCAAACCGTCTTCTCCTGGCCCCCTAAATCATTGAACATTTATTGGTTTCTACCTTCCCTTGCTTTTTTTAAAGGTCTTTGCCCCTTAGTGTCTATCTGATCATGTTCATAGTTTCACTGCAGTGATTTTTAGCTCGGATTCCTCTCTCCTCTCACTCACCTGTGTGAACAGACTTTGCTCTCATAGATCACAGCCTCTTTTCCAATATTTTCTTCTAGTGATACAGATATTGGGTCCATGCCTAGATAGGTAGAGAGAAAACCAAATTAAAAAACATTTATGCAGAATCATACAATAATGAATCAAATGCCTGTTTTTACACCTGTTCACAATCACAGCAGCCTCCCAAATATTGCGTGACAAAAATCCACTCTTCCTTTTTGCTAGAATTATGTTCTCTGCCTGCAGGTGGCTCCAAATGATAATGCAAAGAGCAAAGGCTGCAGATGACCTTGGCACCCAAGCCACATTAAGGAATACACAGCTTCAGCTTTGAGTAACTTCATTTTTTGTGAATCTCAGGCAATATAACTGGCGCAGAATCACTGCCTCAGTCATGGCTTCTGCTGAAAGGATGGGTTTATCACTGTTGTGCTCTCTCTAGCAAATCAGGAGATGAGGTTAATCACTGCTGTCTCTTCTTTTAGAGCAGTGGGATGGAGTGAACAGGAAGATGGGGGCAAAGAAAAGAAAAAATAATCACAGGCTGTACATGGAAAGAAATACGATGTGTCATTAAATGATAATAATTGGAGTAAAGATAAAATGTATTGATATCACAAACAGACAAGTATTCACATGAATCCATTTCTGTGTTTAAACAAGATGATGAATCCCTGGTAATGACATCCATTAGAAGTTTTTTCCATAGTTTTTGTATCTGGAATAGAATGAGCCAAATGGATGGAATGGCTGCTGTGGTTTACTAGGAGGAAAAAATAAAGCTGTACAGCTTTGCTGTCTGTTAATTGAAAGCAATAATCCTAAATGATGAACGAAGTGTGCCTGTATGGCTGCAATGAATCCAACTCTTTTCTTTATATTGCAACACAAACCAACAGAGTCTCATCTCCAGTACTCCAGTTTTAAACCAGCACATCTTGAATTCACTCATTACTTCCTGCTTATATTTTTGTTCTACAAACAAGAAATAGACTCTATTAGCCCTTTGACATGGTGAAATCAAATATTTTTTTTTATTGTAAGGAGAGGAATGAAATGTAGTTCAGATTCGCTATAGCTCAGCTAATAGCTCCAGTCCATGCAAGTTTTCAACATGGAGAGACTCCCATTCTCTACTTAGATAGCAAAGTTGGCATACTTCAGAATCAAAGACAATGGAGGAAAAGTTAGCTTAACTTAGGAAAATAAAACTTGAAAGTAATACAAGAGCTGCTCTGAAAGTAGTGCCTCCTATTTTATGATGTTGGCTCACAGTATCAGAGGTGGATGTCGGTGGTATGGCAGTAGAGGTTGAACGTTCCCACCAGTATTCCAATTCATTTTGTTGCCATGCAAGAGATGTCAGCAATGGAGCAGTCTGACAAAATGGTGTCTGACACGGAACTGTGTATGAAGCAAAGGTGTGTCACTGAATACCTCCATATGCAAAAAATGGCACCCACTGACATTCATCAACACTGGTTGAACGTTGATGGAGGCCAAACAGTGGATGTGAGCACAGTGAGGCAGTGGGTGCTGCATTTCATCAGTGGCAACAGCAACATGAAAGACAATCCACGTTCTGGATAGCAATGCAGATTTTTAGCAGTGTTATTGTGCTCTTTCTATCTGCTGTAGTTTCCATGGAAATAAATAGAAGGCATTACTTTTGGAGCAACCTATGTACATGCATTGAAGTTGCCTGCAACAACCTAAAAAAGAAGACATTATTGTCATCTTACAGACCAGAACAAATGTTCTTGTACTTCAAAACAATTGAACACAAGCATCATTCCTTCTGGAAAAGTTTGATTCATAGAATTACAGAGTTATAGAATGGCTTGGGTTTGAAGGGACCTTAAAGATCATCTAGATCCAATCCACCTGTAAGGACACTGTGTGTGTCTTTATCTGTTACTATCTTTTAAAATTAAATTCTAAAGGCATATTCACAACATTTCTTAAAATAGAGTCTCAGGGCTTTAAAAAGCCCTGCTATTATAAACTAACAAGTGAATCACACTTTTATTGGACAATACACATTTTACAGTGAGTTTTAGGTCAGTTAAACATTGTTAATTACAATTTTATTCTATCTTGAGGCAAAAAAATAAAGCAGAATATTGCCAGTTACTAAATTGTAAGAGCTGTCATTCTCCATGGTCATTTGCTTGATAATAAGATCCACAGATGTGCTCACAGTATTAATATATAAAAAAATATTCTTGTCTTTATAGCTCCTATTTTCAGTCAATGAGAAAAATTAGAGGTCTGTTATTTCAATAGACTGAAATATAAACTATTCATGTACATTCTTTCAGCAGTGTATGTGTGTAATTCCTATTATTTTTATTGGCAGTAACACATGACCATTTGAAGGCAGAATAAACTCCATAAAGTGTAATTAGTCGTTCAGTTCTGCAAGCATTTTTCTACTCCAGTGTTTTAAAGGGCCTTCATAGCACTTAAAATTTCTCCCTCCATGTGGTGGCAAAGTAAGTCACAACTTGCCAGAGTAATGCTGATTGTCAGCTAACGTGTAAAGAGAGAAATTAGTCTTTTACAGGAATGTATTCTTAACCAAATTGTGTTTGTATGGCTCAGGAGCCAGCCCAGTGCTGTCTGTGCCCCTACCTGTTTGGTGGAACAGGAGAAAAAGATTCTCCTTGATTCTCGCTCTAGCAGTGCGACTTCTGGAAATAAAGACACATGCCCTGAGCTGCTGGGAGTTCCATCATTAACTATTTCAGTGGAAGCAACCCTACGTCAAGATAGAAGAAGTTATCTTTCTCTTTGGGAGCTGGTTGTAAATGACATCAGTTTTCTCAAAGCGGGTCTAGTGATAGTGAGGATCTGTTGTACCCTTCATATCAAAAAGAATAGGAAATGCCTGCTAACAACCACACAGACTACGAAAATAACTGCCAAAATTTGGAGATGCAGCTTCTCAAAATTAAAAGCTCCCTCCCTCTACCACAGTAAGGAATAGCCATGAGAAGAGCAGCACAAGCAGTGACAGCAGGATACACCACAGGTTGGTCAGACAGTGGGTCTGCCTGTCCATCCAGGGCTGGCTGTTAGACAGCTCACACACAGGGATTAAAGAAAGAACCTGAAGCAGTCTCAGCACAGGAAGGATTTGGCAAAAGATATTAAAGTAGTTACTGTCACACTAAATCACAATGACAAATATATTTTGTTGGACAGAGAGGACATGGAATACTGAACCATATTGAAATCAAATAGCTATAAACAATTTCTTCCACTAATGAAAAGTTCTAGAGGGAAAGGAATGCATGTGTCTGGAGGGGGAGAGAGCCCCCTGAGAGCCAAATTGGAATCCCTAAGAAAAAACAACATTTTGTTTGGGATCTGAAACACACAAAAAGTATTCAAAAAAATAGCAGAAATACCCTAACGTACGTTTGACAAACCTGACAGACAAAAGAAATTAACTGTCCAGACAGCTGGAATGGACAACAAATGCACTGTACAAATAGAAAGGAGGCTGTAGTTACAGAACCACCCACATAGAGATCTAATAAGGGGTTAAAAATCTGAATATAAGTTCCCTTGTTTTTCTCTAGCTGTGCAAAATGAGAACACATATATTAATAATAGTTAAGACATACAGGATGAGTAAATGTTAGACACAAGGGAAATGATAAACACCACTCAGCCACACGCAAACTTGGCATTAATAATGACTTCAGTGGAATACAAACCTGTTCTACTGTTGAGTGCTAATAGCACTGTTAGGAAAATAAATAATTTGTATCCCCAAGTAGCAAAGGGCTTTCCATAAAGCTTACCATAAAGTTTTCTCTTTTTTTCCCTTCAGCAGATAATAAAGAGGGTTTTGATGAATCAAAAGAAGCCCAAACATGCCTGCTAGTGCAAGTACTTAACTGAGCTTAGTACTATCTAGTTCTTATCTTAATTCATATTAATTCCCACTGAAGACTCTACCCCTCTAGTCCCATAGCTGCTGGGAGAAGGAGGAGAGCTAAACATAGGAAGGGCTTTGGCCAAGATGTTTGATGTTAGACTCCTATTCCTTTACCTTCACAGCGGTAACAGCTCCTTCAGGCTGGTGAACTCTCTTTCATGATGTGGAGGGACAGATTAGTCAATGGATTTCCACATTTATCAAATCATGTTTCCTTCCTGAAGCATTCACTTTGTGACTGCACATACGGATTTGCTATCTGCTCTCTGCCTGTCCCAACAATAAGCTAGGAAACTACCCAGGGCTATTGCAGCCTCAGCTTTCTTTACCGGCAGCTGGTAGCAGAATATGTCTGTTTAGCTGGTACGCATACGTAGCAATCAGTATTTCAGTGCATGCACAAAGGTGTCTCTGCATGTAAGTTTAACATCAGTAACAAAGGGCGAAAAAGGATATTGTTTACTTACCTTCTGCCTGAATGACCATAATCTTTTGCTTCAGATCAATTGAGGGACTTATAAGACACAACTTTGGCTCTTGCTTCTGAGTTATACAAACTCCATTCTGATTTACAACCATCCAGTTACGGTCATACAGCAAACCTTGCTTTCCTACCGGCCATTCTGTAACCTGGAAAAGCGTCAGGACGTAATGGAAAGGTTTAGAAAATATTAGTTGCTTTAAGAGATTCATGCTGAAAAGATAGGGAAAAGAAACCAATAAGTGAATTCCTTGAAATCAGAAAAACTTTTGCAAGCCAATGTCAGCCTTTATAAAAGAAACTTTAACTGCAAATCAGAGATCAAGTTCTCACTGCAAGAAGCTGACCAAAGAGAATGGAGTTGCTATAATTTGTTGCACGTTATCACACCCTTTGATTTAACAGAGCTGTGGGAATACAGTAAACAATCACTGAAACACTCGGAAAACTGTTTTCAATTTTATACTCAGACATCTTTAGAACCTCTCCCCTCAACAATTTTAATTCACAAAGAATGTGGGTTTCGTGTGAGTTGTATGAATTAGGAAAAAAAGAAGCAGAAAACAAGGAAAACATGAAATTTAGAACTCTGAATAAACTTCCACTTTTTTTTTTTTTAAAGTGGAACAGTTTTCTGAGAAAATATTCACTGCTGAAGTTTCTGTTTTAGCTACGAGCACAATAGTTTTCCAAATCCTCTTGCAACAAAATGTGGTCTTCTCTGCGAGCTGTTCTTCCACTGCTTCTATAATGCTCTTTACTTCCAATAGCCTACACAGGCATATTGTCCTTGCTTTCATGTACATTTTTCTGGTGAAAAGAACATCTGTTTCTGATGCTACACAGATGGTAATCTCGAAACGAAAAAAAAAGAGAGCAATTTTAGTAATGTCTTTGGGCGATATTAATAACTGCTTTCTCCTTCAGAATGCTAAAATATTAATACCATTATTTTAACATAAAGCTGGGCATTTAAACATATTGTTTCCACTGACATATGCTTTCTGTCACAGTTGAATATGGAGAAAAGTTAACTACAGATGAACTGTGTTGAGTTCTTGTAGAGAAGCTTAGCACTGCTCACATGAATTAACCGGCTTTAGCAAAAAATATTGAGAGCTTCAGATGCTCTGAAGAAAGCATGGCTTGAAGCACTGGTTATATTAATTAAAAGTCACAATTTTGTTTAACGCGTGCTCTATCCAGAGGCCCACAGAAGACACAAAATCCCACTCTTACAAACTTTTCCAGGTTTTGAAAGAGCTCTCAGGAACAGACTGCCACCAACAAGCTGACTAGAGGGAGCTGAGAGCAGGCACTCAAAATGTGCTGAAACAGGGAACTGAGAGCACTGAAGCTGAACAAGCTTCCCACTATCAACCAAATGAGCTATCAACTGCATGAGATACAGAACATACAAGGGAAAAAACTAAAGAAATGTATTTTATCCACATGATTTATAATGCTCTTTGTCAGTTTTTGAAGCGAGCGTGGATAAAAAACTTCAGTCAAAAATGGAATCTTTAGGTCTGACGGTGCCACCTGAAACAGCGTTCTCCCAGCAACTATATCTGGATGGATATATTGGACTGGATGATCTTGTAGGTCTTTTCCAACCTAGCTAATTCTATGATTCTATGATTCTATATCAGCACCTATTTCCAACCTAGCTAATTCTATGATTCTATGATTCTATATCAGCACCTAAAAGATGTGAACCTTTGCCTTGTTTTTTTAGGAGAAGAATCACAGCCCAAACACTGCAATATCAGCTGAAGTACAGCTTTTTATCCTTGCTGAAAATTATCCTTTGGAGATGCCTGTATTGTTTGGTTATCCTGTAATTAGATTACAAAATACATTTTGAACAGCTGGTGATCATCTGAGAGCTGCAAGAATTTCCTGCTAACAAATCTCCTTTCCAAAACAGAAGATTGCTTATCAGTAACGCATCCTGCCATGGATACAACAGATCATTAAGGGATTTGCAAGATGTAACGGAGAGAATAAACTAAAAGAGCAGAAAACTAAAGGAAGAGCCCTATAGGTGACTCCTACCACCTAACAGTAACGTTCAATTGTTTTGCTTCCACTTTGGGCCAGCTCCAGGCTCCACTCTGAGATGCAGCACACGACTGAAAGTCTTCAGCCCATTTTTTCCATTCCTTTGGTTGCCTGCTATTGTAACAAGACTGATAAAAAAACGTCCCCAGCATTGAGTCCCCTGCCTCTCACAGATGTCCTGAGCACGCTGTCAAGTGCCCTACTTTCTCTCCACATTTCAACTTAGTGTACTGCATGTCTGCTCCAACAATTAAAGTTGCAACAACAAAATAACTGTGTTCTCTGCCTTGAACAGGGAGTTGCAGATGATCACAAAACAGTCAGAGCTGGTTTGCTGCTAATACTGATACAGGAGATGAGCATGGAATTACTATTCTCCCTAGCAGTTTGGCTTTCAATCTGTGCAGACCCTCTTCCACCATTATTTGAAAGCGGCTGAAGGGATTGTTCAATGATTGCAAGAAACTTAATTAGAGCAGTTCAAACAAAGGACATCATTTGGTGCATGATAAGAGTGGTTCAATTCAGCTCCCTTGGATTACGTCCCACATGTCTGCCCAAGATCAGCAGATAAGACACAGGCTGCACGGGAGATACACATCCTGGAGGACAGGCAGCAGGAGGCAAGGCAGGGCACTCAGAAAGCACTTAATACCTACAATCAGGCAACTAAAAGAGCAAAGCAAAGCAGCCAGGAAAGCTTACTGCAAAGTGAAATAAAACAGGCTAACTTACATCATAATAAGCAATAGCGTACTACACTGATTCCCTGAAGCTGTATGACCATCTCCTCTACAGAGACAAATTAGAAGGGGGAGGGCAGAGAGAAAGCAAGGACACCATGCTTTTACTGGTTACTGCATGTGTACTGCTTCATTCCCAGCATGGCAGGTGAGCTAATCATACAACGTACAAATATATCTGTCATCAACAAAGCTCACTGCACAGAACACAACCAGTATATTGCATTACCCCATCTTCTTTACCAATTTTTCTTTTTGTAATATATTCATTCCAAAACCAAGCTTTTGTTTTGTTCAGAATTTTCTGTAAAGCGTTTTGGGCTGCATTTTTCCATAGTTCACCGTAATGTCATCATGAAAACGAACGCAATTTTCAGGCACATTAAAGCAAGCACTGAACAGCTTTTAAATTATGCAAGTTTAAAAATGCTGGTGGTCCTACATATAATTTATCTACTGATCACTAAGAATTTGCATTGTATTTTAAATTAAAAGCTAATTTGTTTTCTGTGTTGAGATGCAATTTTTATCTGCTGAAATCTACTGCAAGAATAATAAAGTTATTAATGTTTAAAGTCCTAACCTTTTTACTGGGCACACTGCACTATGTAATTATGCAAAATTCATTGACATGAGAGATGTTCATGTTTAAAAATGCATGTTTAAGATATGTTTTTATGTTGGAAAAGAAGAAAAATGTGGTCAGGGACAGAGGCTACTCCTCTTTTCTGCTTCTCTCCATTTAATTAAATAATTGTAGGAAAGTGAATACAAATTTAAGATGATCAGCTAGAATATTCTGCCCTGTAGTTCCTAAGCCATATGTACAAAATCCATGGAACACCACTGAACAGAGTGGCCAGAAAAAGTTCATGAAACTTGCATACTGTGGGAGCTAACCAACCTGTAGTAAGCTGAATACCTTAATGCAAGGCTTCATCCTGCCAGATCCCAAAGCACTCTGCACTCTCATTTTCACTGGAGGCCAAGCACCTCCCACACTAAAACACAGTTTTAGCTAACAGTTTAGGTAAAGAGGAGATGATGTAACTCTGAAGAGGAGATGAAACAGGTGTGAGCTTGCACTCACATCCTTGAATTTGTCCTTCTGTCACTAATTAAGTCATCTATACTGCAATCAACAAGTTGATGGGCAGACTTCACTGGCAGATGCATGAGGTCTTGCACACATAGGTGGAATCTTCCACTGCACATTTTATTTTACGCAAACAAAACTGATCATGTACTTCCCAATAAAGCCCATTTACAAGGAATGCTGAAGGTCTGACCTATCACATCAGCTGGAAGACTGCAACTTGAACTTACAAATCTGAGATTCCAATCTCAAGTATCCAAGTACAAGATGGGTGATTTTATTGCAGCTTAATACCTAAACTACTTTTTCACATCAGCTGGTTTAGAGCTACTTAGTAACTGACAAATATAAAGATCAAATTTTAATAGGAAATATTTTTCTAACTTTCCAACAACTGCAAAGCATTTAAAGCTATTTTAAATTTAAAACATGAAATTGAATTTCAATTCTTGGCTTCTAACTGAAGACCATGGGAACTACAAGCTACAAGATTACTATTTCAGAAGTTTATGAGTTTACTAAAGCAAAGGGATAGTACGGTATTAAGTGTGAAGTCTGTATGACAAAGAGAGTGGCAAAGTAATAATCTACTGGAATCAGTCTTTTCATGACAAAGCCTAGAGATCTTAGTATAATCACTATTTTAGAAGGCAAAATGATTTTCAGGACTTGGATCCATTTAACTGTGGTAGGGTTTCTCTAACATGCTTTGCCTCAAATTCCAGTTTGTGTGGTATTGGTTATTTTCCCCTTCCAAGGTGACACAGGCTGAAGTTGCAGTAATGGCGTACATAGTGTTGTGGAGGATGATGCACTCTGCATTTGGTGGTACGGGTTCTGGCAGCGCTGGCTTTCTATTCTTTCTTTGCCACTGGGAAGAAACAATGGCAATTGGCAATTTCTTTGCCACTGGGGAGAAACTAAGT
Organism: Numida meleagris; assembly: GCF_002078875.1. Lineage (NCBI taxonomy): Eukaryota > Metazoa > Chordata > Aves > Galliformes > Numididae > Numida > Numida meleagris. Next base: position 83,223,735 of record NC_034410.1, read on the forward strand.
CACTGCCTGGGTGAGAATGGGATTAACTGCTCACTACAAACGGTAGGCTGTGAATTGCCATATTTACCTCTTTTACAGGCAGATCTTTCAGTCTGTTTATAAATACACGACAGATCTAGAAGTGCCACTCGGACTTTTGGGAACAAAAATACGAAGAATGCCTGGTGGGCAGGAAGAGGATCACATAAGCAAACACAATTTCCTTGCTGGCTTACTTCAACATTGAAAATCATACAATGTTCCAATACACTTTTGACTTCACTTCCTGGCCCATTCTCCTCATGCATTTAAATCCATTTTTAACCAAATCTATTAATTCAGCTTCTACTGTTATCTTCTATGGACTAAATGGAAATGTACAAAACATGCTCTTTGAGAAAAGGATGAGGAGAGCTGCATGATACTTATAGTAAAGTTCAAGTCCCTTTCAGTCTCATATACTAAAGCTAGCACACATTGCATTGGGTATTACCCTTCGGCAGTACAGATTCTGCCAGTGCTTAGCTATTGGGCTATAACACAGCTGACGCTTCATTATCAAAAAATATCAAATCAGAATACACCAGACTTCAAAAAATATTTCCAGGCATGAAAACCTAAACTTCATACAGTTCCAAATTTAATATTTGCATTTTTAAACTATTTAAATTGCCTAGTGTTAGCTGCTGTCTATCCAGCCCCAGTTGCCATTGATACCTCCTGTAGTCAATGGAAAAAGACAGAACTATCTAGGGACAATTCATTTTTCCTACTGCAGCTGCCTATTTTATGATAAGATGACTTAGCAGGTAACCATCTCTCCCTGCTTACAGAATAATATCTAACTTTAGAGGGATAAGGTCAGCTCAGATGAACTCTCCTTTCATGCTGGACCCATTAACACAAACCTGGCACAAGAATTATGTAAGGGGATTTTCCTCCTCCATTTAAACTGCAATTCTGTCTGCTAGGGAGTACCAGCTTTATATGAATTTACTACCTAGAGAAGTTTCCCTTCACAGAGCTTGAAGAGAGGAAAACTGGCTCAGTTTGGGAAAACATAAGCTGTCTTTCACGCTGAGGTATGGTTTACCTACTCCTGGGCACAATCACTTCAAAGCCTTCCTGGCACTGAGTATTGTGGTATGTATCCCGTAACACCAGCCTGCATGTTAAATATAGAATTTAACCCCAAAGAGACCCAAATACTACTAAGACATATTTCAGCAGTTTCTGTAGTGGGCTTCTGCAATATAGCTGTAATGACTGCAACATTTAAACAAAGGTTAAAACATTCTCACATGATTACTTTGATTTTTAAGTGGTTTGATTTAGTGGGAGGTTAATAAAGGGTGGAAAATTATTTGTTCAGGTCTCATTTAATGCTCAAGACCATGCCTCTGAATTAAAAACATCATAAGCAAACCAAGTTTAGAAATGCAGATGTTTTGTTGATCTTTCAATAGACACTGCTTCAATTCCTCCCATTTATTTATTTATTTATTTTGCATTAAGGAAAAAAAAAAAAAAACAAAAAAAGCAAACCAGCTGAGAATCCGTATTTTAAATGCAGGAGATTTGTCACTGGATTTGACCCCAATTTTCATTCATATGTGAAACAGTGACCCACACCAGCAAGTTTTCATAGGGAAAGTTATACCATTATTGACATTCATTAAATCAGTTCCCAGTATGGTACTAGGCAGAGTCACATTCTAGGTCATATGTGGGCCATACACCTATTTCATCATGCATTATTTAAAAAAAAAAGTCACAGCTAAGGTGATGATATTATTAACTTGGCAAGAAAGCAATTAAAATCTTCAAAGGGTGAACTTTCAAATAGTGCAGCAACACTTAAATGTCATATTTCTGTTGCAAATGTATTTTTAATGATAACATTTCTTTGTAATGTAAATCAACCTCCTCTCAATTATAACATGTTAATCAAGTTATTTCTCAATTGCTGCCTACCCATCAATGCCTACAAGTCCATCACATGTCATTCAGTGAAAGCATACTAATTATTTGATTATATTTTAGTCAAATTTTGCAAATCCAACTTTTTTTTTTTTTCCAAAACTGCGTATTACGCATTGATTTTTTTGTGATGGGGGATAGGACAGCAAAGATGCATTTGCATCTTGTAACTTCGGTCTAACTGAAAATCCTTCAAAGTGTCTTAGCAGGCAGGACTTGATCCTAGAGATTGGAGAAATGGAAAAACAAGCACTCACATATTGTTTCCTAATATCTAATGCACATGCTGTTCCTGGTTGACACGTTTGATAGTTTGGGATGGATATGTAAGAATAATTTAAAGCATATACCTCAAATGCAGAGCAGGATTTGATTGGATACAGGTAAATGTTGGTGACGGTAATGGGCTTGCCACCCCTTCTACACTTTGGCACGGTAGTCTCAGAAACAGCTGCCCTTATGCTTTCTGAGTCAGACTCCGGTGGCTGCCAACCGACAATCCGCTCTGTTCCAGATGGATTATTCCCGTGTTCTCTATCTGCGATGTGCGTTCTTGGAGACAATTTATTGGTGCTGTTAAAGTAAGAGTGGTCATCTGGGACAGGTTCTGTTGTCAGCTGTGTAGCAGAGGGCTGAAAGGGAATCTCAGTGTCTGTCTTGGAGAACCTTGTGGCTATGATGAATTTCAAAAAAGTCTGCGCATCTTCAAAAGAAGACATGTAGCCAAAGGATATTCTCACAGAACCAGTGGGACGTCCATCAATTAGGTCTATATCATCTCCACAGACATGGCCAGCCTAGTTTAAAATAGGAAGAAAAACAGAGCTATTATGACAGACTGCCTTATTTCCCTCTTAACTTACATAGTTATTCACAAGTCTGTTAAATCTAACCTGAAAAACTGTTTTTGGAAATACACAGTTAACCCATGAATACATACAGAGAATGGAGAAAAAAATCCCAGATGTCTAATTAGCTACTCAAGCAGGGAAAAATATTGTTTTGAGATGTTTGCCCTATTCTACCCCAAGGCAAGAGGGACTTCTCGAAAACTTACGTCAAGAAAAAGTTTGCATGTGCCAGATTAGCCTGTTAGCAAGATCAGTCTCCAGTTATATTCCAGTCTCATCTGCACAGCACACTGAGATTTAAACTGGGATATAACATTCAGATAGGTGACCAAACCACTAGAATGCTTATTTCTGTGGGAGTTTTGTTGATATTCACTGTCAAAACAGTTCCATTTTATATAACCAGTGGCATATTTACTGAATCATAGAGGTTGGAAAGGACCTCTAAAGATCACCTGGTCCGACCCCTTGCTAAAGCAAGTTCCCTAGAGAAGGTTGCACAGGAAAGCATCCAAATGGGTTTTGAATATCTCCAGAGGAGGAGACTCCACAACCTTTCTGGGCAGCCTGTTCCAGTGCTGTGTCACCGAGAAAGAAAAAAAGTTTATTCTTAGGTTCGTATGGAATTTCCTGTGCTCCTGTTTGTGCCCGTTGCCCCATGTCCTCTCGCTGAGGACCACTGAAAAGAGTCTGGCCCCATCCACTTGTTTCCCGCCCTTCAGATATTTGTAAACATTGATAAGATCCCCTCAGTCGTCTCTTCTCCAGGTTGAATAGTCTCAGGTCTCTCAGTCTTTCCTTGTAAGGGAGATGCTCCAGGCCTGTAACTATCTTTGTAGTCCTCAGATTGACACTTTATAGAAGTTCCCTGTCTTTCTTGAACTGGGGAGCCCAGAATGTGACACAGTACTCCAGATGTGGCCTCACCACAGCAGAGTAGAAGGGGAGGATCACCTCCCTCAACCTGCTGGCCCTACTCTTTTTAACACACTCCAGGATACCTTTAGCCTTTTAGGCCACAAGGACACGCTGTTGGTTCATCACCAACCTGTTGTCTGCCAGTTTACCTAGATCCTTCTCCGCAGAGCTCCTCTCCAGCAGCTCAGCTGCCAAGCAGTACTGATCCATGTGGTTATTCCTCCCCACATGCAGGACTCTACACTTTCTCTTGTTGAACCTCACCAGGTTCCTCTCTGCCCAACTCTCCAGCCTGTCCAGGTCTCGATGAATGGCAGCACAGCCTTCTGGTGTATCGGCCACTCCTCCCAGCTTTGTATCACCAGAAAAATTGCCGAGGGTGTATTCTATACCTTCATCCAGGTCACTGATGAAGATGTTGAACAAGACTGGGCCCAGTACCAACACTTGGGGAATACTGCTAGTTATACGCCTCCAACTGGACTTTGCACAGCTAATCACAACCCTCTGAGCTCTGCCAGCCAACCAGGTCTCAGTCAATCTCATTGTCCACTCATCATGGCGATTTGCAATAAACCTGTCTTGCTGATCCAGTCAACTTGTTGCTTTCAGTACGTATCAAAGAACCCTTCCCCCTAACACATTTTTTCCTTTGAAAAATACAAGTTTCAACTCATGGTAAAGTTTTCTTGAAAAATCTCTCAAATACCTTAACAGTGATGTCCATACATCTTCCTATTTGATACGTCTTTCATAAAGTGCACACTCTGGAAACTCTCTGTTGGAGCAGAAGTTTCTCCTTCAGTTAAACAGGACAGTGAATGCTGCCACTCGCCTCCAGTGAGATAAGCTAGAAACTCCCTTTGATCACCCACCTAGCATTAGCCCACCAGTGGATTTGACATTTAGTTTAAAGTTTCACAGAAGTTTTTTTCTTCAGAATTTCATTTCTTTATGCATTTCTGTTAAATAAAAATGGATGTGTGAATAGTAAAGGCTGTTTAAAGCAAGCAATGTTACTGCTCAATGAACACAGGTCCCACTTTTTTCCAGGAGGAAAAAAAAAGGCAAAAACAAAGCATATATGCAAATAATGTGAATAAGAGTTCTCTTCCTCCCTACAGTAATGCAGTCAATAACTCATTTAGATCTTTTGATGATGAGAATGTCTCAAAATAACTGCTTGACTGTACTACCTCATCATACCACTTCTGGAAGATGAAAAATCTCTGTAAGTTTGAGTTTTTCATTTGACTTATCCTGCTTAAAATGTTCAGTAATATTTACATGATACTGATCTAAATGAGGCAACATGCTCCTTTGTATTTCTGAATGAAATAAAAACAATGCATACTGCTTTGGGTCCGTAAAATTGTTTTGTTTCAACACCTTGTTTCGGTGTATTGAACTAAAGTTCATTTTTTTTCTTTAACATGGTAATTGAGTTGAAAGATCAGAAAAAGCAAATCAAACTTACCTTATTTCTAAAAGCTGCGGAGACTAAAAAGCACAGCATATGACAGAACTACTTTATTCTTTAACTATCTATTTATTTATATTATCTTCATGTTTTAGGACCAGATTTTCTTATCTCCCCTTCAAATCTCCCATTCTTCATGAAATTCAGAAATGATAGCCTGAGTCGCTGAATTTATGTTTTCCATGGGCAATGTATCACATAATCTCATTCAGAAGCTAACCTGCAGGTTCTTTTGGATGTCCTCATCGCTTATACCCAAATGCATCTGGCAGGCTCCTGTGTTACAGAAGCAACCTGTGCGGACATGTATGTTGTAGAGGCTGGCCATCTTTTCCACCTTCCCGATTCAACAGGAAAAAAGACATAAGAGAAGAACAAAAGACAGACATTTAAAAGTTATGGTAAACAATATACAATGTTTAAAAGGTACAAGTCAACTGGAGGTAAATTACATCTCTAAATTATTAACAACTGACTGTAGCTGCCTTGTTATTTTAGCTGAAAGAAAACACTTGGTGGAAGGAGATAATTACAGTGGCACTGAGAGAAAGGCACACAGCACACACACAAACACACACACAATGTATCAGTTCAGACAAAGATCCTTGTAATACCAGTACACATGCTTACTTTTAAATCGGTGCACCTATACTGGTAGTGTGAATTATAGGTCTGCAGCTTGTCGTTCAGGGTCTGGTCTGAACCATCACCTATAACTGCCCCTAGAAGATGAAGAGTGAGGCCTGGGGCACCTCTTCAGTTAGCTGAAGGAAACATTTCTCACCAGGAATTTGAAACAATAAGTCCTCGCTACAGAAAATGAAGATATGAGCATGATTGTGGCACACCCGTGCTTGAAGAATCAGCCCCTCACCAAGCAGTAACACCTCATTGGGCAGGCACTCCACTGGGATATTTCCTTCAATTTTCTACACATGACCACCCAGAACCAACTCACTGATGAATGTTTTCCCGTGCTACGCTTTTTTTTTTGTGTTATGCCACTTCATTATCATCCGCTTAATATCGAATGGGCATAAATACAGTGATTGATGACAAGCTGGTATGAGTGAATCATGTGAAGGAATGAACAAGATACGCAAAGAGAACGGAGGCACTTCTCTTTACATGCCTCAGAAGGAGAAGTAGATATGTATGCACTGGGAGAGTGGCACTGACTCTCTAGATGGCCCTGCAGAGAAGAGATGCAGATTGTCAAGGCTTCATAGCAATGCTAAGAAACAAGGGAAGCACACCATGGGGATCCTCTTAGCACAGCTCAGAAACCATGGAAGCACACAGCAGGGATATGAACACTCTTTATGTTGATTTGAAAAAGCAACAACAGCTGGTGCTAATGATAAGTGAGCAGGTATAGATACTGGCAATTATTTCTTTGACAACAAATGATGAATAGGCCTGGTCAAGACTTGGAAAAAGGACAGATGGTCAGAAAGGTACATCCAATTGGCACATCCAACCCCTACCACAGACAAGCTGTGGTTAATCTCTCTGTGCTTTAGCTCCTCTACTGCAAAATGGGAAACTCGGGGTCCTAAGAATAAGCACATTACAATTCGAGAGGACTCACATATGCCAGAAACACAGTCCTCCTCTCAGGCAGCTACGGCTACATGCAGAATGGCAGCACCCAGAGGTGTAGGAATGGAAGTGCTTACCATTTCAGCCCAGTCACCTCCCTAGCTACCAGCCCATGCTTTACCTGCCTGAACTATCAGTGAAAACATTCAATCTAGTTTTTCTAGGTGGCTTAAACTCTGTTGGCTTTTATGTTCTTCAAGCATAAACTCTCTTTATATTGGATACTGGTGAGCACTTTCCAGATTATCCCAGCTGTCTAACACAGTCCATCTTCTGTCTCCTGTTTTCTGACATCATCAGCCTTCTAATATCAGCCTTCTGACAGCTCTGAGTTTGCTTGTGTGAGCTACCAAACACCCTTAATATCACTATCTTGGCTGCCTGAAAAACCAAGCCCTTCATTAGAACTTATTCCAGGCTAAAATACTTCAATCTAAGCTGTGTTTAGTTCTGCTAAAAACAATTCAAACAGCACTCAATGTGTGGGACACAAGATACTCCACATAAAAATGTGCTGTGTACGCAGAAGAAACCCTACACTATCATGGAGCAAAAGTTATCAATGCTCATGCTTAAATGTGCTCTGCCCATTAGTTCAGTTCAAAATGGTTCTGCTCTCAAATGGAGAAACAACCAAAAAAGCCAGACTTGGAAAGCAAAGCAAAGAATCAGACCCAAGATGTCTTTTCATGACTAACGCTTTGGAGAATAAGCTGTGTTCAAAGCATGTTTCTCAAATCAAAGTTATAGCTAAAGTCATCTGTTGAGAAAGATTGTTGTGGTGTCATTAACTTCATGTTGTCAGAAGACTTCAGCCTGGGAACAGAGACATTTTCTTGACTTCTTTTTACACTTAGCTGAGAAAAGTTTTCATTCTGATGTAACATGGTTTGTCATGGTGCTGGTGACTCGTGGGTGGATCTATTGTTCTGTTAATGATGACAAGCAAGGCTAAAATCATGACAGATATTTCACTACTGAAACTGTAGTGTTTGGATTTATTTGCTCAGTATTCAAAAAGCTTAGAATATATCTTTTTACTACTTTTTTTTTTTTTTTTTTTGAAGAAATGTTGCTGGGCAGCCTTGATTATCCAAATGTATGCAATGTAACGAAGCTTCCATGACCCAGCTTCAAGGGATTGTTAACAAGATTATTTTTTTTTAATCTTTTACATTTTGTCAAATAAATTATTACTGTGCTTTAATAAAGGCCTCAGAATTTCATTCTAGTGCTGCCTAGCATTAAGAAGAGAAATATGTGACATGACCTAATAACCCTTCTTTGATAACACTTTTAACTATGATGTATATTAGTCTGTACAGTAGACAAAGATTATTGATACGTAAAAATGTGTGAACATTAGGGGAATATAGGGAAATAAGGTTCAGGAGAACAAAGATAATTAGGCATAAGCTTTACTATTAATTGAGTTCCATTATCACCAATGCGAGGCTTAAACACACATAGATGCCCCGCAGATCTTGGTGATGCAATGCACACTTTTTACTGAAAGCAATGAAACCATGTAAAGAATGAGGACATGCAGCACTGCCAATCTATCTGTCCCTTGAACACATGCTTGACTGTCCCTTGGACATATGCTATGCCTTCCTTAGTTCCACCCTGGAAATATTGTATGTGGGGAGTTAATTTAATCTCTCTCCACAGTGTTACCACAGAGCAAAACAAACAGAACATAAAACATCTGTTACAGTTATTTCAATGAAGAAAAGCTTATTTAAATAAAGCACATCTCTAAAATTGCCATAAGGAGCAATAATGGGTATGGAACTCAGGCTTATGAAATAAAGCATGATGCTTGCAGCTCTGTCTCTAACAATGGCAGCAGGCTTTTGGGAGCCAGGAACATGTTCATCAATAAGGCGCAGAAGCATGAATGGTACTAATGGTATGTACACAGAGTTATGTATTCAGATCATTGGCTTTGGTGGTTCCCTGAGTCCAATAATTGGAACCATTGTGCCTTGGCTTTTCAAAGCTTAAAGATGACAATTAAACTGCAAAATGCATGCAGAATCCTTACAGCATTTTAACTGATTTCAGTCAGTGAGGACATGGTAGTTAAGCCATCACAGCATCTTGGAGTCTCTTCCATCCCTCAGAGTCCCTTGGCACTCATTACTTTTTCTGAAGCTGTTTGCTGTGGGCCAAGCCCTGTAGGCTGCTTCATGCCCCAGCACTCTCATGTCAGATCATCTTGACTTTTGATAAGAAAAAAGTGCTTTTCCTAGTTCCAGGTTGTGGTCTTTGAGTTTAACAAACACACAAGAATAATGCTCATCTATATCAATTTTTAAAATACTCATTTCTTTTCGGAGAGAATTTCTGTTTTAAGCATAGTTGCTGTCTTTGGCAAGTCAGCATTCAGTATTGCCACATGGACCAAATGTTCACCTTTAGCGTTTTTTTCATAGTGCTCTGTTTGGCAAATACTATTACAATTGATTTTTTTTTTTTCAATTAAAAAAAGGGGGTGCAGAGGGTTTTATTTTGATCATTTCAATGTGCTGTCCTACAACAGTTTCCTGTTGGATAGCTGGTATTTTAGTCCATACTTAGAAAACGGACAGAAATTACATTTTCATGTGTTCTGACTTCCTATTCTTTTTCACACTGTTGCACCAGTGACTCCTCTGCCTCTGCCAAATGACTGACTTCTGCTGTCCATTCCCTTCAGGACTTCTGCAGAGGTATGCTGCAGGGTGTAAGCCTTTCTCTGGCTTCAGACTCCACTGCAATAAGTCTGAGGATGATGCTCTTACTGCAGGTAGATATATACTAAGTGATAGAAAAGATTTACAAATAGCATGTAGTTTTGCTTTATTTCTAACCAACAAAGTCTAAGATTTTCAGTAAGAATGGTGGTTTCTTCAGGAATTTTGGCTGACGTTATTTCTGTAGGTTCAAATTCTGTAGCTGTTTTTCAAGCAAGTTATTTTACTGAGTATCACTAGAATTATTGACACGAATAAAAGATTCTTTAATAATAGGTCATGAAGTATTCTGAAAAAAAAAACAAACATTGCAAAATCATTTAATTCAAAAGTGGCAGGTAATGTCCTTCAGGAATTGGGACTGGGACTTCTCATTCTACTTTCTGCAATGACCACATTTCAGAGGAGTTTGTCTGTCTGATGGATTTGCTCATTAGAAGAATTTCACTGCACACCACTGATGGCTGCTTATAAAACAAGATTCATGACACTGTGTTCCACATCTACTGGTAAATTAATTCACTGATTCATGGCATGGAATTGGAGAGAAAGTAAGCTAGCTCTTTCCGTCATCCAGCATTTGACTGTAAAATGTTGTTGCTGATGCAAATGAATAATTAATCTTTTTTAATACAATTTAACAAGAAGTAGGTCAGAATATATACATATACACACATATACATAAATAAGCAGTTGTTCTGAAGTAACTTAGTAGGGAGAAAGAAGCATTTTAGCTGAGTTACAGTATCATTAAACTGGTTTAACTGCATGGTTTCCTGTTTCTGCTATCTCAGGGATGGAATTTCCACCTAGGCAGGTTTTCATGGTATTGATGAAGCTGATCCTCTGCTGCTTATTGTGTCTCTAGTTGTTAACAATGGCTTAAACAAATTGGTATTTGGGTGTAAATCTTTCTTCAGTCTACACGCATTCATCGCTTGTTCCTTAGCAGACAGCAGCAGTGTATCAGACTGAGATACTGAAATCTACTGAAATTACCAAACTGAGCATCTTGATAGTGGAAGCGTGAAGTTTTCAGGAACTTTCTTGTTGATGTGATAATTTAATCTGCTGGTTTCAAAAAACGTCAAACGATAGGCATGATTGCAGATAGTAAAATTCAGGATAATTTGGAATATGTGGTTTACCATTCTGCAGGAATTCTCTGCCATACTCTACTACTCTACTCACATATATAACAAACTGTAGGTCCTCCATGTGTAAAGGAGTAACAATATTGTTACATTTCTGAGATCCAGAAAAGCGGAAAGTAGCAGACTAACAGAAGTGGAAATAGGGCGTAGAAAAGAAAAAAAAAAAGTGCAATGCATGGTACTACAAGTCTAGAAACATAGATTAAATTCATGCCCCAGACAAAACTTTCCCCATTTTTTTCTCTTTTTCTTATATCACTTAAATCTTTTGTCTGTATTTATTCCCTGAAAATGGTAATAATACTGCTTCCACTACCACACAGGGAGGTCATGGGATTAAAATACTACGATCTCCCTGTGTTGAAATATTACTTTAATTATGGCCATATAGGTTCCTATACAGAATTTCTCTGAAGGGAGCAGGAAGAAGCAAGCAACGTAATAGAGCAGGTGTAGCCAGGCTCTCCTCGTCTTCAAAGGATTCAGACAGTGGGCTGAAACTGGACACTGCATCATTCAAAGGTAGCTGATCTGCTTTCATTAATATCTAGAAAAAAGGATCCAGCAGAGCCTGTCAGAATTGCAGTCCTCTTCCTGCTGCCATGGGGTTTCTTTTTACATTTCTCTCCTGCGTAACAAGGTCTGCAGTTGAGAGCCACAGTTTAGCCCTGTGAGAAAATATTTAGCCTCCCTCATTTATCTTAGATTCTGTCATCTGAACAACTACGAGTATCTTTCTTTTATCTCCTTTGCAGTTTCCTTAGCAACATGCAAGGACACTCCAGAGAGGTGGTGTCAGGCAAAATCTTCAGTCTAGGCTTTCATGGAGCTTTCTAACCTTGACCAGCTCTGGTGAGCAGTGTAACAGTACACAATTTTAAGCATACCATCTCACAAGAGCCTTTGTCTCCCCGCAATGAGACATCATAAAAAGCAACTCAACTTGTATCCTGTCACGACTTCCTCAGCAAGACAAGCTTCATTATCTATTAAGCTGGCTTGCAGTTATCATACTGAATCTCTCAAGTACATCATCTCCTTACTCTCAGTCAGTCAATCCCTACCTAGCTCAATGAGAATGTCTGCTGAACTGCCATCCCCTTGTTGTAAAGGCTGTCTTTGAGTGCCCAGCGCTGTGTTACTGTTATCTCATAACCAAACATAAGCAAAGAACTAGACTGTAATGGCATTTCTTGCCAGTTTGAAGAAACTAGGTGCCATTTATTGACATGCCATCATGGTTTGCTGCATCTCTGCTATCTCCCTGCTTGGGCGACCTCAACAACACAATTGGAAACTAATTAGAACCAAGGAAATTAGTGGAGGTTCAACAGGAATCTTCCCAGCAATCTCACTTCTCCTTGCAATTCTGTTTGCATTCTATTGCACCAGTCCATCCGCTGTCCCCGGCTTCCTGAAATCAATGCTTAAATCCATAGCTAAAATCAATAGTGAGCAATCACTCCAGTCATTTTTAGATAGCTATTGGGAAGAAGGCCAAAAATCCCATTAGGCATGTTAAGAACACTTTTCTTTTCCCTGAGTCATCAAAATTAATATAATGAGTGGATATGCTTCTAAAAGCATTAGTGTAACTAACTCAGAGTCATCTGACCATTCCTGCACAGACTTTCTTTGCTAGAATTGACAAATACTGGATTTCCATTTTCTCTGGCCCCCAAGAAAAAAGGCTGCACTTCTCCAGCTGCAGAACTTAATAATTATTTTACATAAAAGAAGTAACGGCTGAAAAAAAAAAAAGATTACATTTTGAAGAACAAAGAACTCAGAATTTAAGTACGGTAGAAATTATTGCTCCTTGCTTTTTGACAGTACTTTCTTCTGTAGGGACATGGCATGGATTTCCAGACCAGGTCAGATGGCTAATACCAGACTCCAGCCAGCAGTCTGATCAAATTGAGCTTCCGGTTCTAAAGAAATTCTGTTGCTCCTTTTTTCTTCACTCTTCTAATGCCTGTGTTCTCACTTCTCCAATCCTGTACAGATGCACAATGCAGAGGACCCAGTATACTAGAGAAGCCGAGGGTACTGTCTAAGATATAAAAAGCAGCATCTACCTTCTTCAGGTATTGCATGGTTCCTTTCATCACGTAACAATAAGTGATTATATGAATATCTACCCATCCAGAAGTGTGTATACTCACTTGTATCTGCCACTTCATGTCTGAGGATATTGACCTGTTTTCTGTTAATTCCTGAGTGATTAGAAAGTGCTATTGAGATAATCGTATAAGTGGGAAAAACAGGTATTGAATCTGACAAGATTTAGAAAGACTTCAGCAGAAGCAGAGGATATCACCAGCCCATAGCCAGGCTCCTGGCTACTGATGTGGGTCCAGCTATGCAGTTTTCTAGAACATCACTGAAGAAAAAGATAGATCTTAAAATAGAACATTTAGGAATGAAAGCAAAGAAAGTGTACCTGTGATGAAAACATACAGCCAGAATTTGGTACGGCCACTGTATCTAGCTTGAGCAACTACTTTTATGTGCATTTCCCATCCCATCTCACACCACTTTGCCCCATATCACTTCTGCTTGCAGGCCTAAGTGCAAACAGACAGAATAACTTCTATTTGCATTTTAGACTGCTTGTCCAAATCTCCTCTGTCTCACATGGTTGGAATCTTCCGTTTTTCTGCTTTCCTGTCCAAACTCATCTTTTCTTTCTTTACCCAATGCTTATAAAAATGAAGATTTTGGTTGCATTGTGGGAAATTTAGGTTCATCGTGAAGATATATTTTGTAGCAGTGAATATAGCTAAGTTTAATTCTCCAAAGGCTGTGGAAAGTTTCAGATTAAGATGATCCTATCCTGGCACATAATGAGACGAGTAACCTCTCACGGTCCCTACCGTGCTAACACTTGCTTTTCCCCTTCCACAACTCAAATCAAGAGGATAAGTTTGGCTTGGCTGCTAAGCTACTTACAAGAGAATTCATTGTTGCAGGATGCTATGGATAAAGAAGGAAAAATGAAGTTATAAAGAAAACAAATGCTTTTGTTTCTAGGAGGAGTCCAGTTCTTCTTTTTTTTTTTTTCCCTCTTCTTAAACTAGCATGTGAACACTGGAAGAAAGGCTACAGGGGTGGAGATGGTATGGTGGTGAGATCCTCTGCGGCTCTTCTTATATCTAACTGATTTGGTGCCACATTTTTGAATGGAAGAACCTGGTCTACACTTCAGAATGACAGAAAACAACAACAGGATAGAAGAAAACATCAGTGGGTCACTGAGTCTACCCCTAACATTAACTCAAGGGAGGTGGAAATAGAAAGAAGGTGGGTGAGATAGTGGGCAGACCCCATAATAAGAGTAGTCATCAGACTGCATTATAGATTTGTGCCAAAGGGACACACTGCAAGTTACCTGTTGAGAAGTGTTGATAGGTTTTCCTTGCGAAATGGATGAAGAGAGATAGGTTCAAAGCCTAGCTCTCCCCTCACTCTCTGGGCTGATGGGAGTGAGCCAGCACATACTAATGCAAGCTCCTAGACAAAGCTGATCATAATCTAGCTGAGCAGTGTTCTCAATCCTGAGAGCCAAAACTCATCCATATGCAACACTGCCGAAGAGCCTTCCCTAGGACAACCACAATGTTTACATAGGCTTTGGCAGCTGATTCCTGTTATAGCAGTTTGTCTGTCACAGACAAGTGTGAAATGGCAGGCAGGAAGGCTGAGACTGCTAATGGACTGATGCTCATCCCCTTCCTAACAGGATCTTTAGGAGGCATGGCAGGCATATATGGATGCCAAGGAAACTTCAGTCGGTGAGACAATCATGGCAAACTATATCTGCTTAGCCACAGGCTTCAAGCAAGCAGGTATTGTGGAAAAGAAAAGCTTTGACAGCTATGATGATTTGGTCACTTTTAAAGCCCATTACACACAGTAAAAATAAGAAGAAAAAAAAATAACTCTCAGCAATCCAGGGGGAAAAGAGAAAAAGTTTGTTAAAGGAAGTTGTACTTCTCACAGGGGGCAGAACTGGGAAGTGTGACTGGGTAAGAGCTTCCAAGGGCACAAACTCAGCAGATGTTTCAGGTGAAATTCCATCTGCCCATCTCTGCCCTAATCCCTTTCCCCTCTTCCAGCTCCCAAACTGACTTTACAGGATGAAGTGTGAAAGGCTGTTAAAATTACTCTGCAACCACCTATATTACAAAGAATATTTAACAGATCTCTCCTTCCTTTGAGAACTATGAGGAAAACTTAAAATAATATTAGCACAAAAAGCTGCTCATGGCAGAGCTGGTGGTTTTTTTCAAATCTGCAAATGGAGAGGTACATACAATTTCACACTTTGACCCGAGTTGTATGAAATCCACTTTTTTGTGTCTATGTTTCAAATCAATATTCCCTTACAGCTCTTCCATCTCCTCCTTGGCACTCAAAACACATCGTAGAGATACATGCAAGATTTTGATAAAATGATGGCAACGATGCGAACTGAAGCAGAGTCACTGCTGTCAGGCAGTGTTTCAGAGATGGATAGGACTTGGTGATATATATAAACTCATATACGTTGAAAATAGCAAATATTCACTATTAATAAATGAACCAGTGGTGATTTTCTGCATTAGAAGTCTGCAGTATTAGCTCATCCCTGAATACATATATATATGACCCCATTTTTGTGACATCATAAAATCTCTTTAATGTCTAGAGCTAATAGCTCCTTTTTTTTTCTGGAAGCCTTACAAGGAAATAGGAGATTGGCAGCTTACTGCATTAATGTCAGCCCTGCTGCTTTCATCCTTCACCACTGACTTAGCAGGGGTCCTTTGACTCTAGCCCTACACTTTCCAAAGTGTCAGCTAGTCACCTGTCCACAATTCATTAACAGCAAAAGCTATAATGCTGGAGAATTATCCATTCTGAACTGGGCAAGTATATATGATGAAGCTGTTTGGTATTAAATGCCATCTTTACGTCTGTTATAAAGGCCATTTTCATGCCCTATGCTTGTCACAGTTTAACCCCTGTTCATAACCGGGGCTTTTGGTGCTGCATGCAGCACAAATGAACACACAACATAAAATGACAGACATGCTGCTGTAAAGAACAAGCAGTACATGTAAAAAGAATGCAGATATCTTCCCCACTCATTTCAAGAATACATTAATACCAACAGCAGTCTACAAAGACAGCTTTTTACTGAAGGAAGTCATTTTCAAGGGAAGTATGGGGGAATTCAGAGGGAAGTTTGGTGCAGCTCAAAGAAGGAAATTTAATGTAGTTTTAGTACTGAAAGACAAGAGGCTTATGGAGATTTCAAAACTTTAGTAGTTTTATTCCTAGATAAAGAGATATTTCTTCATGAAAAAAACTGAAGAAAAAGCTTTTGAATGAGTATTGGTATTTGAAGCCTGCCAGTCCCTCTTCTTTAATTGTTTTAATTACCATTTAGAGCAAAATAACTAAACCAGTAATTAAGCTATCCATTAAACCAGTGATACACATAGCATTCAAAGCTCGTTCTTCCAAGTAGAATACTCTAAAACAGTGATAGCTTTCAACAATCACAAAGAAACACCTAAAAGAAAAACCAAGAACAATTCAACTTCCTAAATTATTTCACTCCCACCTTACCACTTCTTTATATCTAGGTGTTCTGTATCGTACATATTGGGACAGGAAGCTGTCAAAAATGGTGCCATTATTGAGACTGCAATCATGGCATTGTCTCATTTGTGTGTCTTGTTTTAATGAAATGGTTTCATTTGATCTTGAGTGATGCAATGAAGGTTTTATTCAAGGATGATTCTGAGACCATGGGTATTTCCTATTAGTGCAGTTGATGCAGTGCATGCAATTCATGCATGCTTGCATTTAGAGGCACAGTCTTGTTAACTGGGGTGAATTACACTCATAACAATGAAAAATGGATTTCAGTAATAGTAGTCAGTAAGAACAATTTTCCTCTAAAATGCTACAAAGATAAAGGACATTATTTTTTCCCTGTTTTAATTTTCAGTGGCAGTGCTAAATGTCACGTATTTCATTGCATGCTTTTCACATCCTAAGTATCTTGGACTTAGCTCAGAGTTCTTAATATCACATAAATTATGCAAATCTTCAGGCTTAAATGTAAGCTTGGTATCCTCTGAAGATACAGTCTACTTCTAAAGTTTTTCTTGCCAATTTGAAATGTTTGGAATGGAATCACAGAATCATAGAATGACAGAATCATAGGGGTTGGAAGGAAACTGGAGATCATCGAATCTAGCCTCTCTGCTAAAGCAGGTTTCCTACAGTAGATGACACAGGAAAGCATCAAGGTGGGTTCTGAGTATCTACAGAGAAGGAGACCCCACAGCTTCTCTGAGCAGCCTATTACAGTGCTTTATCACCCTCAAAGTAAAAAAGTTTTTCCTCATGTTTGTTTGGAACTTCCTATGTTCCAGTTTGTGCCCATTTCCCTTTCTTCCATCACTCAGCACCACTGAAACGAGTCTGGCACCATCTTCTTCACTTCTGCCCTGCAGATATTTATAAGCACTGATAAGATCCCCTCTCAGCCTTCTCTTTTCAAGGCTGAACAGTCCCAGGTCTCTCAGTCTTTCCTCATGAGGGAGATGCTCCAGGCCCATAGCCATCTTTGTGGCCCTCTGCTTGACTCTCCAGAAGTTCCTTGTCTTCCATGAACTGAAGAGCACAGAACTGGACAAAATACTCCAGATGTGGTCTAACCTGGGCAGAGTAGAAGGGGGGAAGATAACCTCCCTCAACCAGCTGGCCACACTCTTTTTAATGTACCTCAGGATATCACCGGCCTTCTTGGTCACAAAAGGGAAGGGAAGGGCCGGGCAGAGGGCAGGGCAGAGAAGAAGAGAAGGGAGAGGAGGGGAGGGGAGGGGAGGGAATAGTTCAGTTGGTAGGGACCTGCAAAGATCATTGAATCCAATTATCTGACCACTTCACAGCTAACCAGAAGTTAAAGCATACTACTGAAGACATTGTCCAAATGCCTCTTAAACACTTGAATGCTATAGGAAGCCTGTTCCAGTGAATGGTCTTTACTGACCAAAGAAACTTTTCATTGCATCCTGCCACCAGTTACGACGTCAGAGCCCACCACTTCCTTCTGCTCCCCTCATCATGGTGTGACAGAGAGCAGTGAGACTGCCTCTCAGCCTCCTCTTCTCCAGACTAGACAACCCAAGTGTCCTCAGCATCTCCTCACAGGACATACCCTCCAGCTCTTTTATGAGACTTGCTGCCCTCCTCTGAGTGCTTTCAAGTACCTTAGCATCATTTTCATTTTGTGAAGCCCGGAAATGCATGCCTCAAGGTGAGGCTACACCAACACTAAATATAGAAGTGTGAATAAATTACTCCAAACCTCAGCATAGTACCTTCTCTAGTATCAGTCAGTTTGTCCTTTTCAGGCTACCAAATGCTAATGTCCAGCCACGCTAGGCAATGGTCACATAACAATTGCCTGTCAGAAAGACAAATAGAATTGGTTGGATGCCTGGTTATAAGTAATTAATTATAGATGGATATCATCCATAAAAGATAGGACATTCTGTCACTTCTCTTTTCATATACTAGCTGAAGTACATTTGGAGTCATTAGCTGGTATCTAGTAGGTATGTCAGACAGAAATGTCATCCAATTTTCCCTTCGTTAAAAACGTGTTCTGAGAGTCTTCTGAAACTGTTCTTCTAACTCCGTTAGATGACATTTGGACTGACTAGTGAATCCATGGGAATGTGCAGATCACAGACATGAGCAAACTAGAGCACGCCATTTCACTTCTAAACAAAATTAATAGATATATTAGATTTAGCTTTAATTTGAATAAACCTATCTAATTTTAAAGACATATACAAGTAGTGCCTCAAATAGGAATGAAGATGAGATTACACTGTCAGTTTGATGAAGCTTGCTCTCTACCGTATGAATTTTCTTTGTCATCACAGAAAGAGTAGACATTTTTCTTCCCCATAACTGCTATAAGATGTCTGCGAAAGAATTTAATTCCATAGGGAAGCCAATTATACATATCACACACAGTATAGCTTTGGAAATAATAGTGCTGCTTGTTAATTTCTGAAAGTCATTCAATTGCACATTATTTTAATTAAAAAAAGTAATCCAACAGGCAGTGCAGATGTGACAAGTATGTATTTGAAAACTTTATAGTTCTTCATTCAATATACTCATGACAGAAATGATGACAATGTGGTGAATAGTGCAATCCAGATGATACAGATCAATAAAGAAGCTTTTTATGAGCACCCATTGCAGCCAATCGGCACAATGAAGACATAAGACTATAAAATCATTGCTTATTTAGGGGTACAGTTGTTTTTAAAAAAGTGAAACAGGCAAGAGTCATTTTTATTGAAAAATAGTGAAAATTGGAAGTGCAAATAAAGGCTTTCCTTTTAACCAATGGACAGAAGCAAAATCAGAATGTTGGCAGAGGGTTTTACTACCCCAGCAGTGTTAATGTCACTGTTTTTCCCTAAACATTGCAACACATATTCAAGATTGTATAAATGGCTAATTGATTCGTAAAGTGTGAAATTCTTGGAAATTAAATTTGGGGAATCTTTGAGATTGGCAATACAGCCCAGCGATTTTTAAAAGACATATAGAGAGAAGACCTTCTCTAGTACTATATGTTTGCTCTGGTTGCAGAGTTGCTATCAGTTATTGAAAGCTTTAAAAATCAAGGTCATGAACTTATGTGTTGCTTTATTCAAGAGCCACCCAATAAACAGAACAGAATCATAGAATCACAGAATCATAGAATTGCTCAGGTTGGAAAAGACCTTCAAGATCATCAAGTCCAACTGCAACCTAACCATACTACCCTAACTCGAACAACCCACCACTAAATCATGTCCCCGAGCACCACATCCAAACGGTTTTTAAACACATTCAGGGATGGTGACTCAACCACCTCCCTGGGGAGCCTGTTCCAGTGCTTAACAACCCTTTCTGTAAAGAAGTTTTTCCTGATATCCAACCTAAACCTCCCCTGGCACAACTTGAGGCCATTTCCCCTTGTCCTGTCACCTGTCACCACTGAGAAGAGACCAGCCCCGCTCTCACTGCAATCACCTTTCAGGTATTTGAGGAGAGCAATAAGGTCTCCCCTCAGCCTCCTCTTCCTCAGACTAAACAGCCCCAGTTCCTTTAGTCTCTCCTCGTAGGGCGTATTCTCCATGCCCTTCACAAGCCTTGTTGCCCTTCTTTGGACCTGCTCCAGCACCTCCATGTCCTTTCTGTACTGAGGTGCCCAAAATTGAATATAGTACTCGAGGTGGGGCCCCACCAATGCCAAGTACAGGGGCAGGATGACTCCCCTAGTCCTGCTCACCACACCATTCCTGATACAAGCCAGGATGCCATTGGCCTTCTTGGCCACCTGGGCAAGCTGCTGGCTCATATTCAGCCAATAGTCCACCAGCACACTAAGGTCCCTTTCCGTCAGGCAGCTCTCCAGCCACTCCTCCCCAAGCCTGTAGGGTTGCCTGGGGTTGTTGTGACCAAAATGCAGGACCTGACACTCGGCCCTACTGAAAATCATATGGGTTTCCTTGGCCCATCGATCCAGTCCATCCAGGTCCCTCTGTTGAGCCTTTCTACCCTCCAGCACATCAACACTCCCTCCCAATTTGGTGCCATCTGCACATTGAGTGCACCTACTGAGGGTGCACTCAATCCCCTCATCAAGATCATTGATAAAGACGTTGAATAGAAGAGGCTCCAGTACCGAGCCCTGGGGGACACCGCTCGTGACTGGCCACCAACTGGATTTAACTCCACTGACCACAACTCTTTGGGCCTGGACATCCAGCCAGTGTTTCATGCAGCAGAGCGTGTGCCCATCCTAACCATGGGCAGCCAGCTTCTCCATGAGGAAGTTGTGAGGGACAGTGTCAAAGGCTTCACTGAAGTCCAGGTAGACCACATCAACAGCCTTGCCTTCATCCACTAAGCGGGTCACCTTGTCATAGAACAAAATCAGGTTTGTCAAGCAGGATCTACCATTAATAAACCCATGCTGACTGAGCCTGATCCTCTGGTTGACCTTCAGCTGATCCATGATGGCTCCCAAGATTTCCATAGTTCCATAACCTTATCTGGCACCAAGGTGAGCCTGATAGGTCTGTAGCTACCAGGATCATCTTTCCAGCCCTTTTGAAGATGGGAATCACATCTGCCAGTTTCCAGTCCACAAGGACATTCCCTGTTAGCCAGGACTGTTGAAGGATGATGGAGAGCGGCCTGGCAACCACATCCGCCAACTCCCTCAGCACTCTAGGGTGTAATCCATCTGGCCCCATGGACTTGTTAGTGTCCAGCTTTTGTAGCAGGTCCAAAACCATCTCATCATGGATTATGAAGGGCTTGTGCTATCTACCAGCACAAGGAATTGTGTGTCCTCGGAACAATTAGTCTTACTACTAAAGACTGAGGCAAAGAAGGCATTACGTATCTCAGCCTTATCCTGATCCTTGGTCACCATGTTGCCCTCTGTGTCCAACAATAATAATTTAGCTGAACTAGAACACTGCGCTTTTTCTGGCTTCTGTTGCTGATCAAGTGAGCTATGTTTCCCTACATTACTCACTGTCTGCTTTTCCTACACTGGTGTGTGGTCATACACAATTATGGCCAGTTCTCACAATGATAAACAAATACTGAAAAGTGGAAAAGTTTCATGAAATTTCATGTTACCAATGCTGAGAATAACTGATAAAGGCTAGAGACAGCTACTGAGAAATACAGTTTGAAGAATTTTTGAGCTTGAACATCACTTGTAGTCCTCATATTGAATCTTCAACTTTTAAATAAAAATTCCCTACCAATTACTCAGTGCTTTCTCAGGAATATTACAATAACTTAACTATTAGAAGCAAAAGGAGAAGTGAAACCAAACTGCCTTGCCTGTTGACATCCTGGTAAAACAGACAACTTTCAAACTTTTTATGTGTAGAGAATTAAATCACTAAGATATGTCCTCTGTTATCATGCATTTTACATTGCACTAGCATTACTTATTAGATTCTCTTTCCATTGCTTCAAAGAAGGTGTGCATATATTATAGAGAGTTATGAAGAAACAAAACCGAAACCTCAGAAGGGACAATGACAGATTAAATATTTCCTTTAGGATAAATAACTCATTGTAAATATGCTTAAGATACAGACTGAGCACTTAGTTAGGGCAAAAGAGGAACATACCTGTGAAAAGCCGATCACTTCTCCACTTTCATCGAGCACATTAAAATTAATGATTGGACCCTGGACATCTGGATCACTGAAATCTGTGTCACTGTAAATACGCACTACAGGTGCCCCGTTGGCATATTTTAAGGTAGACAGCACAGTATAGGTGTAGTGAGCTAATGCAAAGGTATGTTGTTTTATTTTCTCCATTCCGCCTGCAAAAGAAAAGTGTGTGTACATATCAGATACCTTATTTTTATGAAAATGTTACCAAAAAAAAGGTAGATTTTTCAGAACAGTGTAACTGGGAGGCAACTAACACAAAACTAGTATGTTAGGGTTCTTTTAAATTAATATACAATTTGAATATGCTTCTCTCCTCCTACAAAAGCTCCTGTTGCACTAAAGTTACACTGAAATGGATTCATGTGCATTACAATAATGATAGTTACAGCATATACATATCACTAAAGCCTTCTGGCACAATTAATTTGAAAAGCAGGTTTTGCTCCAGATTTCGCTCTGCAGATTGTAGGAAAGAGGAATCGACCCTTACAACACTGCACAGAAAGCAAACTGTTATGTCTAAGATAAAAATAATAAAATTCCAAAAAAAGATAAAATACAAGTCTCAGTCCACAAGCAATTAATTGAATACTGAAAAAAAATATTCTTCTAAACCTGTTTCTTTCCTTTTTTTTTAATAAGATAATGGATGTTGTGAACACCTCATTTACTGCACCCATGCTATGTATATGCTCTTGAGAGGCTTTCCAGAGATGTTTTCACAGAACTTGGCCTGGAAAACTTAAAGAAGGAATACGCTGTTGTTCTTTGGTTTTTTATTTTTTCTTGCTATATTAAGCAGTTTGGAAAAGAGGACAGCACAGATTTCCTGACAGATGGAGACCTCTGCTACAGCTCTGTTTTCTGAGAGGGTTGTGTCTTTGTTAGAAGTCCCAGTTGAAATGACTTCTCATTCTCAGATATGCCATGGGATGATGTACCATGGTCACATACGGTAATCTGGAATATTTTAATTTGCTGCAGGAAGCTAAAACATAAGCTTCAGATACAAAACAAGTCATTTCAGGAGAACACATCTAAACTGAAAGGATGAGGCAGGTTGTTATATTCACCAGAATAAACCACTGACAAGAGAAAAGCTACTGGGTAGGAAAGTGAAGATCTTATAAGTAGAGGTATAACAATATGATTTATTTAACAGTAATCTATCCACAGAACAAGAAAGGTGTGAGTAATTTTCAAAGTAAGAACTGAAATCCAATGAATTTGCATTTTTGTGATAATTAGACAATAACAATATGATCTCAAACTATTTTAAGCAACACAGACGGATTTCTGTAGCCTAATGTTAAATCCAATCAACTCTCTACTGAAGACAGCTGAAGTTTCAGCTGAAAACCCAAAGACATTTCAATTTCTCACATTATTTGTTGCAGTATGATGGACCTACATCACATGGAAAAAAATACACATTTTTTCTTCAAAATCCTTTCGAAGCAGAATAGTATTTTTCTGCCTTGGTTTTAGACCCAGAGAATTTTCTGTAATGATGAGTATCATATTTGAGGTATGTGAATATTTTTGAAACACTAAACAATGTTTGACTTTTTTTAATTTCTTTTTTTATGCCACTTATCTATGAAACTCATAATTACGTGCATTCCATTTTTATACCTGAAAATCATTTTTATATCTGAATATCTGGAAACTTCTACTGTTACTGACACAATTTCCCTTGATCAGAAATCCTGTAATATGCTTGCTGACTTTTGTGCATTTACTTGTAAATGTCATACATTTGGATGTATATTAGGGAAAGAATAAGACATTTTTCTGTTGACATACAGAAAAATTACAGCAAATTTTGTTATTTGACTCTTCTTGGCATTTCTGTATTGTGCACTATCTCCTTTAGGTAAGTAAGGACAGCAGAGAGTGAAAGCACAAGAACAGATTAGATATGAGGAAGAAGTGTATACTTTTGGTGATAAAGAATAATTAAGAGGAATAAGATATTTAATGAGATTCTAACTCATGAAGCACTTTCAAGGAGCATTGCCAGAAGCTAATCAGTATAATTTCTAGATGTTAGCCACCGTAAACTTGGCAAGCATCTCTAGAACAGTTTGGTCCAAAAGACAACTTGTATTCTCATCATTTTTGAGAAGAATTGTCTAAATAAGAGATGTCCTAGTCATTGTTTGGTAGAAGTAAAGAGTGTTGAAATGAGAAAAAAAAGGCTATTTCCCAGCAATTGCCAGAAAGTAGCTGTCTTAAGAGAAGTGACTGCCTTGTCAGCTTCTGAGATGTCTGTAATCTCCTGATTCAGAGCTTTTCCAAATTGGCAGGAATCTTTTAATGGAAGATTAAACTACTGTCATCGTGTCTTGTTGAAGAAATCTCTTATTCAGAAATTTCAGTCTCTCATTCACAGCAATCATCCTGCTATCATTTCTATATTGTTTTCAGCCATTCTCTTTTAAAGTTGCTTAATCACATTTCCTTGTTCATTAGTGAGAAGCTGATGAGCCTCTTCATCATTTATTCTGACAAATCCAAATGCAATACCCTGCAGTTGCTTTGCTGCCCCATGATTGGAGAGAGGAAGCGGTGTTGCCAGGGTCCCATATTTTTAAGCAGCAGAATAGGTTGTGATTAGGTTTGCAACGTCAAAAACACCGTGAAACAAATGCCAGCAATATGAAGTTTGTTCTGACAGAAAAGGGGGCATATTTAGAAAATAGTTGTGATTTATTTTTATTTTGCTCAACAAAATGATCAGTACTATCACCAGCATAAATTCTGTGCTTACTTCATCTCCCTCTACCCACTAGGGAAAGGAATGTGAGGAAAATGAAAAAAAGACAGAACAAATCTTTGGTTTCCAGTGTGATCTAAGGACTTGCATTACTGCATGTAGCCTCGCATTCTGGATGACAGAAGTTCAACTCATTGCTTAAATGAGCCTGTGTGAGGTAAATGAGAAGGTAATATCATGGTTTACTTGCCACTGATTAGCATACCACATTCCTGTATTTTGTCTACCAGAAATCTGATTTTATACCCAGTTCCTTAGCTTTGAATACTTGGAGACTCTTCCTTAGCTGGCTGTCTGGGGCTAAAAGCAGTAGCACACCTTAAGCCACTTGAAAGACTTACATTTTGGATAAATCATCCCATCTTCAGCTTGAAAAGGTGACGGAAGGACTCAAGTGCTTTGACTCCCTATCACTTTATGGTTGTTACTCCTTAACACTGTATTGTTTCACTAAGATGAACTGCATCTAGTTGCTCCTAAAAATTATTTTAAATAAAGAACAATTTATGAGCTCATTATTTTGGATAAGAATGAAATCTGATGTAGTCTAAAGTACATGAGATGAAGTCTATCTGATATTATTTACTGTATTTATGTTTAGAGACAAAACCAGCACCAAGGATGCTCACAATGCACAATTTGCATTTAATGACTTCTTCTTTGATACAAACGTAAGGACTTTGCTGTGTAAATATAAACTCCTGCATTTCTGTGGATTAATATGCCTCTTACTACTGTGCCCATGTGTGTATGTTTTGACTTTATATCAAGCCAGACAGGATCATATCATTAATTCTCTCCCTCGTAACACATCAGTTTTCACGTTATTCATTGCCATAATGAATGGCATGTATTTTGCAGTGCAAAGTTATTGAGCAGAAGAGATTGATAAAAAAAAGCTTTTATTTCTGTGCACAAACTTCCTTGCCAAAGTATTCTATTTAATCTATGAGGATGTTCTTAAACCTAATATTACTGATGCATGTTCACAGACAGCATCCAGACAGGTTAGCACCATCTCAGACCTACCATTTCACTGTACATCAGTTTGTGTACTGTCACAGAAACCAGTACTACTCCAGTGTGGACAATTCAGAGTGCCAAGGATCCTCTTCTGCATATTTTGGAATGCTGTGGAATACTTCTCATGCTAGCTAGTCACTAGTACAAATAGTGTATCAGGTGGCAGTAACATGAAGAGCACATTATACTTGGTGGTGCTCATTATGTTTTTTTCATACAGAGTACTTCCACAGAACTGTGGAGGTTGGAAAGGACCTCTAGGGATCATCAAGTTCAACACTCCTGCCAAAGCAGGCTCCCTATAGCAGGCTGCACAGGTAGGCATCCAGATGGGTTTTGAGTATCTCCTGAGAACGAGAATCCACAGCCTCCCTGGGCAGCTCCATCACCCTCCTACTCACCTACATCTTCATATGGATCAAAACTACACCTATAATGATGTTCTCATCACCACCTCAGTGGACTTTTCACCAGATCTTGCTGCCCATTAAATGTTTTAACCCTTTTCTGAAGGCTAAACAAATTTTTTTTCCTTTCTTCTAAATATAATCAGAACAAATATGTCCAGTAAACATTTCTTTCAGAGGAATATGTCTTTAAAGGCACTACCCAAATATGTGTTGACGTTACATTCCAAAGACAGATCAGTTCATTCAAATCAGTAAAGCCTTATTTCTTGGAAAAGGCCAAGTATGGCAACTGCTGAGGTCCCATTCAGTCAAAATTCAGCAAGGCAGGAGATGAGAAACATGCTTTTCCCCTCTTTTTTAAACTTTTTTTCTGGGGGGCAAGGGGGAACTTGGAAAAATTGAAAAAGTCTCCAGGTCTCACTCATTTAGCTGACATCTGTGTGGTACTCTGAATTCAATAGTGGCATGTCAGTAGATTGCCAGCAACAACTCAGAACTCTAGATCAGACTTAATACTCCAAAAAGATTAATTCCGGATTAGAATGAAAGTACTTGAAACCTCAGAAAAGAAATCTGAAGAATAGTGTATTTAATTCAGAAACATGAACATGAGCAGAGTAGTAGAAATATACACTTCTGTTCTCTCTTCAGTGTAACAAACTATTATACCTAAAATAAATTCCCAATATTTAGAGAAGAAAAATAGACTTAAGAATTTTATTCCAAGCAAATTTGATAAAAGATTTGGACATCAACAGGAATTTCTTCTTCTTTCCTCTATTAAGCTGTCTACTTGGCATCTTTCCACCTTCTAAGCTCTCATTGCTCAAGCAGTGATGAGGAACAAGTTTGCTAAGTAACAAAATTGACTGAGAGAGAATGATGTTCTTTAACTTTCTTCGGTATGCACATGAGAGCACCATAATGCTGGGCAATCCAGATAAATTTTCAATGTCAGCTTTTTCACAGTGCTTGCATGTGTGCATACTCTTATTTATAGAGACCATGGGACAGTTTAATTCTCTGAAAGAGTAAGATAACTCACATTCAGAAGAGGGAAAGAACAGTGCATTCTAACTGCAAGATGCACAATTCTCACCAAGGTACTCTAAATCCACTGCCTGGCTTGCCCGATGATAACTTGAATTATCTCTGTCTTATTATCTGCTTATTACATGCAAAATATAATAAGATTTTATTATTTCCAGTAGAATTTCATCTAATCAGAGAAATAAGAGTTACGCAGATGTCCAGTAAGTATTCAGTACAGAAGGGTTCGGATTTAGTATAGTCCTGGTTTCACATCACATAAATGGCAAACATTTAATGGTACACGTTACATAACGGCAAACAATCTCCTCTTTGCAACAACCAGAATTTCAGTAGCTCAAATGTTCAAATGTCAGTTCTTCCTGAAAGAACTGTAGACAGATAGGCGTATGTCAACGTCTGTATAAGATTTCAAATAAAGAGATTAAGATAAAGCAGAGACTGAAATTGAGCCTCTAGAATGAAAGCTCTGGTGCTTAAGGCTGCACTCAGAAACCTCTGTGATATGCATCCAAATACATTTCTTATCTCTCTTATTATGAGAAATTAAATACTGGAGATAAAAAAGAAGGCAGCCATAAATCACATATACTGTTATTTTTCCAATTTGCTGTGAAAAAAACATAGTTGAAGCTTAAGTGAACAAATTCTGTTACTCTTGTAAATCTAAACTCACATATATCTTTGGATAAGAAAAAAATCAGTGTGATTCATTATTCTTCAGCATTACCTAACAGACAGTAATGAGGTAGGGAAATGATGAGCTGAAATCTCATCAAACCAATGAGCAGGGAGTGAAACCAAGACGTAGGCACCTTCTAATAAATCCCAAGCAAGACAGATCACCATGTGGAATCTGTGACTCAATGTGCTAATGAAGCCGTGGAAACTGTAAATCCCGTCAAACAGTTGGATTACTTCCTTCCCTTCCTCCAAGAAGCTTCCATTTTCTATGTGTAGAACTGAATGTCTCTGACTGAAGTCTGTCACCTATTTGTTCTCCCTAACAACACCTCTTGATAATGAACTGTGTAATGATAGTTTCATATATCTCCTTTGTAAACAATATATTCTAACCAGCACTGGTTTTCAGCAATTCCACTTCAAACAAAGCACTGCAAACGTGAAAATGAAATACTCATACGATGATCCAAACTTCTACCCCTGAAGTGCAACCCTGAAATGTGATAAATATAGTAATGTGAGAGTAAACAATAATAAGAATATATATTCAGCTCAATAAGAAACCTTGATCACTTCTCTAGCAGGACTCCTATATTCATTAGTAAGACTATTAATTATACACATTCCTGCTGGATTTTTTTTCTGAATTATGAGAATAGCTGTCTAGTTTAGGCCAAATCTAGCCATCACCTTCTTCTCAAAGTGAAGAGCAGCAAAGGCCTAGGGAAAAGATACACGAAAAATAAATTATGGAACTTCTAAAGCAGACACTATTGACAGTTTAAAGATTAAATAAACAGAATATAAATTAAAAATACATGAAAATGGGCATACAGAAACTAAAGTTGTGTAAGAGCAACTAAAAAATACTTTTGAAAATGTACTAAGGATATAAGAGTCCCTCATGAAACTTTGATACATTGACACTTCCTTGGAATCAACAGAAAGAAGCTCTTGTAATACCATTTCAATATTGGTCATAAAAGTTAGTAATTCTAGTTCATTAAAACTCTACATAAAGCACTCTAAATTGTGTATCAGCAAATTCATAAAACCATCCATCATTCACACTCACAGAAAATGTATAAGGCATAGAAAGACTGCAAAACCCTTATCACACTGCCTCACATGAACAGTTCAATCAACTTGATCTATAAAATATGTGTAATAAAAATTGATTTTAGGAATGCAAAGTGGGGTGGATCATGACCCTTTCTGCAAATGAGGTTAGTGCGTTTGTGAGCAAGAAGGAAAAAATGCGTCCCTAGATGTAGCTATCAGGACAAAGGAAGTGATTCTGCCTCTCTGCTCTCATGAGGCCCCACCTGCAGTACTACATTCAGCTCTGGGGTCTCAGTGTAAGGAGAACATAGACTTATTGGAGTGGGTCCAAAGGAGGCCATGAAGATGATCAGAAGGCACCTCTCCTATGAAGTATAGCAGAGGGAGCTGGGCTTGTTCAGCCTGGAGAAGAGAAGGGCCCAGGGAGACCTCACTGCAGCCTTTCAGCCTAAAGAGGGCCTACAGGAAAGATGAAGAGGGACCCTTTCATCAGAAAGAGAAGTGAAAGAACAAAGGATATGGTTTTAAACTGAAAGACTGTAGATTTATAGTAGATACAAGGAAGAAATTCTTCATGATGATGATGGTGAGGCACTGGAAGAGGAATTGTTGAAGGCCAGGTTGGATGGGGCCCTGGGGCAACCTATCTAATGGCTGCAACCCTGCCCCCAGGATGGAGGTTGGAACTAGAAGATCCTCAAGGTTTCTTTGAACCCAAGCCATTCTACGATTCTGTGATTTTCACTTCCAAAAAAAAGGTATTTTTGCAAGCACAGATTATAGCAAGACTTTTTTTTAAATTATGGCATAAAAAAAACAACTATCAAAATCAGAGATAAAGAAATTTTAGCCATGAAACTATCGTCTGTCTCACAAAATCAGAATCCAGGCTGAAACTTTGGATGGACTGTAGGAACTCAGTTATGTGCTTACTGTGCACCCAAAATAGAGAGCCATGTTATACTTTCAACACTTCTAAATCCATGGAGAATTCAACGGGTAATAAGGGGACATTTTACTCTCTCAGCACTAATTCTTTGCATAATAGCTTAAATCCTTTTATTCTCCTCCTTCTCCCACACCATCTCAATAATTTAAGACTGTGGGAAGCAACTGTTTAATCCTCTATTCAGAATGTTATACTGAAACCAAACATGAAACACATATTCTGTGTTTATCTTAATGAACAGAAGGCTCTTTGATGCCCCATCTCCCACTTCCTTCAAGCAGCTAATTCATGCCCTGTTTTTATATGGTGAGGGAAGCTAGAAGTCTTTGTTCCGAATAAAACGAGCAAAACATACTGAAAGAATCAGCTCCTCATTTTCAAACATCATAATGAGAAGTATTTTGCTTTTTTTAATTTCTTGGGAGTTGAATAAGAGAGAGGATGTACACACCAGCTGGCTGGCTCACTTTTAGTCTAACTATTTTAATTACAGGTACAATTCAATTTAGGTTAACTGCTTGCCAGATTGAAAACTATCTAATAATTCAACTCTGCTCCAGGTAAGAGACATTTGATTTACTGTTTGCTTTTGTTAAGAGATTACTGTTTTGAGCGCATGTGCCGGGGAGGGGCCCTTTTTTTTCTTGAGCTCAAGCCATACTCTCAGCAGAGGAAATCATTTCAGGGTGATTTTTCAAACTAAAAAGCTAGCAACATAAAAGATGACAGGACTGGAGAGGCTTTCTTAAAGAGGCAGAATGTTTTGCACACCTCATGGAAGCAGCACTTAAACTGGATCTCCAGAGTGCTGGATGGGATGAGCCCACAGAGGTTTCGGTAAGAACAACAGAATCATCCCTGAAAGTACAAATTTATGTGATATTTGTATTTTACCACTAAAGGCTTTATATCCCAAGGTTTTTCTCAGTCTAACAGAACAACTTCTCCTTGTGATTCTGTCACCTGAAAGATTAAGTGCAAGAGAAGCCTGTACTATAAAAGCACGTGTATTCTCCTGGTAGCAGTTAGAAACCTGAATGTAGCACGCAGGTCTGTTTTCTGCTGTATTGTAAAAGTGGCTCTGTCCTTTGCTTAATGGAGCCTGATGCACACAATTCCTTGAAGTCAGCACAAGGAAGCTTTACTACTGCTTCTTACCAGGCATTTTCAACTTGAAACATCTGGACTGCTAATGTAAGGCAAAACTACAGTCCTGGGAATTTAAGAAACGTTAAGATTGAGAAGTCATATGTTTTCAGGTCAATAAGACTAATGCAGCATGGCCATTACATGAAATAGTATTTACTTATTTACTTGAGTCAGGAACAACCTTCTATTCACTTCAACATAGTAGGAGGAACAGCTTTCTCACCTTCTACTAAGCCAGAAACTATAATACAATCAGGTCTGCCATTAAATACAATTCTTCCCTGAGATAGCCTCAAATACGCTGGTATTAGAGGAAGAAGAATAGATCATCATATGCTCAGACTATTCTAGTGGTTTGGTTCTTACCTTTCTATAGGTTTTCTATCAATGATTTCTTTAACATAACATTTCTAGAATCTCTTTGTGGATTAAACACTGTGGTGCCCAAGGCAACATATTGATTTCCATTCCAGGTTTTCCTTGCCCATTGGATTGGACGCATTCCCACTTTTGCTCTGGCAATCTCTGACCCAGGGCTGTGGCTGCCAGGGCATGAAGCAGTGGAGATGCTGTATATCTGCTTTTTGCATCTCCATCTTACTAATGCTCAACAGCGCTTGTTCATCACAGCAATACAGGGAATATCACAAGTTTATTTAACTAAACCAAGAAATTATACACAGAAAAAGTCCCCAGTCAATGAATACTAAGGAACAATTTTTAATAGTGATGAAATAAGAAAAAAATACACTCTTTTTTTTCCATTTTGCATCTGTAACCATCAGAAATATTCACAGTTCGTAAAATAAGCTCTACTGTTAATATATCAAGCTTTTCCTTAATGAAATTTTGGATTTCCTGATATTCATGCTTTTGTAATGCTTTGCCTTCTATTTTGCATTCTCAGACTAGGTCTCTGCTGGGTAATGTTGTTACAATAATAAATACCATGGAAGAAACAGACAGTGTCATTCACGAGATAGAGGCAATACGGCAGCTACAATGAATTTTAAGAACTGCTTTGACATTTTTGTGGTTTGATGCCTTAATCATAAGGAAGCACACAGTCAATATTGAAAAGCACTCGGGATTCTTGGGCCTCATCCTAAGCTGTATTATACTGGGACCTGCCCCAAGCTTTCTTAGGCAAATGCTGTTTTAATAAATGTCTGGATTAACAACACAAGCTAAGCAGTCCAGAAACCCCTGAATTCTTCAGTCTTTTACTGCCACTTTTGTCAATCCACTGCCAAGGTCACAGCATTAACTCCTGTTCACATCACTCGCTGTCCCTGTGGGGTACGCTTACCTTTACGTGGCCATTTTTTTCTGCCTGAATTTGGCAGGCTCAGATCTCTTGAAGCTACTGGCAAGGTACATGAGACAGTGAGATGTATTCCACAGACTGTGAAAGGAAGAACTTTGCCATAACGCTGCACACTCTCAACAAACAGATTTGAGCAATGATGTTACTGTCCCAGCCTCACTTCTCAGGGGTTTTTTAAACAACATGAGATACTACTACTTCTTAAAATACAGTGACTGCTGAGGGACACTCAGTAATAACCTCTATAAGCCTGCACTTGTGCTTTTATAAGGAGAATGTCCTGGCATAAATTAACTTCTGGCAGATGGTCATTTCCTATGAGCTTCTGAAGTCTGCTGCACCCAAAATGCTGTGCGCTCACCAAGTTGTGGAACTGATAAACAATAACTGTGCTGGATAAAGACTGAACATCTCTAATTTTGTAAGAAGAGGGTAGGTATGGTAATCAGCTGCAAGTTCAGTGTGCATATACTAAAAAGAAGACTGGGAAAGAAATTTGAAACAAAAAATATGAATATCATGAAGTATTTTACTTTAGCTTTTACTTCCTTCTAAAGATTGTGACTAGTGTGCTTCATACAGAATTAGTCTCTTGGTATTACATCAGTTGTAATAAGCTGTGACACCATAAATCAGTTAGAATCTGTGCTACAGAGTCAGTTCAAAAGAGCTGAAGTATTTCAAGACATGAGTAATTCTCATCCCTACCACGTGCTGCTCATGCTGTAAATCAAGATCTGCAGCAAAGTGATGAGCTGCATCTTACGGCAGACTTACTGCAGACAGGGTTAAAGAAAACACTGAGCCAAGGTATCAGTGAAGGACAAGTACTGCCAAGCTCAGAGGGGGGCCGCTGTCAAGGAGGGGAAGCGAGGCTGGAGGCAGTCAGGAAGCCCTGGCCTCCTCACAGGGTAACCCCTTACGCCTGAGCTCAGCAAAAGTGAGGGAAGTGTGGGCTCCTGCTGATGTGTTTGTGAGGGATTCTGCTGGCATGGTGTGAACATAGATGAAAAATGGCTTAAATGGCATTTTCCCCAGCATTTCTATTTCAGATATTTTTAATGACAGCAAAGCTGTATAAAGAAAGGTACAGATCAAGGCACCACTTACAAACTTCCCTTTCCAGATGAGGAAGAGAAGGCAAGATGTCAGCGGTTCTCCCTGGTCAAATACTTCTACTCACAAGGGGGCATGGAGGACCCAGATTCACTTCTCTCTTCCCTTGAGGGTCATCACACTTAGGTTGGTCACCAGATATAACAATTAGACATTACATTTTGCTTCCTAGTTTCCTCAGCTCTTAAGCTTTAGAACACTTTTTCTTACATCCTGACTAGGCTACTGCTGTTCAGGCTGATCCGTGAGGTCTGCTCAGGCTGTTCCATGAGATCTATTCCAGCTGTTCCACAAGATTTAAGAAGTTACATAACACTGTCAGGGATACTGAAGGGCAAACTTGGAAATACAGATCTTTTTTGTACTCTGGCTATTTTGTATTATCTGCTATACAGCTCTTTTTTAGTGCTCATATTTGCCAAAGATGTCTAGAATGAAGACAAAGCCCCCTTTCACTATTTGATAAGTGGAAATATGCAGATTATAGACTGGGCTTTACCAAGGAACAAAGGAATTTAAGGAAATAAATACACAGATAATCCCTGTTACTTTCTTTCATTCTTGTCCCACCAATGAGAAGTGCAGTCACGATACTATAAACGAAAATTATGGCCATGAAAAGAGTTTCATATTGAAAGCATTATGAAATAATAATCTTTAGAAACAGTATAGATGGCAACTATGCCCAGCAGTCACTGAGTGCTATTACTGTCAGCAAAGAAAGTTGACACAGGCTTAGCTGAATGACCTTTAGCTACATGGAGATGCTGCACAACGAGAGATATGCAAATTCCGTAACATGAAGCAAAGAATCTGTTTTATTATCTTAGTTTTCATGCAAAACAATAATTCCTTGAACTACAAAAGCTAACTGTTAAAATACGTTTTTAAAATTTTGATTTACCGAACAGTCTAGTAACACAAGATCCAAATTAATAATAGCACAGGATATTTACAGTTAGCCAAGACAATTCCTGAGGCAGTCCGAAATAGTAACAGGTACTAGCAGTCAGAGCATATACTGGGTACTAACATTCTTAATTCTCCTTGTTTATACATGCATCTTCAGCACATTACAGGACCTTATAATCAGTCACAAAAAGTGAACATAATAGTTCTCTGCAATACACATGGTTTTATTTATAACTTAGAAAGAAGCAACTGACTTGTACTCACAAAAAATGGATTCACCTCCCATATCTATCAAACTTCCTAAAATAAAGAATAACTAAGTAATCTCAAAATATATTTGTAACTAATAGATGTTCATCTAGTACTGTGTTCTATCTTGAAGGATGCTTAACTCAGTACACGAGTCATTTTGAATGTCTTCCAACACTGACTCCATCTTAGATACCCTTGCCTGGGCTGGGTCTCTCCAATGAAGCAGCCGAGAGCCCTGTTTCACAGTTGAAATAACTCAATCCTTTTAAAGATTATTATTGAGCCTATTTTGTTAATGAAGCAGTTATAGCCTTTAGAATTGAACTAACCTAGAAGAGATGTAACAGGCTGGCCACTCCTCTAATATTTCTAGAATCAATCTTTCTGGTCAGACCAGGCCTCTAGTAGTCATAACTCTACAGAAGAGGATCTTACAGGAACTGTATCAGACTACTGTGGTAGTTCTTGAGAGATATAAGACACTTAATTCAAAACAGCAGCTAGCTTTAGACTGATCAGAACTGCAGTGATTAATCAAACTGTTCAAATATTTGACTACAAACCTAAGAGGGAAACTTTGATAATTAAGAAGTGTGAATTTAAATGCATGCAAATGCATATAAGCACTGCAGGTATCAAACACTAATGTGGGTGCATTTCATGCAGAACTAGTAGATTCATTTACCTTCTTGAAATTCATCTGACTTCTTGCATGTGGCAGGACGTGGGAGGAAAGCAGTAAGTAATGGGTCAGTCTTGTTTCATTTTATGAGCACGGTAATAATAAAACAATATTTTGTAGGTTCCCAATCAAATTCTTCTAGTGGAATTCTGTGCAATTTTCCAAGGACCTCCACAGTCATTTTTAAGAGTTTAAGAACATGTTCAACGTTTATCATGATGGCATGAGCTTACTTGAGTAGTTTTCAACAAGGAAATGTTACTAAATCATTGAGACCAAAAGACAAACGCTAGCTCATCAGATTTGGTGCGTTGTTCTATTCTAGGGTGTCCTGGCACGACACTGCGCTCTCAGAGGAAGCATTTATCAGATAAGGTTAGCCTGGTCAGCGTCATTGCATCTCCATATTTTCTTTTCATTGTATTTCCCACTATGACACTCACTACAGAGCTTTCTCAAATGAGAAAGCATCAATACCACAATGAAGAGAGATCAGAAAGATGCAGGATAAGTTGGTGTTCCGTAGCCGTGGAACACAGTCAGTTTGAACACCCAAGGAGAGACAGAGCAGTACTGACAGCTACATAGCAAGTCCTTTTTCAGCGCATTGCTGAAACTTCAGCGATCTGGAACTGGACTGGGAGTTTCTTTACTCTGGTCAGCAATTTTGCTTTTTGTTGTCTTCTCACCTACTTTTAAGACCAGAGTATGAGAAGGCTTAGCGTGTGACATAAAGCTCTCATTCTGTATTCTTTTTAACAGTATTGTGTTCTTGAAAAGGCAGAGTTGGAACAATTCAGCTCCCCTGAACATAGAATTGTAAAGGCAAAAGGAAGGTATTATAATTTGAAGGGTCAAAAACATTATACCATTACGGTCCTGCCCAGACTTGGCTCATCCATAAGGTCAAATCAATCAATCCAAAAAAAGTTTATTTCTTGACAAGTATTGCCGCATATACCCATTACAGCCCTTCCTTTTTTCCTTCCTTTACCACAGTGATGCTGTCAGGCTCAGTGTATGATTTACTATAAAACCCTAGATCTTTCTCTATCAGAGCAGATAACAAGATGTGTTGGTAGCAAGACAGCATGTTGATTATTTCTGACTAAAAGACTCATGAAAGCTCACTTTGTTCAACAGCCAAAGTCTGCAATCACAGTCTTTATTTTCTTCTGCAACCCACAAAACTTTGACCCAACTCATATCCACATTTTCTTGTAACATATGATGAGCTCTAACGTGACAGATTGATTTCTTTCCCACATCTTACCCAACTCTTTATCTATCCTCATTTCCATCACACTTTATGGATAATGAATGTGGATACATAGGATATGTTTATAATTTTATCTGAGGATATTCAGACAGAAGCTAAACACATAACTATACTTCTCTGCTTTTTTTTGCTTTTTGACTATGCTGACATTAGTTTCCTCCACAGATTTTGTCCCTTGATCTATACACACAGAAAAGACAAATGTGTGTGTCAAGGGCATCAGGAAGCTTAACATCAGCTGCGAGTACGCCAGGTTCATCAGTAATGTATTCAGAGCTTATTAAAGCCGACAGGATCCTCTCCAGCTGTAAAGCTCTCCTGCAGTAATCAGCAAGAACATCTTTCGATACCCTACGTACACGTTGCTGAAATGACGACCAACCTTTTCAAAATGTTCTGAAATTCTACCATGCTAACTGGATGTACCCAACTCTGATTATTTCTTTATTTATTTTACTTTGCAGTGGCAACAGTGAATATTTGACCCAAAGATAGAGGCCAGATCTGCCTGTTTCACAGATCTGCTTGTTGAGCAGACATTTATTTAAAACTCTTCCTGTCAGAACAGAATGATCTATTAGTACCACAAAATGGCATGATGCCCAGAGACAGACTTTCAGAATTTCTGCTTTCATGAACAGAAATACATTTTCAAGACTGATTTATGAAACAGAGAGCAAAATATATCTTACAAACCTCTTAACACAGACATAAAAATATATTGCTTTTAAACACCTACGATGTTATTCAATTAATGGATTGGTATTGCTACTGTCAATTTATAAATTTCAATTTATGAAGCTCTCAGCCTCTTTCTTCTACCCTTAGTTTATCCTCTTCTAGTTCTCATGCTCCGTCTCTTTTTAACCTCCATCTTTGATAGATTATTAAAGAAAATCAGGAATGTTCTTTGGCAGTTACACAGAACTGTATTTTAAATAACGTACTCACTTTTCCCCTTAGAGCTGAGTTGCAGATATACAGAACTTGGAATGCTCTAAGGTCATGCTCATCTTTGTCAAAAGCAATTAAATAAAATTCTCTTAATAATATAGTAGGAAGACGGCATTCTGCTTATTAAGAAACTACCACAGTGATATTTTTCAAATACCATATCAGGAAGGTAGTTGAAGAATCCAAATCTCCCACCCAAGAAAACCTCAAAGAAATGTGTATTTCAAAGAAATTCAAATACCTACATATTTCATTTCCGTACCATCACACGTTTTCTGAATACTGAAATGCATGATGTTTGAAGTTGTACATACAAAATACAACAAACTAAATAGCAAATAGCATGTCTCAATGTCTTGATAGAATAATTTTTAGACTTTTTAATGTAAACTGTTATATAAAAATAAACAGGTTTCAGTAAAACAGATGTCCAATTAGACAAATCTCCAGGGAAAATTATAATCAGCTCCAGTTTATTTCTCCCGCCCAGTCTGTTTGCTTATTCCAAAGGCTGAACAAATTAAAGGGGAGAAAGCTGATTTATTTTTATTTTTACAACCATATTTAGAAACCTATACTTTTAGGAAAAAGAGTACTAAAATGTGTGACATAATTAATTTTTAGACATCTGCAATAGCATTTGCAACTTTTTGGTTTTAAGGAGATATCCGGGACTTTAAAATTACTTATTTTCTAGAAATAGCTCAAATTTGGCTTTATTTTATGGTATTTCTCTCTCTTTCTCTCTTAAAACACAACTCTTGTGTTTATTAAGAGATAATAATGTCTCTATGTCTAAGACAAATTCAACTGACTCTTGGAAATGAGAAGTAACATCCTCAAACAGCACTGGAGAAAAAAATTAATCTGATGGATGGTCCATATACACACACTTCCACACAGAAATTCATGGCGATCGATAAAACAACATCTGTTAAAAAACACAGTAATGAAAATCTTAAGGAGTGTCTAATTAATAAAAATTGGAAAAAGTTTTTTTAGTGAGATTTAGTAAAGAAAGGATCATTTAGAAATTCATTTTCCAGTGTGCATATTTAGAGATGATCTGCCACAGTCTGGAGAGGTTTTGCATTGTATTCTTAAGCCTTCCTACAGTACAATTTGCACTGTTATACGTTCTGCCAAGAGTGCCTCCCTTCTTCTCAAGCCTTTCCATCTTTTTCTCTACTGATTCTGTTCTCCTACTGATCTTTTCCAGACCTTTTATGTACCAGCAGTGGTGAGGTTCCTTTGCTTCTGCTACTAACACAGTATGAACGATACTCACAGATCACCTCCTCCCTGAACCTCACAAGCATTTTATGCATCAATACAATCTAAACCAGAGTTGGAGATGCTGCAAAATGAAGTCCATTCATGTAAATGCCAATGTATTTATTCTTGTAGTGCAGTCAGAAAACCCAAAGACGTCCCTCATAAGTCGCTTGGTCAACACCTGAAACATAGGTGTGTCAGTATATGTTTTTTTCCTGTTAAACCTTGAAACCTTGCCGGAAGGATGGACCATGCAGTACTGTTTACCTCATGTATTCCAAATACAACTCAATTCTTTTTTTAAAAAAAATGTCATAATCAAGTTTTCAGATAGGTGTTAAAAGTAATGCACATGGAGGTTCAAAAATCACTTTTTCAAGCTCAAGTGTTATCAATCTATGAGAAATTCATCCATCGAATTTAACCTTGTTTTCTGCTGCACTTATAAAAATTTCTTAACACACATACAACTATTCTAAACTCACTCAAAATGCAGGCTATTTATTTCTTAAGTTACTTATGGAGATTCTGTAGCATACCTTTTTTCCTAGTCTGTATTTCGTATTTGTACCTGGATCTTCTTCTTTCTGCACTGCTAAAACTTATGTTCACAATGCAGAAATTTTTAAAATGGCAAAGTAATTCATGGATTACTTCAGAAGTTACTTTTGAGACTCTTATCTTATGGGCAAATACACAGGAAAAATAATTAATAGTCCAAATCTGGAAAAGTTTCAGAACCTTTTAGTTGATCTGTTAATTTACCAATATGCGATCACGATGCTTCTGGAAGTAGACAATTACTTTTAAAAAAAAGTTATCGGGAAATGTACGTCCAGCGTGGGTGGTTGTGTGAGGAAATGAAATAAATACTAATGCACTGCAGAGCTCAGACAATTTAGTCCTCAGGGCTTGTAACATCTTGCCTTCTGCTTTCTGAATATTGGTAGCTTATGTTT
The DNA here is from genome assembly GCF_002078875.1 of Numida meleagris. Taxonomy (NCBI): domain Eukaryota; kingdom Metazoa; phylum Chordata; class Aves; order Galliformes; family Numididae; genus Numida; species Numida meleagris. The sequence continues at coordinate 83,263,581 of NC_034410.1, forward strand.
TCAAGGATTTCTTTAAAACAGTGACTTGGAAAAGCAAATTTAAAAACAATAATGATATTAGTCACATGATGATAAAATGAAGCTTTAAGGAAAATGTTATCTTAAGATTTGTGAAAAAATCTGAATTGATAAGATCACTAAACCTACACTGATTCCTAAAGCATTCTTAAACGACATTCACATTAACTATACTCATAATTAACTCAAAGGTATAAATATATTTATAACAATTCCCTATGTTATGCTCTATTAGTCCCATAAACTAAGCTGGAGCAAAGCAGCTGCAAAGTGCTCACAGGACACATACAAACAGAGCCATTGTTTGCGAACACCCTCTTTTGCACAAGCTGAGGAATCAAACGTCCCTTGCTAAACACTTAGGGATTCAGCAGATTAAAACTTTCAAACATCAAACGAAAGGCTGAAGGGATAGCCTCAAAAGATGTAGCAGTTTCCTAGGCTTACATGGATGCTTTACAAACACACCGTGAAACAGCCGCTGCCCTCAAACAGATTCCATTCAGGTAAACTGCATATCAGATACAAACTTTCTTTAGCTGCAAAACAGTTGTTAACTTCCTAAGGTGTAACTGCCTATTAGAATATTTATGATTATTCTCCATTAAAACAAACAAACAAAAAAAAGCCATGCAAGAGCAGAAGGCCCAAGAGCAACTCCCAGCCTGCAGTGGCTCACTGGCCATTCCCTGGTTACAAGCTCATAGAAAGCTGAAACTCCAAATGCTCCAAGAGTGACATGAGGCTCTTGGTATGGGACAGGCCAGCAGCTCTGACCCACACAGCTCACCCAGCTATCTCAGCACCGTATACTACACAGTATATAACCCCAACATTTGTTTTTAAATGTGGCAGTGAATTTTTAGAAGGTCATATTTCTCTAGACATATAAAGCATTATGTTTTATGAGATAGTTTGTAATCTCTACTCTAAACAATTCAGCTTTCAAGTCAAGCATACAGGAGCCTTGTCTCCTCTTCACCTCACTACAGCAACTGCAATGAATCACATCACAGTGGCACTTGACATCTTTCTACCCAGGCCCATAACTCCTGTCACACAAACTGGACGTGCTCAGTGACGGGCTGTACTCAGCTCCTTCAGTTCAAGTATGCCTATAGTTACACTGTGCATCTTGGGCAGCTGTAAGCAGCTCCAAGAAAACAAGGTTTCTTTCTCATGGCCACTAATTTCCATGACTCACAGGAAATCAGCTTCCCCATGCTTCTTTGAAGAGTGCAAGCTCTGTGGCTTCCCATGCCCTGCATGCTCATTTGAGTGGTTAGACATCTGTTAAACTGTTTCTAAAACCAAAGCAATGCAATGCCTAAAACTATTGCTCATTGTGATGAATAAATATGAGTGGAGATTGTCACTACAAAAAGTATTTTTAACAAGATGCTTAAAATATGGGTGGTATAAGTCCTTCATCAGATCAGTCGGGTAATGGTGGCCGAGGCTGCTGAACTCCACTACAGCAGCTCATCTTGCTCAGTGTCAGGCATCAGAAACACCGCAACATAAGAACATGGTGGTCACCTGAAAAAAGGGTCTGTCCTGCAGCTCATCAAAAAGTCACTCAATCTGTATCAGATGGTTTGATACTCTGCACTTCTAGATGTAGTTTCCAGTACAACTTCCTATTCAAGCTGACATCTCTCATAGCATGACAGTGACAAATAACAAACTTTGGTTCTCCTCAGTCACAGCCTGCAAACTATCATTATTTTTCTCTAGTTAAAAAAAAAAAAAGCAGCCAAAAGAAATAATGTCATAAAAAGAGAGAAGGGCAGAAGATATATCCAGTGTCCCATGGAATGTACCTGGAGGATGTACCTGGAGGAATGCCCTTCTTGAGCTGTCTAGCTAACAAACCGAGAGAAGCAATACTGAAAAGGGAAATCAAACATTTATGAGGAAAAGATGAATGAGCTTTGAAAAAATTACACTAATGCTGTGCCATTTGCCAGGGTTTTGAAGGAGTCTTGAGAGCATAAGTACTTGGGGATTTTGATTAGCTTGTTATACAGGCCTTCTTACCCAGTATTGGTGAGGTATGGCTTACACTATGCATCTAACTTTCTTCAGACAGTTTGGTCAAACCAGGACTTCGTTCTTCTGCTTAGAAAGGTTTTATTCAAACACTGTTGCAGGTGGTCATGACTTGAGTTTAAAAAAAACCAATAAAACACAACCCAAAATTACATAAGAAGATCAGCTCTAATTCATACTTCTACCACAACTATGTTGCCAATATTTTATATTGTTTCTATAATAAAACAGGCAACTTAGCCCAATTAACTGAATATTCGCAATGTAAAAAAAAAAATGGATTCAAGTAAAAAAAAATGTTGTGTGTTCCTAAACTGAGATAAAGAGCAATTTTAAATTTCAGAGGATATTTTTATTATCTCTAGGCAGGTGACAGCTACTGCCAGGTATAATCACTATCTTTCTTCCTCCACTCCAGCCTTCAGTCATCTTTAACTTTTCTAAGCTTTGAAATGAAGATGTTCTTAATACCACAGAAAGAGGCTTTGCATATGAAACGAACGATTAAACTCGCATGAGATGCATCCATTTTGGAGATGAGGGATTGCATAAAAGAAAGATACACTGTGATCTTTTCCTTCTTGTCACTTTCATATTAAAACAAACGCTGTATCACTATTGGAAATGGTTTGTCCAAGGTCACTGGATTGTTCAGCACTTAGGAGCTGGCAGCTCATCACAGGCAGGAATGGCACCTCTAATCAGTATTGATGCTGGCAGACTCCACCCGTGCTAATGCCACTTGCTCCGTCAGCCAGTTCCTGGCTTGTCACAGGCAAACCTAATTATTCTTTGGGCCATGCCTCAGAGCTGCATTTGAAGGGAGCTGTTTGATGCTAGACCACAGCTAAGCACCAAATGGTGTCATGTCTGTTACAGAGCAGGCAAGTCAACAACTACTGTTTAATTAGGCTTAAATCTCCCTGTCCAAAGCATGACATAAATGCCAAGACATGTGCTGGGGATCTCTAAAGGAAAATACCTCACCTCCTTCCACATGCAAAATGCCTGAAAAGCTGCCTCCTACAGCCCCCTAACAGGGCTCCCTCTTGGATGATGCTGATCCCATGTTCAGGATACGAGAGAATTATCTAGCTTCTGCTGCTACCGTGAGGTAGAACTACACACGATACAGGATGTCTCACTGCTAGAACTTCCATGTGCTCTGCAAACACAAAAAACATTTTTCCCTGTTTTAAAAAATTGATTATTTCTCTTACAGGTCTGAATTTGTAACCAAAACTCTGGAAACTGGACACTATTCAAATTGGATTTATAAACATGAAAGTAAGTGTTTGAGTTTTCAGTTAAGATCAGAGATGATGCTTATTCTTTCTTGCTCATACATTCCATAACTTTGAAACACAAACATGTTGGATATGAATAAGAACTCTCGTTATAAGACACAAACTTTATGTTCATTATCATTTTAACCTATTCAAACACATATCAATTAATATATTCAAAAATAGAATGCTCTGAAAAAAAATTTTGTAATAATTATATCATTCCATTTTTTTCAAGGGAAAACTCTTGTTAGTACTAGAAAATTCTAGAGATGCGGCGCTTTTTTTTTTTAAATTACTGAATGCTCTTTCAGTCAACGAACATGCCAAATCAACACACTTAGAAAACTGCATGTATTTTATACAACGACAACAAAGTTTGCAGTGGTGAGGTTTTAGGTCTGCCAGGAACTTGTCTGGTCAAAAATCCCATGCAAATACCTGCTCTGCCATAGTGGTAGAACACACAAAGCAGCTGACAAGTAACCTCTTACAGCTACACTTCTTTTCAGTAGCTTGACAATTCATAATTAGCATTGATTTAAAAATGTCTTTCTGGCAAGGATCAATACATAAAATATATCTTTGTAAGTACTGTTTGCTGAGGAAAACACTGAAAAACAATGACACAGATGAAAGTTCATTTGTTTTGTGAAAACGTTTTGGGTTGCTCCTAGCAAGGAACTTCTTTTATAACAATGTGTACATAATTAAAAGAAGTACAGGTGATGTATGCATATTTATGTAAATGTCATCATACTTGTCAACAGTTTACGGGCGTTCGGCCCGGTTCTGTGACAAAGGGGACGGGGGACCCACAGGCCCATGCCCCGGGAAAAGGGGAAAAGGGTAAAGAGATGGCCCTGATAGCAGAGAACAGCGGCAACAATCTGAGGAGAAACAAACTAATTTACTAAATAAGATATCGGAATGCAAAACAACACACTATAATACAATATAAATAAGATATCGGAATGCAAAACAACACACTATAATACAATATAATTACAATTTAAGCTGATAAATCCAATACAGAGAGAGACAGAATTGTCTCAAAATCAAGGTAGGCCGTACTCTACTACCGACAATAAGATGGCTGGAGAGCGAGGTGCTGCCGAGAGACGACGGAAAAAGGGACGAGGTCTCGTGATCTGCAAGTTTTTATAGTGTGAGCTTCTATCTTTTCCCTCTGTCCGGAAATGGTAACAGAGGAGAAAAGTACCCTGGGAAATGTAGTAGTCCTTCTCTTCCGAGAAACAGGTACATTCACTACATGATGTTATACATGATGAATACCAGTAACCGAAAATCACAAAACCATGACAATACTTTATAATTATATCCATTTCATCAAATATGTAAGTGTAGCGATAAGCAGGACTAACGCAATGGAAACAGCATTACAAAAGGTGGAAGGAAAATACAGCGCTCACCCGGATCGGAAGATTTGGGGCTCGCAGGAAAAGGCTCCCACCAAGGAGGGATCTCCAGGCAGAGATCCTTCCTCAGGGGCAGTCATCCCTTAAATGAGGCCTAAGAGGGGTGGAGCCAGGCTCCACCCCTTCTGGTTGCACAGGTGAATTGCCTTCACCTGTGCTCTCAGGGCTGACTGGGTCTTTCCTCCAGGTGCTCAATCAGTGGTTCAGGCCATGACTCAGCAGTTTCCATACAGTAAGTTTTACTTAGTCTGAACAAAACTCAATATCCCCAGACTTCTTTTTTTTTTACCTTTATTATAACCTATATAATGATTTTTTTGTTTGATGTATAAAGAGCTGTATTTTCCAGAACAATTTTTAACAAATGTGCACTGAAATGAAGACATTCTGCTTACAGAATTGCAGCATCAACATCTCCCCCTTAAATTGCTTGAACGTACAAACTTCATTAAGACTTCAGTCCTAGAGATAATTGCCATTAACAGTTATATTCTTGTAAGAGACGCTTTACAGAAAAGCCCGATAAAATCAAATCCATTGGGCTGCCTAGCAATTACTGTGAAATCTCAGCCTGTTTAACAGAGAATTTTTTTCCTTTTAGAGGCTGGGGCTTTTCTTGCTTTCATATGGGGTTCTATTTCCAGCTCATTACTCTCTTCAAACTGCTATCACATGGTTAAAAATGTAATAGAAAAGCTTTTATTTTCTATTAAATCCTTGATAGCTATTTCAGGAAGGGCTAAGCCCTAAATATTTAAGATTAGTTTCAATAACCTTTTTTACTATGCCCATAAAAAGCTTACGGACACCATTTTCTTCCCTTGCTGCCATTCATATACGTGCAACACAAACACATTCTTCCCCAAAATGGCATACTGACTTAATGAAATAAGAAAATAACCAAATTCCTCATTCTGTGCTCAAGGAAATAAATGAGAATGTTTGCAATCATTTAAATCAATCCAGATAATTCTGATACACGGCATACACAGTTGAATGGCCATTTTCAGCCATGTGCCAATGACCTTGTCCAGCTTTTCAGAAATGCTCCAAATCACAGAACTTGACTTAGGACTAGGTATGAAGAAAGTTTCCGACAGAAAATAATGAAATAGATCTACTCTGCAAGGCCACTTTTGATAATTTTTCAATGATCATGGTGACTGGAAGAAGTTCCCAAGGACTGCGAGAATGCATGTATCATTCCTACCTTCCAGAAGGGCAAGAATGACACAGGGAATTACAGGCTGATTGGCCTTGCCTCAGTCTCTGGGAAGGTGATACAGCAATTGATTCTGGAAACCATTTCTAGAGACAGAAAGGACAAGAAGGCGATCTGGAGGAGTCAGCAGGGATTCACAAAGGAGTAATCGTGCTTAACCAACCTGCAGCTTACTTCAGCAATATGATCGATTTGATGAATCAGCAACGGAAGCTCTTCACCTTAACTTCAGGAAGGTTTTCAACTCTGTCTCCCATGACACCCACACAGACAAGCTGATGAAGTATGGGCTAGGTAAGTGGGCAGTGAAGTGGACTGAAAAGAGGCTTAGGGGGCTGTGATTACAACACAGTGTCCAGCTGGAAGTCAGTCACTTGTGGCATACCCCAGGATTGACTGAGTCTTGTGCAACCAACTTCATTAATAACCTGAACAACAGAACAGCATATGCACTCAACAAGTTTGTAGATGATAACAACATATGGGTATGCCACTATGCACAGGAACCTTGACAAGCTGGAAAACTGGACAGAGGAACCTCACGAAGATCAACAATGAGAAGTGCTAAGTCCTGCATCTGGGTAGGACTGACCATAGGACAGTGTCTGACTGACTGGAAAACAGCTTTGTAGAAAAAGATCTGGTGACCCAAGTGAACACAATATTCAGGATGAGCCGGTAATGCACTCTCATGGCAAAAGCAATCAATAGTATCTAGGGCTATACTGCAACAATGGAGGTAATCCTTTCCTTCTATTTTGGACTCCCCAGTGCAAGATACATGGACTTAACTGGAGTAAGTCTAACAAAGGGCCACAAAGATCATTAAGGGACCAGAGTATTTCTAATACAAGGAGAGGATGTAAGAGCTGGGATTATTTAGCTCAGAGAAGTGATGGCTCAGGGGATCTTCCCAATGTGTTAATATATCTGACGGGATGGCATAAAGAAGAAGAGTCAGACTCTTCTTCAATGTGACCACTGAAAGCACAAGGGAAAACGGGCAAAAATTGAAACAGGCAACTATCTAAACATCAGAAAAACCTTCACTACTGTGAGGGTGGCTGAACACCGGGGCACGTTGCTCAGAGAAGTTGTGGAGTTTCCATTCATGGAGATACTAAAAAATTTGACTTGCAGCAGTTCAGGGCAACATGGAGACTGAATGAGACAATTTCAGATGTGCCTTCTCACTGCAGCTATTCTGATTCTATGATTTTCTTTTGACCAAAGTGAGGATTGCAGTTCATCTTTCTCTAATTTTAAAGTCTTAATTTTACTTAGAAAAGCTTGAGATAAAACTCTAAATGAAATACTGTCATTAAACTGATCAATCAAAATGTTTTGGAGTATAATTTCTCGCCTTTGCTGCTATAAATGTGTTTATTTCTCCTACCTAAAAGTACTAGGAGAATAATTTTGACCAAAAGAAAAATAAAACTCATCTCTAACAAACACTATCAGAAAGGCTAGAAATGCATAGATGGCTTGCCAGAAAGGCATGTGCCCTGAATGGGGAAGCTCTTTGTCTTCATCAAACAGCAACACATTTATTTCCCCATGTGGGTCTAGAAAGATGTTACAGACTCATTCAATTGATGCAAGGGAAAAAAAAAAAAGGCCTACTTATTCATGCTGCTCATTCAGTTTTTAATGATATATCCATTGTTCTTTCAGACGGTCACAGTGACTAACAGCTTTAATAACTTGTGAGCAGCCAGACTTGATTAGAACTCTCATCATTGTATTATAAAAATCAGCCTCTTTTAAGAGAAAACAGTTTCTATGGAGCTTATGAGGAATCAGAATTCCTGTTATATATGAAATTCCAACATATTAAAAAGTCATTCAAATTTGAATTGCAAATATAAAGTGATGAAACTCCTGTAGAGTTAAAATGAACCCCTCACACAACTCATGCCCATGACCATGCATCTTCTCAATAATTTATAAATAAGCTTTAAGGAATTAATTGCTGGGGTCACTGAAGAGGCTGTACTCACTGGCTTAATAAACTGCCTTCCCATCCACAGTGACATTCTTAGAGATAAAACTCAAAAATTCACCATGGTGATTTGTTCTGATTCCTGTAAACTTCTAAAGTTATTAAAATACTACACCTCATTAATTACATTTCTTGCTTGCACACTTTCTATCATTATTGTTGATTTAAAGGATAAAAAAAAGGCTTTTCTGCAGGAAAACACTTGCAGCTCAGTTAAAACCAAGTGAACAAAAATCTGAGACTAATAAAGTTTCTCAATTTGTAAAGGAATCTTCCTCTATGGTAGACATAGTAACACACCTATTTTTCTTTTCATAAATATTTCTAATCCCTGAACAGCTGGACATAAACTATGCTATCTCCAAGGCTGTCTGTCAATGGTTTACGGGCGTTCGGCCCGGTTCTGTGACAAAGGGGACGGGGGACCCACAGGCCCATGCCCCGGGAAAAGGGGAAAAGGGTAAGGAGATGGCCCTGAGAGCAAAGAACAGCGGCAACAATCTGAGGAGAAACAAACTAATTTACTAAATAAGATATCGGAATGCAAAACAACACACTATAATACAATATAATTACAATTTAAGCTGATAAATCCAATACAGAGAGAAAGAATGTCCCAAAATCAAGGTAGGCCGTACTCTACTACCGACGATAAGACGGCTGGAGAGCGAGGTGCTGCCAAGACGAGAGACGGGCGGAAAAAGGGACGAGGTCTCGTGATCTGCAAGTTTTTATACTGCGAGCTTTTATCTTTTCCCTCCGGCTGGAAAATGGTAACAAAGGAGCAAAGTGCCGTGGGGACTGTAGTAGTCCTTCTCTTCTGAGAACCAGGTACATTCACTACATGATGTTATGATGTGGAATACCAATAACCAAAAATCACAAAACCATGACACTGTCACTTGTAATAAGTACTGTACAGCTTCAAAATCATTATACAGTTATCCCAATACCATTATTACCTCTGTTCTTTAATTTTATATGCTCAAAGCTCAGTACTAAGCACAGGCCATCCAGGCTTGGGATTCACCTGCAACTGCTCACCAAAACCAACCTGAGGTTTGTTACATATTCATTCGCTAAAATAACTACTACTATGTATAAAGTAGTGCAACATCTTGACATTGAGCAAACTTCATAATAAGGTGAACACTGAATAAAATTGTCACATTGTTTTGGAACAGGTTCCTATAATCGACCTGCAACATAATAGTAATGATTTCTTCTAGTCAAGTCACACTGATGCCAAAAGTCAAAATGAGAAAAAAATTCAGAAGTAATTAGAGCCACAACAAATGTCCATAAAGGTAGTTTCCGGAGTCCTGGAAAGAAGGAGTTAAATCTTAGCTCTTTTCACAGCTCAAAAATGATGCCAAGTGACTTCCATCAGATACTGCAAGTTGAGCCTGGCATTCCACTCAGCAGCCACTGCTGGGACAAGTCCTCCAAGGTCCTTGCAAAATACACGTTTCATTCCATCATCCCTAGCTGATGCACACAGAAAACTGACAAAATCCACAGAACAATCCACTGGTGACAGACTGCTGATGCACATCTGCACAAAATCTTCCCAGTAAAGAACTGCACGCATACAAACCAACACAGAGGGCTCATATACCTCATAGCTGATTCTTACTCCCATTCTTTTTCCCCCCTTCAGCACCAGACCTACATGGGACCCAAACAGTTATTAACACTTGCAGTTCATGCACAAACACAGACTCAGCCCAAGTATCTCAGATTATATCCATTCCCCATTTGGACGATGACCTCAAGCAGCAGCTCTGGGTGCAAGTAAGACCAGCAGCATTCCGCAGAACACTTCTGGCAGGTCAGTAGAGTTGGGAGAGTGGGGACAAGGAGTTAATAGCAGCACTTTTTCCAGACATAGGCATATACCATCCTTCCCTACCGTTTTTTGTTGTTGTTTGTTTTCGTGGTTTGTATTTTTATTGTTGTTCTTGAATTATACTGTCTTACACTGTCTTTGGGGTTGAAGAAAATTATCTGTAATACTGCCGATCTTCTCATTTCTTTCCTCTTGGCTTCCTATACTTCAGATCCCTTTTAAATATAAGCCCAGGAGAAGACTGTAAAAATTGCACCTGATTCTCTTCTGTTCTCTTCTGATTCCACCCTTTTTCTTCTATAAGCCAGAAGCAAGAAAAAGGTAGTCAGTGATTTTTACAAGGAAGAATAGAAAGCTGTCCCTGAGCATCTTCTTCATCCCATGCAGTAAGGCAGATATGTATGTTTTCTTTAAATCTCAAGGCATTAACACTGCTTCATAGCTATTCTGCCAGTTTCATTAATTGCACTTCTATTCCAATCACTTCATAAGCAGACTGTATTTATAATCTGGCTATTTATCCTAATGTTTGATGTTTCTGACTCATATACATACATTACGTTTGAATGCAGAAAAGTACTTTGCATGACAAATTTGAGATTTCTGCCAGAAACATTTGACTGAATTTTATTTTTGCTATCCATAGGGAATAAGCCTCTACATTATTTGATTGTTATTCACATTTTGGTAATCGCATTATGAACCTCTACTAAGAAATGAAATGGCAACATGCCTTTTTTCCTCTAAGAGCAACCATCTCCCTCCCCCTTCCAAAAGCATGGACCATGAAAGAGCATTAGAAAATTAAAAAGCCAACAGAAATAAAATGATGTATCTGTGCTTGAATATTCATTAAAACATGACATTGCTTAGTCACTGCTGGCCATTTGGATGATATATGGTGCTTAGACAAGCTTAATGCAACAGTAGGAATTCAGTCTTGTTTTTATGGGATGGGTGTATATTTTAATGGACAGATTCCTAACAGCTCTCAGCCATCCTAATTGCATTAATACTGCCAGGCCATAAACCACTTTGCATCAGTTGATGATCTGACTTCATGTTGTAAATAAAACCACAGAGAAATAGCAACAGATTTCACTTCCGGGCATTATTCAGATCTATCTTGATATTCTTCATTCTGTCCAGCAGCTGCTCTACGTACAATACTTCATACTAAACACGCCTGAGTTCTCTGCTGGAGTTATCTGCCCTTTGTCCCGCTTGCCCTTCATTTAAATGTTGTTACACTGTTCTCTCCCAAAGACTTTCTCTAGCACTTCCCATACTGGCAGAAAATTTACCACACTTTATTTCACCCTGCTTAGCTATCATCAAACACCACAAGCACAAGAAAAGATGACAGAGAAATAACTTTGGTCTACTAAAACCCAAGGGTTAAGTTCACCTCTTGTTTCACCTCACAAATCCAGTGATCTGTTAATTGTGTCCCTCATTGTCACTGGATTTTATGAGCATCAAATCACAGCTGTTTTCTCTCTGGAATTTGCTGAAAAAATAAAAAAACCATGACTGAACAAAAAATGCTGCCTACACTCTTATCCTTACCAACATCAGTTTTCTAATCTGAACACCCAATATAATTCCTGCCCTCTGATCTTTTGGCAGCACTCGAGGATCTCCTTTGTTTTCTTATACTAGCCTATGCTTCCATTGATTGCATTTCCACAAAATAACTAGGATGACTCCCTCGCTTTCTGCACTTGGAAAAATATGAGCACAAAGCAATGGTGGAAATGGAAACCCACAGGAACAGACAGCCTCGTGCACCAAGCACAGGAGCTCCACAGAAGGGCTACTGAATCTCCCAAAGCCATGGGCACCTTCCCCAGCAGCGGCCCAATACATCAGGCTCAGCCTTGTTGCAAGACCACACGTGGCAGACATAGGCAGCAAGACATCATGCCCCAGTAGTGGCTCATATGAGAAGACTCATAAAGTTGGGTCAAATCTTGCCTAACTTATTGAAAATTCTCGCTCAATTAACAGCAAAGTCGGTCCAGCTTTTTGTGGGACCAGTTCATAATGGATGCAGAGAGCCATGCAGTTGGCTTAGCTGGATACCTCTTGAAAAGGGTAAAAATTCCTTCTAGATTTCTTATCGCTGTAATGTCCACTAGTCATGTAGTGCATATTAGTGCTAAAGACAGATAAGAGGCTTAATAATTTAGTAAGCATGATTAATAGAAACATGCCAACCCATTTAAGTGGATAATTATTATCTTTGCATTAAGTTTTTCACAATTATACTAGCACAATCCAAACATCCTCATGAATTAAACCCATCAAGAAAAAGATATTCTGGAGTTTGAACTTCATTGTTTTTCTCAATAATTGGATGTACCCAACAGTCTGATTGCCCAGATCAACAGTGCATGTTGGCTAGCTCAGAGTCCCCTCACTGATCTATTGCATGCATGGCAAATTAGCAACTAGGATAGCAGCTTGCAGCCCCCTAATCCTTTTAATGGTTTTGTTCTTACTGAATCAAGTGGCATAGAAACTATTGGATTGTCCTCACAGTTTCTTTTCCAGTATTTTTCCCCCTTTTTCTTATACAATGGTTTAATTCCCCTTTCTTGTGGTGATTTGCTTCTAAGAACGGCAATGGCCAGCATGAACAGCAAGCACCACAGGAACACTTTATACATCACAAATGCTCCAAAACAAAGTGAGTGGGAAAACACACATTCTGAGCTAGGTTTCTGCTGGGTTTTAAATTGACACAAGCATTCTTTTCTTTCTTTTTCTTTTTTTTTTTTTTCAATTGATAAGCAGAAACATGTCCCTAAAATATGCCATCAGTTTCTTCAGTCTCTGCTGCTGTGAGCACTCTTTTATGCTTCTGAACACACCTACCACCCATCTCTGATATCCTCCAGTTCTACAGATCTTGTGTGGTGAGATGATCAGGAATATATTAAATATTTTGGACTATTAGAAACAGCTGATTTTTACAGTGCCATTTGAGTATTTTACATATTATTCTACAAGCCCACGCAGCTTCTATTCAAAGCTCCATGTAAAATTATGAAGACTTTATACCTCAAATACCTTTGGGCCTCACCTATGTTTTGTAAATTACATTGATATGAAATTCAAGACTCTTCTTAGCAGCTTCTGTCAGACTACACAGCACACTGGCACTGTAGGCTATAAGCCAGAGGTGGCAAACTCTCTCACTGTCAACTATAACTTGAGTAGTAAGGACTGGAATTAGAGCATTCAGCCTAGCCAGAGCACTTAATGATTGTTATTTATGGAGGCAGAGGTAGGAGTAACTTAGGTGAGTAGGCTGGGCTGCCAACTCTCAGAGTGCAGAAATAGGTACACTGACTACTCACCCTCTAGGCATCAACTCTAGCCAAGATTTGGAGTGGATGGCTGGAAACAGAAATCTCTTCATCACTTAATCAGACAAAATGAATTAGCACATCTTGTGCACAGATTAAGTAAAATCCAACCAATTTTCCTGTCCCTCTACAAGATTGCTTTATTTATCTCAAACACAATACAAAATCATCAAATCAAATCAATAAAGACAGTAGAGAACAAAGAAAATACAACAAAAATCAAATGATACTTGTCATAAATGAAATCAGGTTGAAAAAATAGCTGAGAGCACACCTTCATGAGCAAAGACAATCCCAGTTTTCAAAGCAGAATGCCAGCCCCCTACAATTACTCACATTACATGATTTTTGGTATAACACAACTTATTCACAATTGGGCCCAGACTCTCCACTACCTGTGAGCTGGGTTTCATTGCTTAAAACATAGACACAAGAAGAAAAATAAGCTATCACTGTAATTATGGATTCTATATAAGAAAAAGAAACCTTTCATAGCAAACACCAATACTGACCTCTGTCCCAAGACAGGCTCAAATACTGTGTATCTGTGAGCATTCAATGTATCCTGTTGTCTGCTCACTCTTCTAGATCAGTTTGCTCCAATTTGTATATATACAGTATGGAAAAAAAAATCATACCACTCTAGAGTGTTGCCAAAATTTGTTTACATAAATAAAAATAGTCCAATAAAATTCTGACTCCCAGCCTTGCGCTTTAATTTCTGTGATCAAGTTCTTTTATGATACAAACTCCTACCAATCTCCAAGGAGCGAAACTAGCTCTGCTGCTAGAGGTCAATACTTTGAAGATGCATCTAAAACTCACCTATAAATGGCAGCTTTTCAAACAGCATCCACAAGATCTTGGCCAAAGTTTTGGAGTTTAGATGGTGTCAATTACCATAACTATACTACTTCTGACAAACTCTGAGTTTATGCCAGGTGTGGACTCCCCACAGGATCACAAACATTTGCTGCCTTGTGCAGGGCTGCATGCAGCCCAGTACAGTTAGTAATGCAGCTCCAAAAGATCATGAAGTTTATCATTATTATGTGATCTTTAGCAACATTTTTCATGAGATGATTGTCCATAGCTCAGGCACAGATGGCGTAGCTGAACGCTGTGAAGGGGAGGGCGCAGCGCAGTGCTAAGCCCACTTCTCACACCCACCACACACACACAGTCAAATTGAAACCAGTGTATACTGCATGTTTCATGCACTTGTGTCACTTGGCAAGTGACCTCTGTTGCCAGAGAAAAATATCCCTTGCTTCACAATCATGCCATATGCATCTCATTACCTTTTGGCAGTGAGGACATTTGGGAACAACTATTTTCAAGGACAAAGCAGGGGAAGAGTAAAATTAGATCAAAAATCTCTGATGAGCACCTAGAGAACTAGGAACTGCAACCACTTTCATCGAACCAGATGTTGACGCATTAGTGTTACTAAAACAGGGTGAAATACCCCACTAGTTTAATGTTTTCGTTACCCTCTTTTTTTTTTATGTTTTCATTAAAAATATATATAGAAAAAGGAAGTTTTGTTACTCACATAAATTAACAATATTATGTATTTTGTATGAGGCCCAAGACAGTTCTTCTTTACTTAACGTGGCCAAAGCAAGTCAAAAGGTTGGACACCTTTTAGGCCCTTAGAAAAGGGGTGCAGAACATTGCCATGTCCAAAATGCGGCATTTTTACCTTACTGAGCACTGACCTAGAGTGACCTGAAACACGGAATTGTGGTATTGGACAATTCAAGAATTGATAGCTTTTTATTCCTTAAGGGTTTTGCCATTGTGGTTATGCTAAAATCTCTCTACTATCAAGAGGTTTACATCAGCTCTTGTGACACTAAGTCTAGTTTGCTTAGTGAGATAGCTACATATAACTGAGCAGACTTAATGCCAAGATGACTCTATTGCGTAAAATGACTGTCCTCTGAGTGACATACAAAGATAAGCAGAGAAAACTTGTGGTGGATATCTCATCTCTTCAAATCCTTGTGATTTGTGTAATTAATGGTAAAATTCATTGAAATTGGTAATCTGCTAATGCAGTCCTTACTTTCAAGACAGTATTCGATTTGTTTTATAAACTGGGTAACCCAAGTTTTTGTTAGCTCTCTGTGCCCTCAGTTTATAAAGCTTAATTTAGACTTTATTCAAACACTACCTTAGAAACTGTACACTCTCTTCTCAGCACCATTTTTTGTTGATACTTGTGAGAATATCACTGACATTAGCCTAATACTTACAAAATACATTTTTTTAATATAAAATCCTATGAAGCGTCCAGTAGGAAGGTAGCCAAAGTTTAAGATAGTCTAGAAGTTTATGCTTTAAAGAAGAAACTAGGAAGAAATTTTTGTGTCTTGGAGTTTTGATTACTAAGGTGAATAAAACATGACAATTATCAATTCTTTGTCAAAACAATAATCTGAAATTTTACTATCAACCTGAGACAATACAATCAAGCTAAAAGACCAAAAGCAACAAGTAAGTTCAACCAACACACATCACAGCTTTATGCTACTTTAGGTACAGCCGAGTACAATTTGTGAGATGCTTTAACAAAATACTTGCAAGTTCTTTAAAGTAAAAAAGATAACCAGAAAAAAGAAAGGAGAATGGAAAGGAGGAGAGGGGGAAAAATTAAAATATATATATATTTCCAGCTGTCATAGGAACGAAACATTTGAAATTAAAGAAGTACACAAGTGAAGAACCTTTGTGGAGGC
The DNA here is from genome assembly GCF_002078875.1 of Numida meleagris. Lineage (NCBI taxonomy): Eukaryota > Metazoa > Chordata > Aves > Galliformes > Numididae > Numida > Numida meleagris. The sequence goes on from NC_034410.1 coordinate 83,279,570, forward strand.
TTCTTTTCTTGGAAATAAGGGTAAGGATGTAGATGAAAATGGGTGAGTAGGGAATGTGACACAGGTGAGTAGATGCGTGGGTATTAAATTTATAGTTTGGCTGATGTGCATGCGTAGACCTGAAATGACCATTACAAATACATTTAAAATTAAACCAAATGAATACGCTTAGGGACATAGCACACAAACTGAGAAAATACATTTCATGAACATTTACTTCAGAGAACAGTGACATTTTACTTGAATAAAGATGGTTTGAAACATTTCACTGCTATAGTAGGCCTCTGATATGAAAGACTCACTTCTCTGAACATGATTCAGATGCTGACTGAAAAACAGACATTAGAACAGAAGACAGGTGCTTTAAAAAATGTATTTTGTTGGTAGAAACTGTGAGAAAAAAATGCACACTCTAGCCAGAAGGATGAGCTGCTGACATGAATCTTGAATCCATATGTAAATCAATACTCCATTTGTAATTTTAAATATTTTATGTCCTTTTGTTGGAGGTGGATGTAATTATCAGTGTTTTTTAGTGCTATTTTCCACCTCCTCAAGCGGTGATCACCCTGGGGTATGGGAGTGCCTCCCTTCATCTACAGTGGATCATAAAATTCTTTATCCTTTCTTCTCTGCCCTGCCTCCAATTTTATTATATTGGCCCATGAAATCAGAGGTGTATGTTGGTAGTGTGGCAGTGGAGGCTGACATCCCACCAATATTCTGTTACTTTTTGTTGCTGTGTAACAGATGGCAGCAGAGGGGCAGTCTGACAAAATCTGCTCTATCAAATAGTGTTATTGTGCTCTTTGTATCTGTTGTAGTTTCCATGGAAATAAATAGGAGGCATTATTTTTGGAGAGACCTTTGTACAATACCCTATAAGTAATGAAGTACTACTATAAGAAGGAACCTTAGTGAGACAATAGGAAAATTTCTATTTTACTAATTTTCTATCTATTGATACACTAATTAATCCTTCCTCTTATTAGAAGAATAGATTTAATGTCTAAAATTTGCTAGGTACTCATTTGTATATCAGAAGGTCTCCTTCTAGAGATGTAAGAAATGGCCTTGGAGGACCTGAGAAAGAGGAAGCTAGTTAAAATTTAGCCAGTAGATGTCTCTGCTAAACACATTGAAGGGAGCACACTCAGCTATAAACTTCAGCAAAATGCAAGTAGCTGTTTGTGTCTTTAAACTGAAGTACAGAGGTAAGACCAACTAGGTCACTAGCAATTCTGAAGACTGTTCTGACATAGTCACAATAAAAATGGGTTTTACTTAAAACTCAGTGACACTCAAGTTAATTAAATATTAAATTTGTCTCCTGATATTATCTCACTGACTAAGAATTCATGAAAGGCTAAGCTTATATATTAATATTCTTGACAGAAGTTAAGAATGTCTTAGAGTCTTGGGGGAAAAGTATTTTTATAATTTAAATGCCACCTTTTATGAAAACAAACAGCCTGTTCATAATACCAACAGAGAATTTCCTTAATATTTTTCCTCAAACTGAAAAAACAGCATGTGGAAGAATGAATTTTAATTTTAGGCTGAAAGAGCACAGTACATGATAGAATTAATTGTGCCCCTGATGGATAACATCCAGAGATTCTTAAATTTTCTGTACATCTACATGTTATGTGGTCTTTACTTGGAAAAGTACAGCTTCTAAGCAAAGAAACTAATATTAGTTTCCCATAATTGGCACTTGCCGTTAACATACAGCGTGATTTTCTGATTAATAATGAAGAAAAGATCTGAAAAGGCACAGATCAGCTGGAAAAGCATCTGCTTAAAATACACACACGTAATTAGGAGAGGACGTCAAACAGACTTGATTACATATTTCATGGGTATGTGTCAAAGAGTGTAAAGAAGCTGACTTAACCCCAGGGTGACTTCAAGAGGATTTTCTCTATCTAGCGTGTTTGTGATTAGCACCATATAATCTGGATCTGCTGAACAAGTAGAGTTTTACACAATATGCAAATTTCCTTTTGCTTTAATTTAGCCCCTTTGGATTTAGCATAAAATCTCTGCGTTGCATGAAGGGCTGAAACAGCTGGATCCAGTTAGCTAGGAAATTAAAAATGTAATAAGTGAAATAAAGTAATCCTTGCCATGGCAGCCAACACACGTTAGAATGGGACCTGGACATCTGCAGAGGGATGGCCAAAATGCACACCCTGGTGCCAGCCACACTTTCCTCTTGGGAATGCCAGAATGCCGGTCCCTTCTCTTGTCGCAGAGTGCTCTACTTCTTCATATAATTAAATGTATTTCATCGCCCTGTCAAGACTCATTTTCTAGGTATATGCTGTAAGAAAATTGCTCTCGTTTCAGTCAAGGAAATTAGCAACCAGAAGGTAACATCGTATTTCCTTGTTAGCATATCAAGATATGGCAAAAATTAATTAGCAATATATTACATTGTTGAAGATTTAATGGAATTAATTTAAGTCTAATTTTACTTTCCATTTCTGTTTCAGCTCTGTTTTTAAGCTGGTACTCTACGAAGACACTACTTGAGTATTTCTTATATAGGTTTTAAGAATACAATTGCACAAGATCTTTTTTTCCCCTATTTTAAAAGGGTATTCCAAGAACAACCAGGACCCCAACGCCCCAAACTATTTAGGCAGCAAAAAGTCTTTGGAAGGTTTGTGTCCAAGAGTAACCGCAAAAGCCCTCACTACTACTTTGAAAAATGTGGTCCCACAGTCTTCACAGGTTCTCCATTGCTCAGCAATGATAATGAAAACTTTGCAGTCAAACTGAGAATTCCATCATTTCCTAACTCTATCTGACACAGAAAATGATCTTCTAGGGAGGAAGATATTAAAGACAGAAAGCATTTCTCCAAGATTTCCTTTAGCCATATGTCAGCAGTGCTGGGCCAGTCTAGGAACCAGCGGATCAGAACTTCATTGCATTTGACTGCTGTTAATACTACTATGACCTTTACTGAAGAGTAGATAGAGTCTCACACCCATTCTCTCTTAACGCAGGCTACAGTAGTTTCTCCCACTTTATTTGTTTGAAGTGACAGATTTCACAATGCTACCTTGAGCAGAACTGGGAACAGACTCTGTACCTACAGTATGAAAAAAAGACAGGATCCATCCATAATTTCAAATTTACCTTCCATAAACATGTGCTTGACTGTATTTTCAGGCAGTTGCACAAGATTCTCTCACTTATTTGCTCATTTTGTAATACTGATTCTTTGTTTTAATTCCAGCTACAATCATTAGCAAATATGTGCTCTGTTGAGCATGTCTTTCCTAATAAATTAACAGCAGTCCCAGCAACAGCTTTTTTTTTTGATGCAAAAGAACCGACCAAGCTTTCCTCCTAGCTTGCTTTAAGCAGTAAGTTGGAAATGAAAATGAACACAGACTTGTGAAGTCAGCTGTACATACAAACTCTTTATATAAGATAGATTTTTGACTGTTTTTCCATAACAGGGACATTCTTACCCTGGAGATAGAATTTTTTTTGCTTTCGCAAGATAGTTTGTCTGCTGTCAGAATGTGAGCCTTTCCTTCTCAGAAGAAGCAACATCTACCTGAATAAGCTTGGATTTGAAGCATGAAATGTATGCTGCAAATCAGAAATCACTCACAGTAATAGACAGATGAAGGTTTCACAAATAAGAAACCTTAGGATGAGCCTTCATGCTCCTCAGGATTTCTTTAGCATATTCCCTGTTTATCTTTGCAAAGGAAAGGCGGAAAAGAGAACACCTACACTCCCCCTACCCTCCCCCCCCCAACAATGACAAAACACTATTTCCACCTCAACTAATCTGATGATTCAGTTTCAAGCCTCACATGGATTATTAGCAGGAGATGCATGTAAAAGTCAGAAAAATTCCTAGGCCATTCTAAGCTAACCTTCTAAGCTCCCTTAACAGGCAATGAGAAGAACTGGCATTGCTCAGTGTAGCTCATTTCATCCTAAATTTCCAAAATATCTCAGAGAGATCAAGCTGGTGAAGTACTGTCTCTTTCCATGGATTGCAACAGGAATCTAGATGGACACCTCAGACACAGCTGCTGACAGCAATGTAAGATGAATCCCACCCAGAGTCTAACTCCAGATCTAGAAACACTGCTTATACTGTGCAGATAACAGAGTACTAGCATAGGCTGTGGGATCTCTTCCTTAGAGATTTTCAAAAGCTGCCTGGACACGGGCCTGAGCACCCTGCTATGGGTGTTCCTGCTAGAGCACAGGAGGGACCAGATGCACCCAGAGGGCTCTACCAGCCTCAGCCACGCTGTGAGTTTGTGAACACATTTTCCAAGCTCCATTCTCCTTTAAAGATTAGTATTTGATTTACCAAAGGTCAAGTAAATTTTATGTCTTAATGAGGAAAGGAGCTAAAGTCACACATGTCATCCTGGACATTTTATTAGGATTCTTTTCACAGCCCCATTGATTTCAGTGGAAGCATTCATAAGAGGGTCCACAGAAATTAAGCGCTCACACTGAAACTCAAGCTTTTCTCACAAATTTGAAAATGAAAGCGCAGGTAATAATTCAGTAGAGGTTCTGATTCATCAGTAGGTCAGGACTTAGTTTCACTGTTGCCACCTGATGTGAGGCTGATAAACCACCTAAGTTGTATTATCCCACGTACATTAAGGTATACAGAATTGCAAGAAAGTAGATTGTAGAGCTGGTGTTCAGGATGGTAAAACCTTGCTCAACGGAGAATCTGGATAGGAATGAAGCTCCAAAGATTAAAACAAGGATAGACAGGATTCACATACAGTGTGATGAAAAAATATACCATTTGTTTAGTGGTTTGCTCTACTATGGTAAGAAAAAAACAAAACAAACACCACCAAAAAACTAGCCAAAAAAAGCCCACAAAAATACCCAAGCCAAACTAAATTTCTTTGGTTAGGAACACAATGGTTTATTTTGAACTAAATAGAGTAGATAGAGAAATAGACTAATCATTGCAATTTATTGAATGTTCTCCCTGAACATTTGCTTTCCTGGTTGTATGCTACTGTATCCCTCCATGATTTCAGTGACATGAAGAGGCACAGAATTTTATCATTCTTGTTAGATCACCAACCGTTATCTTAAAGAAACTGAACTAACACATGGACAAACTCTTCTCTTATCAGCTTATTAGCAACTTTGATTTATAGCTACCATAGCTTGAGGACCTCCACTTTATGTTAACAATCAGGGATGGGAAAAAAAGAAAGAACGAGAAAGCAGACAAGAATACATAACTAAGGACAATGCTCCTGTTTTACTGCCTGTATTTGGGAACAACCACTGTAGGAGTGCACTCTACCACTCCTCCTCTGGAACCATAACAATAGTTCTTCAAAATTCACTGGTCCTTTGCTAGACAGTGGCATATCTGCTGGCTTTAGTAAAGACAGCACAGCAACACTAAACACACTAGATCTGAGGATACAAAGATGTTCAGCAGCTGCCATATTCCTCATGACAAGACTGTTCTTTCTATTTCTTCCTCATGTTTGTTGCGTTGCTTTTTTTTTTAAAAAAAAAAAACAAAACCAACAGTTAGATGAAGGTACATAAAGCATACCAAAAAGCAAAGTGATCTTAAGACAGTTTTACATTAAGGTGGTTCCAGTAACCACAGAAGTAAATTCTGATCTACATTATGGAAGCACAGCCAGTAAGACACTCAATACATGCACGTAATTTCTTCTTCATCTAGGGATTAAACTATACACATAAAGATGGATGGAAGAGGAAAGGCGTTCTTCTGGTGCCAGTAGTATGAGGTTAAGGCTTCCTTGGTGAGAAAAATGAGATTGATGAATGCTTTTATGTGGAAGCACATGGAGCTCTTCAAAGCAAAAATAACTCAAGTTTTTTCTTGTAGTCTCTACTATCTGAAGATGAGGAATGTACATACCAAAGCACACAAGACGTTTCTGTCCTGTACTACCTTTTCCTGTGTTACCTCCACAGGTCTGAGGGAAGATTGACCTTTCTGGTCTTTTCCTATGCCTCTTCACAGATCAGGCAGTTTGTGAATGGTGTCCATATCAACATTAGCAAACGTGCATTAAAAACAAAACATAAAAGCAGTTTTTATTTCTAGAGATAAACCTTACATATAGATTAAACACTGCAAAAGCAGCCTTGGCAGGATTTCATCTGTTAACTCATTTTTTCATAGCTTCTGAAATCAAGCTCTGGCTGTTATTCTCTGCCTTCAGGTACAAATGATGTCTAGCTTGCGTTAGTCAGTTCACAAAAGAAAACTAAGAAAACTGGGTTGACATAACATGCTAGCAGTGCGGGCTGGCAGCAGTAAATAAATAACTTTCTTTCTAGTTTGTTCTCTAAACCGAGTTCATATGGGGATAGAAATCAGAAAACAGAAACAGTCACCTCACTGTCCAAGAAAGGAGAGATTATTTATTTATTTTTTATAAATTCAGTGTAATTATTTAGGAATCAGAACTCCTTCCGGCTTTAACTCCTTTTTGCACTCCTTTCACATTTAGGAAGTCTAACTTTTCCTTCTGAAGCCAGAATTTAAAATTCCATCTCTTCAGTGTACCCACACTTTCATGTTCAAGGTGAGGATGGAGCGTCTTCTCCTCTCTGTCAACTTGTCAAACATTTTTTCCTCAGAAGAAACAAAAAACCCCATCCACCTATCTTTCAGGTGCAGTTATTGAAAGTGGTAACCGTGAGCAGTGAATTGAGGAGACTTGTTCAAATTGCCCAGGTTTCTTTTCCATTACAGTTCATCTTGTGGCAAATGGTCGGCATAGGGAAAGCACAAATTTCACCAATGATTCATTCTCTTTCAGATCAAGGAAGGTTTGCCCAAAAAGTGAACAATTTCATACATCTTTAGCTTCTACTTCCACACAGGCCATTACAGAAGAAACCCCAGTGGTCCTTGCCAATTTGGTAACCAAAGAAAAATCATTTCTGGCCCCAAACTGGTTAATTTGTGTGACCATAAATATTTAAGCATCAGACATTGAGAATCTATGCAGTATCATCACCAGCAGGCTGCCCAGCATCCCATTACTAGTATCAACCAGTCCTTGATATGCCAAAAGATGGTAAAAACTAAAATAGAGCAGAAAACAACCCAAGAGTTCCAACTTTCAAAGGCTAAGTTAAAAATCAAAATTAGCCTCACTATTTAGCATCCTGCACCGTATTTCTCTTTGGCTGTGTTGTAGTATAACTGCCTCTATGAAAGCTAAAGCAATCTTCTACTTCCTACAACTAATCAAGCACCCAGTGACTTATCCTTAAGAGAACGTCTGCATTTTATTATTTCTTCCAATGCATATAATATTTTCTTGTGAAAAGAAATAATGTTTCCTGAATAGACATCATAATTAAAGTACCACTCCTGAAATAATTCCAAATGATATACATTTGTTTCATTTGTAAAACTGATAAATATTTACTAATGAAAGTGTGTAGCAGCTAAGGTCAAGATGAAAATTCCTAAGACACAAGATTTCAGAAATCGGTTTAGTCACAATCACCATGATATAACTTTAGCATGATATATGCCTTGTTGTTAAATGGAAGTTGAAACAGGTCAGGGACTTAGTTGGGATGATACCAGATTCAGAAGCAGATTTCTATTTATCTCAGCATAGCCTAATGATGAAACCTTCCATTGGTGATCTCCCTCTCTTCTTCAATAATTACACTGGTCCAATCCAGTCACCTTACATCGCAAGAGGACTTCAGCAATGCTTTTATAACCCACAGGGGAACAATTAGTAACAAAAACATTTTCTTCATCTTGCTTGTTCCTGCTCCAGGCTATTTACAACCCAGAATGAGAACTACTTTTTTTGTACTGAGTGAATGCAAAGCAAGTACCCCAGGAGCTACGGGAAAGCATCATTCAGAAGTGATTCCCCTCTGACAGCGCATTTTGACACTGAAAACTCTGACAGCTGAGGTGGAAGAAATATGCATCAAGTGGATTAAAACAAATCTGCAGTCATTTTTGATTATGAAGTGCTCCTACTGTATGTGATGTCTTTGTTGTATACCTGCAAATGCCAATAATCTTTGTTCAAAAAAAGCAGTGTACCTTCTACAGAAATTAAGTAACTTGCAATGCTCCAGCGTTCTCAGTGATGTCCAGGCAATGCCAAAGGACTACATCCCTTGTTGCATCGGTTGTGTCAGGCACAGGTAGATTCACTGCACCAATCACTTTGCAGGCCGCAGGCCAAGGAAGCTGCAGCACTGCAGTGACTCTTTACACTACCTTTGACAAGTGGGCTGACAAAATACATTTTATGATGGAAAAACCCCAAAGTGACCATAGCCATATAACTTTGTACTATCATCTTTGCACGGTGGGTGTACATCTTAATTAAAAAACATATCATGTGCAAATGTATACTTACATACACACATACATGTAATCATAATCACTTTGTTTTTAGTATGAACAGAGATGTTGAACATTCCTACTTAAATGAATTAAAAATTGTTTTCCAGATGAGGTCACAAATAACTGACTTTGGGGAAAACTCAGGGATCATGTGGTGTCTAAAATCCTTTGCAGAATTCAATTTCTTGTTTCTCTGTGGGTTCCTGTGAGTTAATCTGGTTTCTTGTAGATGTCAAGAGGTAGTGCTGGCACTTCTGCTTTTCAGTGTGGCACTTGAATATCAGACTAGAGATCACCAAAATACCTAAGGCTACACCACTAGTGCAGAAGTTTGTAAATTCAAATACGTGTCACAAACGTTATTTAGTTTCTCAGTTTTCTCCTTAGCGCAGGTTTCTTCTTGTTTGCCCTATAATGTTTTTTTCTCATTTCCCTTTACCTTTCTACTATTAAGCACAGAGGAAAAAATAATTTTCAAAAGGAAAATAGAAATATTCCTAAATTTTCATTTATTTACAGAAGAGTTATTAGTCTAAAGATTTGAAATAACCTCCATAGTTTTGACCTAGAAATTTTCAGCTTTGAGATACCTTGCTTTCTAGTAAAAATCTAAGCTGTACAATAAGCAATGTCAGAAAAAGCAGAAGTTAACATAACAGTTAGAATACACTAATTAAAATATTCTGAAAAAGTTAATTCAGTATAGTTGTTGTTATACATCACTGCTTTAGCAAACTTACTAAACTAAAAAGTTTAGAAATGTTCTAGCATCCAGAAGATAGCAGTCCACAGCTATTCTGAAAGTGATAGAGTGCCATGAAAAGCTGTTTAATTACTTTATTCAGGCAGACTGGTAAAGAATATGGTGTTGATATAGTTGAGTGCATTTTTTATTAATGAACAAACACAACAATTCACTATATTCCCTTCAGTATAATATAAATACAACTGCTTTGCTATTTGAACTAGTTAAATCTAGGCATTGATGAGTGTTAGAGAAAATACAACTTGATGTACTTCAGATATTGGAGACAGAAAGTAATTACTCAAGCCAGACTTTCAAAAAAATCTTAAAATGTACACACACAAAAAGAGCATAAGCAATAAATGAATCAAGTCCATAACTGAAGCCAAATCATCCACTCTCACAAAAGTTTTGTGGAAAACCCTTTGACGTAGGTCACTAAAAGTCACTTCAGCTATCTTAGATTTTCATCACTGCTAATGGTGAGAAGGCAAATTAAAAGAAATAGTAAAGACTAGGAAGCCTTAGCAGGCTGTTTATTCATGCATGTATTCTACTCTTCTATCCACTACTACCCACTTTATTCAGGTTCCGAATCAAGTATTCCCCTCTGCCTAGTATTAAGTTTCTCCAGTAGTTTAGCTGAAATGGGTACCAAGAGATGGGTACTTAGATGGATGACCAATGGAAGAGGTGCCAGGCAATGCTCCTACACATTAAACCAAAGCAGTTAGCCCCCTTTAAAAAAGGAATGTGCTTGCTTAAGATTGTACATTCTTCTAAAGCATTTTGTAGTGCAAGAAGGTATGCACAGAACAGGTTCACTTTGGATCCCTGGTCTTCAAGCAGGGCACAACAAAGCAAAACAACCTTACTGGTTGGGGCTCAGTGAAACTCATATCAAACTCTGCTATTGATTTCCACATCAGTAAGTATCTAAAAGAATACCCCTCAAAAAATCTTCCTCTATGAGGAAGAAACTAGAAATCTTCAGACAAATCATGACAAGAAACCTCCACGAACGCTAGCAGCCTTAAAAGTACATGGTCGGTATCCCTCCAGACTCAGGTCTCCTAAATCACGATGCGCTTTATGCCTTAATATAGGAAGTTAAAGAATGCACTGGAGAAGGGAGGTTCAAACCTTACACATTAACTGTACATATACCTGAGTATGAAACATGAATTTTGTTAACCTTGCACGCTTTTAAAGTGAAAGCAGCCTCAGTGCCAGGCCCCAGCACTGCAGGGCATCATGGAATCAACATGCCACAGAGTGTCTGGCTTGAAGACAATGATTCAGCTCAAGGTTATAGCTCTAACTGTAGCATTAGCTACACATTAAGGGTTCAAAGACACTCAAACATGTGGGAGCTGAAGAAAAGGGGTTCAAAATCAGAAGACTCCCTCACAAGCTAGGGAGCCTGCGCTAGCCTCTCATCCCAGGCCACCTGCACTTTTGCCTGGGGAGATGAAGACATGGCAGTAAACGTGCCACAGAAACGATCTTCCTGGAGAAGCCTACTGCAAAGGCACATTTAGCAGGTTCACACTGGCTTGCCAAAGTTCCTGTGACTGAGGAATGTCAAACTCATAAAGCACAGGAGAGATGAAGATGGCAGCATGCAAGCTGTAGTTATCTCTGTACACAGCCACAGGCTCTGACTGCTGCGTGAATATGCCCTAAGCAGTAATTGGAAAGGCCTGTCCCCCACTTTGCACAGCTCAGTATGCCTCTATCTGTATTACAATATCCTTGGCCTGAAGGGAAGCAGTCGCCTTCAGAACTTAGAGAAGCATAGAATACTTCAAGCTTGACCTCCTAAGGTCATCTGTTTCAACATCCAGCTCACTGCAGAGGTAACTGTAAAGCTACATCAGATTGTTCAGGACAAGTCCAGTCAAATTCCGAACATCTCAAAGGATGGAGATTTGACAGCCTTCTTTGGGCACTTGTTCCAAGATTTGATTACGCTCATCCTGAAAAAAGTACTTCTTTATACCTAGTCAGAACTTCCCTTGCTGCAAGTTGTGACTGCTGTTTCTTCTTTCATCCTGCACCTCAAGGAGCAGGAAGCGCGTTACAATTTTGCAACCATGTGCATTTCCAAAAGAGAAATCGGGAATTTCTCTAAGATCCACAGTGCTAAGTTATATCACATTAAGAACAAAATAAGAAAAACAAACAAAAAAAGAACCACAGAATCAAACAGCAACAGAACACATAATGCTGTTTTCCAGTACAGCATGCCAAAGTACAGACAGAATAACTGCTGTGAAAAATCATAGTTTGAAAAGTTTCTGTATGAAAAGAAATATCCACTCGGTGGAAGTGTATTTCCTATCTAGCAAAAAGGGTGTTCTCTAAACACTTCCCCGATTTCTCTCTAAATCTCTATTACTAAATTGCTTTTCTGTACGAGGTCAAGTTGCATGGTCCTCATGCACAGCAGGAACTCTTACTGCCTCAAGACTGAACAGAATGTAGCTCAGCTACATCCTACTATTATTTTCCTATTGCATCTTTCTGAGTGTCAGGCAGACTATGTGTACTTGATGTAATCAAGCCTTGCATACGTGTTTGGGGAGAATAGTCCGGATACTTTGTTTTTTCCAAAGTAGGATAGAATGATCCAATAGGCAAGACCTGAATAAACCCATTAATCCTGAAGACTCCAATCTTCATACTGATGAAAGTGGATTATAAATCGAGAAAGGAAAATTAAGCTACAGCCACAGGACACACAATCAGATTTGTGTCCCAAGTATAAATCTGAAATTCAGTCTTCATTATTAGAGTTATGTTACTGACCTGTGAATTTTTCCAGAACATCAAATCCATGTTTCAGAGCAATGATATCAAGAAAAGAGACTGTGCCGTCTTCAAACCTGAAGAATAGAACAAAGCAGCACAGTAAACAAATCATGCAGGTATCATACAGACTTTAAATCTATTTTGTGAGTTACTATTTTATGTCCAGAGAATCTAACTTGCAGAGTGGGAACTCTTCCCTTAGGGATTTATCTTGAAGTCTTCTAAGTGCCACTCTTGTTCCAGTCTTGTGAAGTCAAAATGTATTATTTAAAGCTAAAAGTTCATTTGAGCAACTGCTTATACATAACAGCTCTATTTTCTCCTATGTAGGCTACTTGAGTATTTTGGATTTTTTAACTAATGGGTAATATTTACATTACATCACCCTAATGTCATAAGGTTCTAAGTTGTTTCCTTCAGCTGTTAGAAGTTGACAGGAATAGGTGAGGCAACAGGAGGACATTTTGTGTTTGCTCTACTCCAGGTGATTACATTTAGTACAGTTGAATTTAAAGACAAGAAGAGACTTTCCTTACCTGGAGGAAAGAGGAACATAACTAATAAACCTCCCTCCATGCAATGCTACTGGAAATGAAAATTAACTGACCTATAACAAGAGCCCTATAAAAGGATGGGGCAAGACATGCATCCACAACCAACAGGGTAAACATGAAATGGAGACAAAAATGCTTGATTTGATGGACTTTTATAACAACTGCAGCCATTCCTGCAACTCAGAAGATGCTGCTCCAAGGCAGGATTCATGAAAGAGAGCCCAAGAGAATTTCAAGTGGGCAGAAGAGAAGAGATGTCATATCAGGCATCAAAATAGATCCACAGCTTACAGAGAGGTTTAAGGAGTGACCATTCAGCTTGTTTCACAATGGAAGGGAATGCAGAATAATGCTGCCAACACAAGGAGGTTAAACTATACAGAATTCACTACCGTGTTACACTGAAACTGAGATCACAGCACTTCTCTAAGAAAGAGGTAGTAACCTCCAAAGCTGTAACAGGTAAGGCTGGAAATGAACCCGCCAGCAACAGCTCCATGTCTCATAGTTCAAGATTAAAGCTAAACTTTCACCATGAGAACAAAGCCTTCCCAGGAACATGATGTTCCTTGAACCATTCTCAGAAAGGGCTGATGATGTCCACACTGAACACTTCTGAATATCACTGAGCACAACAAAGGAGCGTTTGGGTAAAAAATATTTTACATGTACACATGACACACAAGAAAAAAAGGATTTTTTTTTCCAGGATGTATCACTTTTCTTGCAGATAGAAATGCTTTTGGTGCCACAATTAAATATGTAGTGTGAAAAGACTCAAAGGTGTGAAACATCAAGACTTCTAATACTTTTCCTTTAACAAAATAATTCTCAACAGAATAGCATAATAGCTCTCACTTCAACAGTGATTTTTCATACTTCTATTTCATTCTTCTGTAGTTACCTACTAATGGAAACAAGACACGCTGCACTGACAGTAGAGTCAGCTGAAGTACATAGAAGGCTTCTAAAAAAATATTTGGTAAAGTTCCATATAAGTGCAATACCTGACTATTGTGCAGGGCTAGTTGGTGGCTGGACTTGATTCTACATGGTAATATGTTCAGTTGTGAGAAAAGATAACAGAAGCAGTAAATAATTACAAATCAAATGATATGAAAGAAGTAGTGCAAGGAAGAACACTCAAAAAGGGATCATTTATGCCCATGCATTCCAACACAACACAGGCCAAAGAATCCTTCTTAGAAATTTCTGAATCTTGTCTAATAATAATTAATAGCAAAATCTTATACTCCTGAACATTGCTAGTTTTCAGTTATAACGTGTGGATCAGTATCAGAGGGAAGCAATACTTCCAAAACGCCAGAAAAGAATGGTGGGAGAAAAAAGGAGAGAAGACAGACGCTAAGAGTGGTTTTGAAATTAAATGTAGAAAAACATTAAAAATTTGCATATTCAGAGGGAAATGTCACAGTGGTCCCACACAGTTGCCAAGCAGACATTATAGCGAAACTACTTAAGAGAGAGGTAACTGGCCCTGCTCAAATATTGGCAATGGGTAGCAAAGCATTTAAAGCACTGGGATTTGAAGACCAGAGTAGAGACACAGGCACTGAGGCCACCAAAAAGACTGCATAACCTTCAACAATAATCAGAATGGAAAAGTACTTGAAAAGGCTACAAAGGTGGCAGCAGAGATCTTCAAAGGCCCCTAAATCACACACTAGGTAAAAAGGGAAGACAAAACTGGACTTTCGTTCATTAGATACGATTATTAACCCAGGAGACAACTGGAGTTCACCCATCACTAAACAACAGAAGATGCATGAACCATGATAATGTTTTATGATCTTAAAGATTTTCACTAAAGTAGTCGAGAGACTAGGAATCCCCTTCTGTTCAGAAAAAATAAAGCAAACACAACAATGTTTTTTTTTTTCCATCAAACATTATGCTCCAGAACAGTGCAATCACTATGGTAGTAGATGTAAAAAAAAACCAAAAACAAACAAACAAAACATAACAAAAAAACCTGCCATAGGCACAGTTGTCACCCATCAGATCAGGCTGCCCAGGGCCCCATCCAACCCAACCTTGGACACTTCCAGGGATGGGGTATCAACAGCTTCTCTGGGCAGCCTATTCCAGTGCCTCACCACTCACTGAGTAAAAAATTTCTTCCTAATAGCTACACTAAATCTCCCCTCTTTTAGTTTAAAGCCATTCCCCCTTGTTCTATCACTATTAGATCACGTAAAAAGTCATTCCTCTTTCTGTTTATAAGCTCCCATCAAGTACTGGAAGGATGTAATGATGTCTTCTGGAGCCTTCTCTTCTCCAAGCTAAACAAGCCCATCTCCCCCACCCTTTCCTCATAGGAGAGATGCTCAAGCCCTTTGAGTGGCAGTCTTCATGGCTCTCCTCTGGACTCACTCCAATAGCTCCACATCCTACTTGTGCAGGGGGCTAAAATGTAATGCCGAAAATATTTGCTCAAAGATATGGGCAAGTCTCCTTTTACAATTCAGATACAGATACAATATTTTGCAATATTCCATTCCTGTATTTGGATGCCCACTTGATTTCTACAATAGCAGCTTTTCTCTTCTGATAAAGAAAGCACTAATATTCTGTTATTTATATAACGTGTATATTTACACTACAGACATTACACAATGTGTAATGTCTTCTGTATAATCTCCTGATTTACTGAACATCCTATGTGCAACTTCATGTAATGCTGTCAACTCCTCCATATTTCCAGCTATTTATTGATCATTTTGCATTATCCCTTGAGAAGTTTACATGAATTATCTATAAAGTCTGGTATTCAGTAAACAAAGCCTTAAAAACTATAGAAGCTTAATCATTACCAAAGCAAACCACAATGCTATGAAGGGTAGCTGCTCCTCTCTTGGGACACAGAAGCTCTTTCCCAGAATATTTAACTGTATTTAGGACTGAGAGTAAACATGCGCCTTTACACTGTAAAACATTGACCTGAATGGCTACTTTTTCTCATGTAACTGATACTTCAAAGTAATTTTTTGCCCACTCAATAGCAGTTCCAGTGTTAGAACAATCAGTTTAGGATGAAACTCATTTTAATGCTGGTCCAGCAGCCATTTCCCAAAGTAATGAAGTCTCTGCAGCTGACAACATATAAAGGATACTTACACGGGATAATAGTACAGAGTATCAACTCAGGAAACATCAAGCTTACCTCTCTTAGCTAGTTCTTATTATAATTAATCCCACTTAATCACAGCTGGGATGAGCTCAATTGCTTAGCTAATTGTGTTTGTGAAAACTTGATAGCATTTCACATCAACCTGCTATTTGGCAAACTCCTTAAACAGCTCACGGCATAACAAAGACACAGAGCAGCCTGCCTAAATCTTATCAGGGAGTTATGAAATTGATGAGCTGCTCCTCCTTTGCAAGTCACACAAGACCTGTGCTTCTAAAAGTGCTGATTCTTCCTCTGAGCCATGAGAGAAAACGGCTTACAGGTCCCACTATCATGATCTCCTGAGGAATGGAGAGGGCTCGTTTTTCTTTCAATACTGTTGAGTGGTTGTCGTGACACTTTTCTTTTAGGCTTCTGCATACAAATGTTGTTTTCTAAACTTCAGGGCAAAAGAATCAGTGAAAGAAACTGTGATTTTCCTGGACAGTTTGAACTCACCCTCTCTTAGGCAAGTCACCTTTGCATATAGATGTGATAACACATCATGCCCTGGACGGATGTGATTAGAAATAAAAACAAAACAAACTATTCCTGTTCAAAGAGAGAAGTAAAATTTGGTGGAAGACAGAAATATAACTCCATGGTTGGACAGCACTGACTTAAGTAAGGGGTCTAAAAGGGTCCTCAAGACCAATTGGCCATTGATAAGGTTGTGAAATATCTCAAATAACAAAAGTTATTCTGTATATGGACAGTATACATGGCCCAACTTTTAGGTGGGAGTGCTGGCCTCTCCTTTCTGGGAAGGCTGACTTGCCCAGCAGGCAGATGAGACATTCAGCTGCTTTTTTTTTTTTTTTTCCCCATTTATCCAAAGTAAATCCAGTCACAGAGCCACTGCACGTTAGTTTCTCTGGCCAGAGTATAGCCCAGAGCTTTGAAACTTTGATAAAAATTCCTCCACAAGGTCAAAAAATAATCCAGCTCATCTGAGAGCATTGCTGAGTCAATACAAAGCCCAGTGTGCAGAGGGAACATCACTGTCACTCAAGCTCCACTCTCTCTTACACTGGGGCATTGACTCCATTTAGGTCAGATGAGCAAAAGTCATCCCTTAGTTTCTGAGGCAGGTAAAAGTGAAGGCAAATCCACAGGAAAAAAAAAAGCACATTTCTTGAATAAGCTTCTTTTCCTTTCTTTCTTCCCTTTTTTTTTCTTTTTTTAAACACTCATCAAGAGTGGAACTGTCCTTTGAAGTGAGATGTTACACGTGTTCCTTTCATCTTTTCAATTCATTTATTTTCATCTAATTAAAAAGTACTACAATACAGAGAGGTTCTTGGCATGCATTTAAAAGCAGTTCATTCAGATCCTGTTTCTCACCTCTGAGAGATATTCCATATCATCTCCACATGAAACAACCGTCTCGATAAATTTCATTTCTGTACTTTATAGAAATACACCTGTTTGTTCTAAATTGACTTCTGCTGGAATTACAATAGCACCAAGGGTATACAGTGTCAAGTTCATGACTGTAGGAACAGACTCGTTTCCATCACATCCATGTTTATACGTTAGTAATTGCCATCTCTGTTATTAGCAGGGGAACAGATCTTAATTGGTCTCACTGCTTCTCAACATCAAAAACCAACTCTTACAAAAGGAGCTCTATTTGTTTTGCTTTTCTTTAACTTAAAACACGACTTTACTGGTTTGTTAGACCTTTAAGGCCCTGTTCTGCCCCTGAGCAGGGTATCTCAGGTGTCAGGTTCTCTGACACCTCTTCTGGGCTGTTAGTGACTCTCGAGAGGATGGGTTCCCTTTGCTCTGGCTTTGTCTCCTCACAGCTGATTCCATTCACTGCTAGCAATTTGCCAATTAGTTACCTTCTTAGCTAGGTGGAATGCTGGCTATGCAAATAGCAATAGCTGACTGTTACCACAGTGTCATTTGAGACCAACCAGCCAGCTACAGCCTTTCTGCTCCTCCACAAATAACATTTTCCAAACAGGATCTGATCCCCAGGCCCCTATCCGCTAGTGTATGCTCCCTTTAGAGTGAATATCTTTGTTTTACATAGTGGATGCTGCTACTGTAAGTAAATAAAATTGGGGGATAGACCATTGTAATGGGCGAGTATGCTATCACTAAGCTTTTGTAAGAATTCAACTTTTGCATAACTACCTACGCAGAAGTGTGCTGCAGGTAGACAGGAATTCAAATGCCAGGAGGACAGTAATAAATTATAGACTCCTGAACAGGACACCTACTCACACTTCTCCAGCAGCTCATTTTTACCTCTCTTAGAAGCACATTACATGTTCATGGGCAGTGACTGATTCTCACACAATGAAAGGAGAATACTTACCAGGGCCCTTTGTGGAGTAGGAAATGGGACAAATAAATCAATCCATTTTTATTTCTCAAATGTCTCCGCATTTTATATACAATGTCTAATTGGGAACTTTGCTCTCTATCTGTATCCAAAAAATCTTCCCTTTTTGCACATAAAGATGAGCAATCCTTCAGTCTATTAGTCAAGTCAGTCTGAATGACATATTCTGATTTTACAGATTATCAGATCCTCAGGGCTTTGCCTTTGAGTAAAAATTACACTTCTGAGAACACTACATCACAATTACCTTCAGCTGTATGCAAATTTTTATAAAATGAGCTTTTTCCTACTATTTGTACAACTAATAGTTTACAATATTTATTTAAAAGGAATTATTTAAACAAGAACTGTAGCCAATAAACATTTAAACCATACAACAACTTAGAAGTTACATCTCAAGGCTAACACCCTCTCCCACCAAGTCTTACATGAACCCTCTACAGAACAATAAAGCTACGTTGTTTTTTTTTTTTCCTCCACTCAAGATCCATCAGTTACAAAAAGTCCTGAAATGCATTTGTCACTAGCCAAAGGTTCCCTTCCAACCTTGCAAGACAGGGCAATGTGATTTCTTTGAACTGACGGGGTGGAGGAAACAAAATAGTCTTTCCTTTTAAAATTCCACTGCGCAAACAGTATTACCTTAAGGTATATAAAACACCACAGAAAGGGACATTTCCTTAACATATATTAAACATAAAAGTCAGTCTCTGGGAACAGGAGCCCTGCTGGTTCACTGGCCTCAAATAATAGTATGTTCAGCTCTCAGTTAGCTCGCTTGCAATTTACTCATTCATCTTAAATCATAACTTAATGTCAACAAGAACTCCAGTAAGGTGCAATTCACTGTGAGCAGGTTTCTTGCAAATCACTTCTGTATCTGGGTATTTAACGTTTGATATGCATTATTCTCACATGATTAAATATCATCCAAATACTCATACCTCTGCTTCCCATGGGAAGGTAAGATCCAGACATAACCCCAAGTAACAGTTAAAGTGAGCAATTTGCAAAGTATATTTGCATAAACTGTTCACTGATAAATTATGAGTAATGAATCATTAATAAAAATTCAAAACCCTTTCTTTGATTTTCTTCCTAGAAGGAAAGAAAGGATGAAAGACATTCTGGAGATAAATTTTTCATAGGCAATAATCTGACCAGCTGTAATCACTTGTCCATATTCAGTATAAACAGATCTGTTTATTTCCTAATGAAGACAGAGATGCAATCTTCCATTTTTAAGGTGCACTTGATGATAAAGAATAACTTTGTAATGAACTATTAGAGACAAATCAATTTAAAATTAGGCAGACAAAAAAGACTTCACTTGAACAGGAGTTTATTCTTAAGGATGCACATGTAACAATACAGCTGTCTAACCACGTGTGACAGTGAGGCAGACTCAGATCAATGACCTCAGATAATGGAGTAGTAACTTAACTCTAGATAACAGAGAAAAATCCCCGTGACTGCTTTCCAGAGTGTGGGCTCAGTCCTACAGAAAGGTCTGTGCCTCAGAGCAGGGCTTACTGCAATGCACAAACCTTTCCACCACTGACAGGACTGAATTTGAGTACTTCATTTCTGTAAATTACCATGGCAAGCCTTCAGGTCTAGGTATTTTGCTGGTGGGAATAAGAGAAAAGAATTCAGATTGAGGATTGAGAATTCATTTTCTTTCCTTATAAACTGAAAAGAGCATTAAGTGGATGCTAGAAGCCTTCATGCGTGTGTTGACAGGAAGAACACAGCATTACCACTGTTGTCTTTTCCTTCTGATGCTACTGTGCACATGTCTGATTGTAGCTGGTGTCTTATGCCAATTAGGTGTAAGGAACAGTAACAAGTTCTAAGCACCTAAATTAATGTATGATATATGTACCAGCAACACCTTGTGTATCCAGAAAGGCTGGCATCTGGATAGTATTGGCCTAACTGAATTACTGCTATAAAACAACTTAGGTTCAGAAGAAGGTCTGATAGCTAGTTTGCATATGGAGACCTTTATGATTGCAGTAAAATTGCCAGAGTAGAATGCGAAGAGACAAGTACAAGAGATACTCCAGCTAATGAGGCATTCCAACGTGTGCCTGCAACTCTTCTAGGCATCGGAGCCAACTGAGATTTTCAGTGAGGAAAAACATACCCTTCCTGTCCCACTCTCATACTTGAAGAAGAAATATTGGTAGCAAGACATGCTACACCAACCCAGGGGCATCCTGCAGTCAAATGCTTTACTGCAAAACCTACAAAGCTGTCTTCACACATTGGGAGCTCAGAACTACTGTAATATACAGACCTCTTCCGAAGTTTTTTCTACTTTTGAGCATTGAGAGACGTATAGGGTAGTCAAATAACCACAATTAGAAAACGTGCTAAAGAAAAGAGAATGAGGTGAGAGATAGCGAAAACAACAGAACTGGTTTGAACTGAAGTATCCCTGGTGAGATGATTAAAATAAACAAAACCAGTCGCTGAGATCCTCCTATGGGAAAAAAGTTCTTGGATAACATCAGATATTTTTCTCTCACGGAAATATGTACTACCTTCACTTCCTACACATAATTTAGAAAACACAAGATGACAAGATTTGTTGAGTTACTGAGTTCAATCTTTAACATTGGAACCGACAGCAAACAAAACTAAGTACAAATAAAATTACCTTTAATTTGGCTTTTGTGAGTGGTTATGCAACATATGATAGAAGATTCTGTCTGATGGAAACTCTGGTCTGAAGAACTGTAAGTTTATGTGGCATAGACAGATAAGCTACCCCAAACAAGGTTTTCAGCTTGAAAGAGGCAAATTGAAATATTCATCAAATTGCGTGGTCAGGAAAACTGGACTGAAGACATCAGGGACATAGATACAGAGGAGACCTAAAGTTACTTGAAGTCCAAGTTCAAAAATGCATGCAATTTGCATCCCAAAAATTGGAAGAAGAGAGAAAAATTTCTAGAGAAAGCCTCCAGAAACAACCTGCATTAAAAAAAGGTCTTAAGTTTTTAGCACTGCTTATAAAAGCTGATATGAAAACAGAAAGACTGCTAAACAAAGGGGGCTACTTCTGGAAAGATAGAAAGCACAAGGATGAAGTGAGAATTCCCAAGAGCCAAGCTGTATTAGACTCTGACAAAGTAAATTAAACTGAACAGCAAACCATTATTTGCAAAGAAGAAAAATATAAATAATACATAGCACTTATAAGGTAAAGAATATAAATAAAAATAAAAGAATTATCGTTATTCAATGAGCGAAGAGGTGGGAGAGGAAAAAGGGCCTGAAAATCAAATAACTACTACTTATCTTTAGTTTTTAAGAAGGATGCTGAAGAAAAACATAGGTCAGGAAAGGGTGACTCATGGCTGAAAGTGTGTAGAAAGTGTGAAAATTGAAGTTATTGCAACTGGTGTGGAAACTAACCTCAAAGGCTTTAATGTACTTGAGCAGAGGAAGACAGATAAACTATGTCCCAGAATAGTAAGAAATTGACATAAAAAGCTGTCAAGTCCAGCAACATGCGCCAGTAAACAAATTTGTCAAACCTCCAATAAAAAACATTAAATACAGTATTTCTCTTAAAGCAAGGGAAACAGGAGTGATCCAGGTAACAATGTGTTATGTCCATCTTGAAAACAAATTCTGAAGCAAACAACAATTACATGAGTAAATAAAAGCAGGTTCCACCATGGATCACCATGAACTGTGCCAATGGAACTGGGCCCAGAGAGACTGCCTTTTGCAGAGCACTCTGTTTTTCTGGGCAAAGAAAATGCAAAAGAACTAATTTATCTGATTTTCATCAAAGCATTACCTCTAGTGCCACATGAGAAGCTATTACAGAATAAGGATTATTGGAAGAGTGCTACAATAGGCTAAGAAATTGTGCTGAAAGGGGAACTACTAAGCAGGGAAAAGGGAACTTGTTTAGTTCCTCAAGGACTTGGTTTGGGACAAGTGTCTCCTTTGGTAGTAATGACCTTGGCAAAAAAAGGTAGTTGTAATGTGAGCACAAAACAAGCTCATGAAATGAAATCTGGAAATTGTCAATGCAGAAGAGGGGGCTAAATATTGTATACAGAAAGAAATAGATTTTTTTGAAAACCCTAAAAATAGAAACAAGATGAAACATCCAATGTGCTATAATGTACAGTAAGTATAATACTACGCATAAATCATTATAGAGATTATTGACATTAGCTCCTGCCATGAACTGAAGGATTGTCATCTGAAGCAACAAACTTAATAGTTGATCACATCAGCTATCAGCCACCAGCATCACAGTCAAGAAAACACGCTAGGATTTACAGATAGAAAAATGCTAGCTCAGTCAATGAAGATCTGATACAATTTTCTGTGGCATACTTTGTATGATGATCAGAGAAAAGGACAGGCTATCTTATCAAAGTGTTCAGTTCATTTAGAATGGAAGCTCAAATCTAGGCAGAATTGCTCTCGGTATGTCAAAAATAGAACAGGTGAGTAATAACCAGGGAGGAAATAGAGCTATTTAAGCTACAGGATAAAATTCAGATAAATTATCAGACTGACCACAGTGTAATGCAGATTGTAAAAGTATAATACAGACTGCAAATTAGAAGTTTTGTGTTCAAAATGAGATTACTGAACAGTTTCCCAAGAGTAGTAGTCGGAACAAAACAACAACAACTTGCCCTCCTGCCCCCATGTCAAAGGTCTTACATACAGGGTCAGTATTAAAGAAGAGATTACAGTCTGGGTGCTTTTGTCAGCGAACTGATACCATCACCCAGAAGGTTCTTGCCACTCCTAAGAATCCAGTAAATGGAAATGATGAAACACAACTACTGTCACTTTACTAGAGTGCAAATGAAATTACATAAATACAGAAGCTTCTAACTTTGGGAACATCTAAAAACTTAGAAGTCATCCCTCTGGGTGATTTTCCTGTGACCAAGCCTGTTCCCACTGACTGCGAATTAAGGTGGCACTGTCTCATGCAGCGTTGATTGTACAGAGCTTGTGACTACAGAGACAAGAGCAGAAGCAATGCACTTACTCACAGCTTTCTTTTCCTATAAATTTGCAAGTATTCTGTACCAGCCTGACAGTATGATTTATCAACTGGTTCCATATGCTTCCAGTAATGAGGTGAGGGTGGTGAGGAACAAAAAGATAATTTTATTTAGATTAATTGTCATGGAAATAAAAGCTGATCTCGACAGCTGTATCATTTTATAAAATGATGTTAACACAATAAAAACACCCACCCCCATGACTGTTTTTATCATGTAAAAGTGAAAAAAAATTCTTACTACCTCAATCATACAAGTCAGAAAAGAATTGTCAAGAAAGAAGATTGCACAGTGACATTTTAATGCAAAATACTCATTTGAAAGACGCCACATGTACCAATATAGCAGATCATCTATTCTCTCTTATCAATAAAAGCACTTTCACAATTCAGCTTTTGATGAGTGCGTAATCCTCCAATGTATTTCTTCGCTGGAAATATTTAGAGATTTTATATGCTACGGAGAGCACAACAGCAAGTCTAAGACAAAATGACAGCATGAAAGTTTCACGGAATTGCATAAATACGCTACCAACAAAAATCTATGCTGCCTATAAAGAGTCCAGCAGAGAAGAGTTCCTCTTAGTTTATTTACCAACCCAAGACTAACCAGCTGAAATGAAAATACTTGCTCTTCCACTGCTTGGCTGTTTCAGGTGCAATGCACAGGTATTTCAAGGATATGCAGCCAGGTAACTGCAGCTTGTACAATGATAGGAAGTCTTGTACGAGAAGAAATATCCAATAAAAGACCAAGCTTGCTCCAAATATAACAGTGTCTCCTGAGACTTGCTAACCACTGGAGATAGCTAAATATGGGAGAAATCAGGTAGCTCTGCGTGCAGGGAATTCCTAACAACACACAGAGGAAGTATCACTGCACTTGAAAGGACGCTTAGAACTATGCAAACAATTAAGTGCTTTGCAAAAACATTTTTGGGAAGATAGGTAACAAAGCAATAAGTAAATAAATGAATAATATAAAATCCCATGCATTGAGTTGATGTAGGTTCTGACTGGGCTATAAGGGCACCACAATGTTGTGCCACAGCTGGGTGGTAAATGGGCACGCAACATGGCCAGCCCCACATGAGCTACCAGGTACTCACATTTCCCCTTAAAAATGAAAATAGTCTGCCTTGATGGAATGGGATCTCCTTGTCAGCATGAAGTGCCGCAGTGGAAACTAAGTATGATTTTGGAGAGAAAGGCAGATGGAGTTGCCATTCGCAACCACTCAGTATTTTAGTGGTCAGAGGAATCTTTGATTTTAATTCAACAATAGTTTTCTATGTCAGAGAGCAGAAACCTGTTATGTCATACAAAAGTCCTGCACGCTACCCTAAAATGATATAATCAGTGGGTCACTGCAATGTTTTCTTTTTCCAATACAATTACTCACAGAGTTAATTTTAAATATAAATCAGTTACTTTAATCCTTAGCACATGTAGAAAATCTAATATAAAACCTAGTAAGACTTGTCAGGCTGTTCACTATTTTGATATATCAGCTATGCTTTGGAAGACTTCTTTCCTCCACCCTCCCTTCCCCATATATGTAAATGTTTGCTTTACTGAATGCAATTACTGAAAAAACTCAGTTGAGATTAGATTTCAGTTATAATTAATGATGAATGTGTCAAAGTATTATGATGTTGTTTATCACACTGCTTGCAATGTAATTTAGTGCAATAATACTAAGACTTGCTATGTGACAGTTATTTAGCATTTAAGTCTTCTTAAGAGGCTCTGCAGAGCATCCTGAATGCTAACTATGGGAAGATTATATTATACAAAAGCAGCTTCAGGCAAAATGTAGCGACAAGTTGCTAGAAACCAGCAAAAGCTCTTAAATCTTATGTCATCTACAAGCTGAAATATAATAATTAAATGATCAAGACATATTGTAAAGCTAATGAGAAATCCAAAGGATAAATTCAAAAACTTGCATTAATAGGGCAGCTTAACCATATGAGGAGAAAAAAAGTTGTTTTTTCTGATATAATTTCTGAAAAGATTTCTTCCTTTTAAAACTGTTCATACAAACAGAAGATGGAAAACTGAGATCTTAGGGGGCAAAAAAAAGTAATAACTTTGGATGCCATACACCACTCAGGGTATTTCAAAGTAAGTCTTAGCTGTCCTGACTTTTCCTTTTTTTCCCCTCTTTGTAGCCACTAAATGCATTTCCTGTCATCTCAGACTTAGGTCAAAGAAATTCTCCCCTCTCAGGGGATCCCTGTTGAGTGTTTGTGTGTAGGTTTGTGAGCCCCACAGCAGGACATGGGGTCTATTCTGTGATGGGTATGCAAGTCTGTAGTGATGAGCCACGTGCCAGCCCAGCTCAGCGCTTCTCATCACCTCAGATTTGAGTGGAAAGCTGTGGTTTTCCACATGTTGCCCATGACAACTAAACAATCATAACTGATTGCTGCATGTCCTGATCAAGAAATTAGCAGGCATAGAGGGAAACAATAAAGAATATGCTAATTAATTCTGTAGTTATAAAGGTTAAAATGTTTTAATGCTAGGTCTAGTCTTGATGCAAGCTGTGACTTTTAAGTGAACTAGTAGAAGTAGAGAAATACAGTTCATTTTGCAATGCTGTTTTCAAATTGCAACATGATGGAAATTCAGACTTAAAGTCAAAACTGCACATCAGGATTAGTTTGGTTTAAGTTTTCACTACGCAATATCATTCTGTGAATATATCTCACAGCATTTACAGTTCACTAATGTGTTGTAATTTCATTCTCCAAAACTCAAATATTCTGCAGAGACTCAATTCCACTCTCTGATTAAAAAGAACAATTCTCCACAAGTTCTTCTGAAAACAAACCAAATACTTAAAGCACATATGGTTCAACAGAGACATAAAAAACATGTAATCTTCCATTGACTTCTGCCATTCCTGTAGAAAAAATTATAAAACATCATTACGTTAGTATAAACCTGTAGATATATCTTACTAACATCTTGTCACTATGTCTGGAATGTAAAACAAACAAACTAAAACAACAACAATGAAAAAAATGCTCTAATTCTTTTTGAGTTATAACTTCTTAAAATGATCGATCATCTGTGTTTTAGTAACAAGCATGTGTTCTGCTTTCTAGCAGAGCTTGGCTACAGAAAAGCAAACTTGTTCTTTTAAGGGTATTTTGTGTCAAATATTGCCTATTTTTTTAGAAAGAATATACCTGAAAATACATTGTCAAGATTTCACCTAATGCAGTTTTGCATTTACTAAAATTTTTAAAGCAACATTTGTTATTGGAATTCAGTTCTGCAGATAAAATGTTTACTAAAACTTGACTAATGTCTTTGTTCAATTAGCTATCATATCATCAATTGAAATTCTGGTGTTCAAACTCACTGGAACCATTTCAAAGGCTCCTTTGAGAAAAACAGAATACATTAGTGAGGTAAGTGGAAGATTTTCAAGAAGTATATCATCCTGTATTGGCACATCCATCATCACAAAAAGCTTGGAAAATTTTAAGCTATGCAAAAAGAATCAGCATTTTTTACCACCTTATGTCACCATAATAACAAATGCAAATGCTTGAATGGATGGAAGATAATACTGATAATCCACACTGACAGATATTGCTTAGCCACAGAAATGCTGGTAAAAATTGACTCAAGAAGCACTATGTCCCAAGTCTGAAGAGTGCACATACAGATCTAAGGGTCAGCCCCAGAGCCTCTGAATCATTGTAGTGACACCCCTCTCAGCAGCAAAAAGCTCTATAGCACTCAATTCCTCTCTGTACGAGTGGGTAGTTTTAACCATTTTGAGTGTTTGCGCTAGTAAGAGAACAGAATATCCCAAACTGTGAGGGACCCATAAGGATCACTGAGTCCAAATCCTGGCTCCACATAGGATCAACACAAAATCAGACCACACGTCTGAGAGTGTTGTCCAGATGCTTCTTGAATTCCAGCAGCTCGATGCCATGATCATGCCCTGGGCAGTCTGTTTCATGTCCACCACTCTCTGGGGAAGAACCTGTTCCTAACCTCCACCTGACCGTCCCCCGACACAGCTCCATGCCATTCCCTTGGGCCCTGTTGCTGTCACCAGAGCCCTCCACTCCCTGTGAGGAGCTGCAGCTACCATGAGGCCTCCGCACAGCTCCTCTGCTCCAGGCTAAACAAACTGAGGACTTGAGCCACTCCTCATATGTCTTCCCCTCTAGACTCTTCAGCAAAAGAGCTGCATGCTGCCTGCTTCTGCTAATATCATGTGTGTCAAGAGAGAGGAATAGTGCCCAAGGGACTGTTCCACCATAGGCCGTCCTTATGGAGTATCAGTGCCAAATTGCTATGCTGCCTTTGCTTACTGTTTTTCCTCAAAAAGATAGAAGCTACTATTTCTAATAAAAAAATAAAGTTTTCATTAATATTAGGGAAATCATTTTGACTTCCTTCTGTGCTTAAGGGGAAATATGTAGCAGTTGGCTTAAGTTTAGAGTTACAGTCACACTCAATTCTCACAAACCATCCATTGCTATGAAGAAATGTGACTCAGATTACTTCAAATTTCTTTCCTAAGTACCTGGGAGGTACACGTGCTAAATGTTTATCCTGGTTAGACCACACTGGACACCTTCCAAACCACAGCTCACATTCTGAAGCAGGCAGCCAAGCATTCAGCTTGGGCTCCCCTAGGCTACCCCACACAGGGCCAGCTCACTGCTGCTGACAGCAGGTGACAGCTTCTAAATTAATACCTTTCATTTTTACAGGAACATTCCTTTAAGGAGATGATAATGAAATACAGGCAGTATCCATTAGCCTAAATGCAACTGTAAGTTTTTCATTTTCATCTTCACCTGCATGTTTTCCTCAGTCACTAGTTGAAAACAAATTTTAGTAAAGCTCTTACTGATCTTTTTGCAATGCCCTCATCAGGTTGATGAATATTATTCTTCCATTCAATGAAGGTGAACTGAAGCCTAAAAAGGAGAATGCTGGGGTCTTTGTTCTGAGATACTGCAGCAATGTTGGATTTCATAATTTAACACCAGCTGGGGAAATAAAATCCACAGCAACTTTCAAAAACTATGTTAAGTAGCAAAGACACTTCCTAAATTCAAACAAATAAAAAGTTTATGGGAGTTGTAGAAGAAAGATAGTCCAGATCTCTCAAATCCTAGGAATGTCCTTTAGTTATAGGTTATTACTCCTTAGTGGAGTCAAAGTACACCACCAGACTGCGTACTAAATAAAGAACTGCAGATAATCAATATTATGTACAGTTAAGATACAAAGCTGCACAGAGAGATTGCCTAACAACAGGATTTTATCTGGAATAGGACAAGAATTCCCTAAAGTAGAGAAAGAGAAAATATTTAGTTTCAGCATCTCTGAAAGGCACAACTAACACGACTGTTTAACATGTGAAGATTGCTTTAAAGTACCAAGGGACTATTTGAAAGCAACATAAAGAAGATACACAATAAAATCTGTCAAAAACAGCAACGCCACCATACAGACTGTACTGCACTTCACCTCTATTGATCAGTAATGTTTAGAGGCAGGCGACCACATAACAGGCATCAGCTGAGCACTTCACAGCAAGAAGCAATGTGGCACCACAGAGCATTTCTTAGCTTGTAAGATGTAAAATAAGCGAATTATCATTTCTTTTCTAGATACTTTTTCTCATTTTCTTTTTTAAAAGTGTTGATGAATCCTTCTGAAACAAGACAGCATAGGTGCAGTTCTTGAGAATACTGGATAAATTCATACTTGCTCTAAGAAAACAAAGCAAGCTAGCATTATTCTAGCTGTTCTATCTCCTGAGGTGCTCAAATACATATCAATTAGTCCACGGCTAATATTCATGCTAGATAAGTTTTTGCACTGATCCCTCCTGGGGACACTGGGTCCTCACACAGCTCTATAGAAGACTTCATGCATACCTGGAAAAGCATCTGTTGTTCCTGGGTTAGCAAAAAAATCCATCAGATATACATTTCTCTTACTGTGTAAATGCAAATTAACTATGCTTGCATTGGCATAGGTAATTTATAATTAAGGAAGTGGCATTGTTAGAAGTGAGTAGTCTCTTTAGCTTAACAGAAACTAACAGAACATGGATTCCAAACTAGAAAAGAAGTCTTCATGTGTGGGGATGGTTTTGAAGTTAAACCAGCTAAACTGCATCATTTTCTAGTGAGAAAACAACATGCTCATAGAACAGTCTCAATTTAAGCAAAATATGTCATAAAGGACAGAAAAATCTGTATTTACTTCCAATACAGTCATCTAAATTCTCATTCTTCAACAACGAACACAATGTGGCAAGAGGAAGCTAGAGATAAACTAAATTGAATATAGCGTAATTATATATAATTGTAATTAGACTAGTAATTCTTTTTCTTAATTTGAGTCTTTATCAAATGGTTGAAGAAATATTTATAATATAATTGTTATGCACACTGGCACTATCATAATTCACACTGCAAACACAGGGCATTCTTTAAAGCTTTTCTTAAGAGTTAAGTATAATCAGGGGATTGCAAAACAAAACAAAAAAACAATGGAGAGAAAACAGAATAATGAGTCAACATTTTGCTGGGATAATCTTACAAGGAAGATCATAAAAATGTAATTTAAAAAAAGCCCACAATACTGTCACTAGTATTTAGTCTGAATGTCAACATTCTCTACCAATGCAGGGTTTCTGCAAACAGGATTATTATTGATGCATATCATATATGCCAAAAAGGTCTTATTCTCTTACGATGATGCTGTAAGGCAATGCCAAAAGGGAAAAGACAAACTTTGAACTTTTCAGTCATAAAGAATTCCTCATTTTAAATGGTAATCAAATTGCCAGGGTGAAAAGGATTCAAGGTTTTATCGCTTCATTGACTATTTTCCCCTCTATTGAGGAAGTAATTAAAGTAAAAATAATATGACAGAATGTTGGACATAGTGTAAGGTAATGCTGTCCTCTAGGATCTGCCCAAAGCCTGAAAGAAGACCCAACAGGGATCTGCACCTCCAAACGTATTTGTGGCTGTCTAGATAGGTACATTATTAAACAAACAGAGAAAACACAACAGACATCATGCCTCACTGAATTTTAATTGCCTGTGGTTGCAAAATCAAGTTCAGCTTTGAGTGCAAGATGCTGTCTAAAAATCGATCATTAATCTGGACACTGTTCACTTACACTGAGTATGTCAAAATTGAAAGAAAAAAACACACACAAAAAAAAACACTTCTAAAATGATACTGCTAAGTGTACTTCTTTTTCCTAATTATTTTTAGAATTAGGGTTTGTTCAAAGATACATTATAAATCAGATTATCTTACTTTCCTCCTGTGCTGTTTAAGTTAATGTCACACAATGACTGTCACGAAAGTCTTAGTATTTTTTCCTTTATTTTCTGCAAAGTGAAACAGATGCCAAAGATATTTTCCCCTATGGAAAACAAACAAATGGTACTGTCATTGCTTTCTTTTTTTTCCTGGAGATTTGTAATGCATTTAGTAATTATTTCACCATGGGATGTCAAATCACTGTGGTATATGAAGCCACAAAGTCTCTGTTGTAATTGATAACTATATGCTCCAGTACAAATGAAGTTACACTATGCTTTGTTTTAAATTTAAGAACTGAATTTGATCACTCCAATAAGGCTATTCCCTAGAAATTAAACTTTGTTAGAATTCTGTTTTCATCTTAAGGAGAAATGGACATGAAGCAGAAGGCAGTGTCTGGGTGTTTATTTATTTTCAGGGGGGAACCAGCCAACGCTGCCTGATTTAATGGTGTCTAAACCTTGTAAGGCAAGTTTTATAAGGAGAGGTGTATTTCCCAGCTGTAGCAGTTGGACCAATAAATTAGGTTACTGCAACTGATGAGCCTTGCCTTGCCTACATTTTCAGACTGTTGTGACAACAGCTCCCACATCTTTTGAGTCCCAGGGGCAAGGATTTGGCTCAATGCTTCTGGTTACACCACCATGTGCAACCTACACCACAGGCTTAACACTGCTACTCCTCCACTGCTAAAATGAAAGAGGTGGGTACAGTGTCTGTGTTTCGAGCTTTTCCCTAATGAAAACTTTGAGATCTTGTAATGTATTTAGGTTTTCAAATGGAAATACACTGGCATGAGAAGAGTGTAAGTAATATTTTCCTATTAGCACTTTGAAAAAGCAGTGTATGCCTGGAAAGTAATCAGGGTGAAATGAAGAGATCAGTCAGCTATTACCACAGAAGAAGTTAAGGATCACATTACTTATTCTGAGGGCAGTATGCTCAAAGCCTGTTTGAATCGCAAGGAGCCTTACAACAGTCACCCTATGACAGGTTCACTGAGTTGATACGCTGATGTCTTCTGTAGCATCAAGTTCTTCCCCTGCTTCATAAACTTAATCTGCAACTGGAATCAATATACACCTCAGCATAGCCCAGAGAAAAAGTGAGGTGGAGAAGGGGCTCCTATTTTTGTTTCCTCCTCCTGTCACAGGGCACTGGGGCCAATGTCCCTGTTACCTTGGATGTTAACCAAAGCTGCCATTTTAAGTAGGCGCTGAGGAAGAGGGACAATTTAAGGGAAGAATGCTCATCATGCAACATGTTGTATTCATTCTCATGGTTTATTATTTGGTCAGTAATTCTAAGAAAGAAGTCACTAGGGCCACAATCTTGTTCTCATCCGTGTGTATATGGTTTTCCTTTCTGTACACATCATTTGCACCTTACAAATGTGTTGTCAGTATCATCAGTGGACATAACTACATAAAGAGAATAGTGCTTGTCCCCCTTCCCCTCCAGGACACCCACACAAAAGCTAATCTGGCAGCCCTGCCAAGTGCTTTCACGCCTTTTCAACATACCACTACAGATTAAGAATGAGCCCCACTCAGTATTTAACTATGGCTGGGCTTTCCTTGTTACATTCCTCATGTACCCAAGGAAAAAAAAATGTTTCAGAAATCTTAAATTAATGGATTATTAATCTTTAACTGGAGAAAGCAGCAAAGATAAGAAAAGTTTACTTAAATAAGATGTTCTGCTGAGAATTCTTATGATCGTATAAATTTTTAACATTCCTGTAGCCATTTAAATAGCTAAAGGTAGATCTCGTTGGCTGTTAAAACTGCTTCATTAAGTACAAAATGATCTCTTCAAGATTCACGTTCCCCTCTTTAGCTCATAATTTAAATAAACCAGGCTAGGATAAGAAATCTTCCCTTATCTTTGACTCACAGTTCTGATTGCCAAGCATTTGCGTTCATCAGGCAGGAAGGGAGATTAAATGAGAACTTATTCAGTACTCCCTGCATGACAGAAGTATGTGGTAATTTACATTTTCCTGCACATAGAGAACTGAAATAAAATCCATATTTGCTATATTTTAAACACAGTTATACTATAACGTTGATTCATCAAACAGTCTGAATTCCTGGAAACTTCATATAGTTGATCTTAGAAAGTAGCACATCCACTGTGGTATGCACAACATTACGCTCAGGATTTGGTGATGATGTTAATAGCAGGCATGTATTACAGAAACGTTTAGAGAACATAAAATGGGTGTATCCTGAATCTATATTCCTAAACATATTTCATATAAATGTAGACGGTGAATGTGTTCATACCATGGACTTTGTATGAACCATGGTGCTAAAGCCTTCTTGGAAATAAAATCATATTATTAAGATAAAAATGGCTTCATTGTATTATATTACTTAAAACATATTGCAGGCCAAGTCCTTTATAGATGTCTGATTGAAAGTTAGCCATATGACATTTAGTCATGGAATCACAGAATCATTAAGGTTGGAAAATACCCCTAAGGTCATCTAGTCCAACCATCCACCTACCACTGATATTGCTCACTAAACCATGTCACTAGGTACCACATCTACACGTTCCTTGAACACCCCCAGGGACAGTGACTCCACCACCTCCCTGTGCAGCCTGTTCCAGTGCCTGACTGCTCTTTCAGAGAAGAAGTTCTTCGTAATATCCAACACCTGAACTTCCCCTGGTGCAACCTGAGGCAATTCTCTCTCATCCTATCACTGTTACATGGTAGAAGAGTCCAACCCTGACCTCACTACAACCTCCCTTCAGGTAGTTGTAGAGAGCTATAAGATCTTGCCTGCACCTCCTCTTCTCTAGACCAAACAATTCCAGTTCTCTGAGCTGCTCCTCATAAGACTTGTGCTCCATACCCCTCACAGCTTCACTGCCCTCCTCTGAACACTCTCCAGGGCCTCAATGTCTTTCTTGTAGTGAGGGGCCCTAAACTGCACACAGTACTCAAGGTGCAGCCTCACTTGTGCTGAGTACAGAGGGACAATCACCTCCCTGCTCCTGTTGGCTACACAATTTTTGATACAAGCTAAAATGCCATTGGCCTTCTTGACCACCTGGGCACACTGCTGGCTCATGTTCAGCTGAGTGTTAACCAGCACCCCTGGTCCTTTTCCTCCATACAGCTTTCCATCCACTCTACCCCAAGCCTGTAGCATTGTCTGGGTTTGTTGTGACCAAAACGCAGGACCTGGCACTTGGTCTTGTTGAACTTCATCCCACTGGCCTCATCCCATCAATCCAGCCTGTCCAGATCGCACTGTGGTCCTCACTAAAATTTAAAATTGCACCTAGCATCTTTAGGTGTGTGTGCATTAACTCACTGTAAAGCCACCACTCAGTGACAGAGAGTGGGAGCTGTTACATCTAAAATTTAAAATTCAAGGCAGTCAAAGCTAGCAGGCAGGAAGGTTTCCTTAGTTATTTGTCTACTGGTAGATCAACCACAATTCTTTGCTTACGTGTGTTCTTATATACATTGACATACATAAAAACCCTAATTCTTCAGAAAATGCCAGCCAAAGGGCACGCTCCTGCTTCTATTTGTTGATCTAATTTAATCATCACATTCATTAAATGCCAAGAGGGTAATTCTTATGAACAATTAGGGAGGCAGTTTTCCTGCTCATCCTCAATTCAGTAGCAATTCATCTATGAAAATCAACTAGAAATGTCTAGATAATCAATAATAATTCATGTACTTTTAAATCGCTTTAAATGATTAAAAGGGATTAAATTTGGCATATAGAAAGTAATCAAAGGTCTCCTGTTGAGTCCAACAGCAGATGAATTGGACCAAGAGGTCTCTACACAGCAGTTCTGTCACTCTCATTCCAGTGAACTTATGCTATTCTCATTTACTGCGGCACATTTCTGAAAGCCTGTGAATGTTCTTCCTAAGCTTTTATCACAACAGAGTACAACCTCTCCAGGGCAAAAGGTGTTGTGCCATCAAAGGACTATAATAAAGCAGGTTACAAAATGCAAAAATTTGAAGTCTTGAAAGCCATAATAACAAGAATGAGAAAATGCTTTGACCTTGCAAACACTGTAGCAGCGTTAGTACCAAATTATTAGAAAATACACAACTTTTTTGTGCTGTGAAAATATGACCAAACACTAAAACTTACACAAAATACAAGTCACATGTAAATTAAACTATGAAGTTTCAATCAGATAATCCATTTTGACTGAAAGATGTCTACTTTTTACATTAAGAAATGACTAGAAGTTATGCTTTCCCGTGAAATATTTGCATTTCAGTGAAACAGCAGTCAAAATTTCAACAAATGGCTTTAACAGTACTTCTCAGAAGGAGCATGATGTCATGCTTTATAGAGGTTCTGGTACCTTCAGATAACAATTTTAAAAAGAATGGAAACATTCCACTATTTGTGATTTATTTAATATCTTTAGAAAGATGACCGTGTGTTCTCAGTGTATAAACTTGAAACTAAAAGCTGCATCCAAAAAATCTGATGTCTAGCTACAAAGAAAGGAAGCATAGGAATCACAGTCAAAAAATATTTCTACACTAATGCCCAATCTGGGTCTGCAGAAGATTTTCCATACAGCAAGAACAAATTTAGGTGTATATATAATAAAATAACTGTGAGCAAATGTCTGATCTCCAATCACAAAGAGCACTTCCAAAAGGTAGATTTTGTACATGACACCTACAAATTCTCAGAAACATCCATGTCATACAGAGGACCGTTTATATTCAGTGGAAAACAAGGTACTTTTTAGGATGTCCACATAACCCAACAATGCTAACATAAATCCAGAAATAATGGTGAACGGATAAATATAAGGGCATTGTTTCATACCCAGATGTGCAATATTCAAAAAAGACAGTGCCATAGCTGGAGTCTTTTTTTTTTTCTGGTACATAGCAAAACAATATACACTATCCTTACCATCTTTTACAAACCACTGGACCCAAAATGCTAATGTCTCACTCAGTTACTGGTGCTTTCTAAACTACAGGGGCAAATCAATATTAAATTTATTTCCTTAAAAGAAAGAGCAGTCTCATATGTAAACATCACATATGTAAAATCTTATCTTGAAAAACTTTTGTCACCCAGGGATATGATTTGAACAAGATTAGAACTGAGTGGTCAAGCTGACACTAGAAAAAGGTTACCAAACCCTTATCACTCAAAGATGATTAGAAATAACTTATTGTCCACATACTGGTATAAGGATTATGTTTTTATATGCATATGCACACTTTGCATAATTTGAGAAAAGCTCATCTAAGGTTTATTTTAACTTCTGTTTCTCAAGACAAACTGTCATGGTTTTATGATTTCTGGTTATTGGTATTTCCACATCATGACATCATATAGTGTATGTACCTGGTTCTCAGAAGAGAAGAACTACGACATTCCCCAGAGGACTTTGCTACCCTGTTACCATTTTCTGGTCAGAGGGAAAGATAAAACTGTTCGCATATCACGAGACCTTCTTTCTTCTCTGCCCATCT
The DNA here is from genome assembly GCF_002078875.1 of Numida meleagris. Taxonomy (NCBI): domain Eukaryota; kingdom Metazoa; phylum Chordata; class Aves; order Galliformes; family Numididae; genus Numida; species Numida meleagris. The sequence continues at coordinate 83,315,533 of NC_034410.1, forward strand.
CTCATCCTGGCAGCATCTCACTCCCCAGCTGTCTCACCATCGGCACTAGAGTAAGGCCTACCTTAATTTTGGATACTCTCTCTCATTTTATTCGATTTATTAACCTAAACTGTAATTATAATTGTGTTATTTTGCATTCTGATATCTTATTGAGTAAATTAGTTTGTTTCTCCTCAGATCATTGCCACTGTTTTGTTCTTAGGCCCATCTCCCTACCTTTTTTTCCCTTTTCCCTTTCCTGGAGTGCGGGTCTGTGTGTCCCCCACCCCATTAGTCATGGAACCGGGCCAAACCAGCCCATAAAGCATTGACACAAACACAGAAAATCTAGTGCTAATAGCGGCTCTAGCTCTTTATTTTGATATGCTATTTCTAAACTAACCCTCATGACAAAATACAGGAAAAACATAGATGTGCAACAAGACATAAACATAATCTGACATGAACAATATCCTTCTTTAATACTGATGCAGACTTCAAAGCAGCAGCACTCATTCGCATGATAACAGCAGAAGAGCTAAAAGAAAAATAAAATTTCCATTGGATGGGTTAACTGGGTTACTGTAATTTAGCAGTAGTTTGTCTTGCCCAAGAAGACAGACCATGCTAAATCTGTCATTTACCAGAACAGAGTGCCATTTTTCCTCATGTAAACTGGTCATATATTACTGTATATATTGAGATCTATCAAGACAATTCTAATTTAGGCCAAAGTGAGCGCTAAGGACAGTTAGATTCACACTAACCACTTCCTAGCAGTGGATGTTATGAAGAAAAATCCATACAATTTATATTGCTGAACTCACAAACTGTTGACATCAGCAGCAATACAAAAATGAAAAAAAAGGCCATTTCAGACTACTACCTGGAAGCATAACTGCAAAATGTCTGCCATAGAGGATAAAGTAGGAGATACAATCCACTCAGCCTAAGTACTTTCCCAGCTGTAACTCTAAAACTTTTTATCATAAAATTCACCAAAAATAAAGCTATTACAATCATTTGTCACAGCTATTAAACCATAGCAGATGTTATTTGATAATATAAATGCCTAGATGTGGAAAAAGTAGATTATAATAATGCTAGAGAATCTGTCTGATTTTTTTAATTGAACACGAACAGACTGAAATGTGGCAGCCAAGTGTTTAATCAAATTTGAGTATTTCCTGTGTCTGTAAATTTTGCTTATACGTGAAAGTCAGGAAAGATTATAAAAACTTTTTTTTCCTCAAGAGCATTAATATTTTCCTTTTTCTACTGAATTAAATCTATTTGAGAATCCTGGAGATGTTTCTTTCACGGATTCCCATGAGTACAACTGCCAGATGCACTTTTGCATACATTTGACTAGTAAGAAGATGAAAAAAAATTAAAAATAAACCCCATGTTTGTACTTGCAATCTTCAAATACTACCCTGAATGAGCTCATCTAAACATCTGAACTACTCTGGCTGCATATAGATCATTTTTCCCAGAAGGAAGCCTGTGACCACTAAACTTTTTTAAAAAGTAGGTCTGTGTAACTTAGTTACAAATAAAATATAAAATAAGATTGATGCGACATAAGAAGCCACATAATCTGAGTCATAAAATTGAAGATTGTTTTGTGAGTCTTCTGTTATTAAACAGACAATCTTTTATGGGCATTTCATCTTGCTGTCTTGTAATCCAACTTTATTTACCCTGCAAAAATATATCCTCTTAAGTGACAAGACTTGTCTCTGATGCTACTGACAGCACTAAGTCTGATCTTCAAGAATACCTTTCAAAAGAGAGTTTTGAAGCGTGATTTGGAGTGGAAGTCACTGAACTTGAAAAAATTTCCCTGAAAATGAGAATCTCTTGTGAAAGTTCATGTGTACATTTGCCACATGGATATATGATTGTATGCTTCCACCTCCTTCAGTATAAACTTTGTGATTAGGTCATAGATCTTGAGAGATCCATACACAACAGACTGAAAACCACTGATTTTTAATACCTTCTTCCAGAAAAGAGCAAATAAAAGCAAGGATAAAGGGTTAAAATCAGCTCATGACACAATAGTGCATTAGAATGTTTCTGAAGAAGACAAGCTTCCTCATTTTCAATCAGGCATTTACAAACGTAACTTTACCATCAGTTTCAGTTGGGAATGGGAATATTTTACCATTGTATAATGATTATAGAATTGAGGACAAAATTTAAGAGGAAGCAACCTAGCCCCATCCCATGTTGAAAGAACTCAATTTGGATTGCATTCAGCCAATAGTTCTAATTGCCAGCCACTCTATCAGTTAAAAAATTGCTATTCTTTCCTGAAACCTTCAGATATTTTGTTTTGAAATTGTTAATTAGGAAAACAAAAGAAAACAAAAAATCCCAAGAGAAGTACATTACTTACAGAGTTCAATAAACAAAGCTTATCTTTCCAGGTCAAGTGAAACGTTCCACGTTGATCCATGGTGGTATTTTCACAATCTTAGTATCGTTTTGACACAGCTGTTCTATTCTGCTCTTTTGGTTTGTCCTCTCTGAGCTAGACACTGCCTTATCCACTCAGCTGTACGTGTGTCCTTTCCCCAAGACCCTGGCATCCATCAGGACAGTGGCTGATGCTGAGCTGATGCCCTTTCACCTTTGTCACTCCTTTGCTACACTAGTAGGGATAAGCAGCAGGGAAGCCCCTCACTAATTAAAAAAAAAAGCAACAAGTGCTTTCTTGGGGAACGAGGGAGGAAACGAGGGAGGATGTGTGGAGGATTCATCCTTTCTGCAGAGGTGTAGTTGTGTCCATGTGGGGCCAAGGACGCAGCCAGCAGGTATTCCTGCCTTAGCTCAGTGCTTTTGGCACACCTGCACGCTGCAAACCAAAATTCAAGTGACCCCAAAGGAAACAATAAATTTCTGCAGTCAACTCAGAACAATTTCAGCTTCACTGTGAAAGCATTTAAAACACACACACACACATCCACACACACACACACACACACAGGAGGATTTAGCATGTAAAAACTAGGTTAAAATACTGTTAAATATATAAATTGACCCCCTGACACTAGTTACAGCTCTTCATTAAGTCTGCCTTAACCTCTGCTTTTGTCTCTAAGACTTCTGCAGTCAAATGAAGAGCATTATATTAATTATACGCTATACCATGGAGTATTTACAGCAATTCCTGTTCTTGAGAACCGCCTGAGGTAAAAAGAGAGAGCAAAAGCTTTAATTCCCGCACTTTGAAGTAAATCAATGCCTTAACATTATCTGAACAGGACTTGTATGTTGTAAATACTGTCTGGGTCAAACAGCCAGTCTCACCCTTTTACATGCTAATAGCAAGCAACAAATGTTAAGGGGAAAAAAGTGTAATTCTTATGCTGAGCAAGTTACCGTTGTTTTTTCTCATATATCAAATACGTTAATCAATCACAAATGTAAAATCTGCAAAGCACAAAAAACCCACTGTGAAATAAATTTATTACCAGAAAATGCTATAAAATCCCAATAGCTGGTGCTACAAATTTATAAAGCTTTTCAAAGAAGACTTAGGGCAGAGGTTTGATTCTAAATTTAAGTCTAAGAAATCCCTAGGGTAAAACTGTATCATGACAACTTGCTCACCACAATGACTGCAAATAGGCCTCCTAGCTCAGGCAGGATTTGCACTGTATTTGATCAAAGGCAAAAATCAAGCCCTGGTACATAACAGAATTCCTTTCTTCCTTTCTATCATCTCAAAACTCTTTATATTTTAAGACCAATGCATTTTATAATGAGCTCCAAATTTTTCTTTTGTTTAAAAATGCATGCATTCTAGCATCCTAGCAATTTATAAGGCTTATTTCGTAAGTCAATAATTTGGTGCCAGTTGTTTACTGGGATGGAGATTAACATCAGATCGATGGTTTATCAATACAGATTGATGCTTGATATGATTTAAATGAACCTCTGAGGGCTAGGCACATGACTACATTAGGCATATGACTGCAATTGGATTTCAGTGAGACTTTAGCAACAACAGAAAAAAAAAACATGCTTAGATTAGTTCAGCTTCCTTTCAAGTAAGAGAATTCAGAGTACAGTCTAAGCTTCTTTGCATTTGTGTTTTTAATTTATTTTTGCTCAATACTGCTAAAAAGCATGCAAGATCTACCACCAAGGATGAAAGCACAACTTGAATCTTATTGCTCCCTGGGACTTAGTGAAGAGTTTACTTGGAAGAGCACCTTCTTCTGTGGCTCTGGACTCTGTTCTAAAAACTTGGTAGTGGACACAAAAGCAGAGTGGAAGGTGATTCATTTTCTTTCAAAATCTCTGCTGAAATAGCCTAGTGGTTACAGCCAACTTTGTACCTGGGGAGGTGCCTGTCTCAACTTCTGTGGGAAGCAGAAGTGAATCAAGAACAAAAATGATCTCCAAAGGATTACATTTCTACTTACCAAGGTATAATCTTCAATTTATTCTGTCTATGTAGAGTTTTTGGGCAATAAAACAACTTCATTACTGAAAAAAAAATAACTCTCTATATTATTAGAGTACAAAATGACATATGAATGACTCCTCAATAGTGAGATTTAGCAAAAAAACTAGACCAAAACTTCCCAAGTATCAAATATTGAAGAACCTTAGTGACTGTGACCATTGACACTGTGGCAAAAAAATACTGAAAACGTCAACTATCCCCTTGGATCTTCCCAAGAAATAACAAGATGGACTGTTAGAAGCTTTCTAGCAGATACACTTCAGCACAGAAGGGAAAAAATAAAGGGTCACTTAAGCCTTCTTACAGTTACTCAGAAAGCAAATATTCCCCTCTATTCTTTCACAGCTCTTGCTTTGAGAAACAGCTGTAAAAGTTTTCAGAATTAAATTCTATCAATGAAGTGAAAGTCCTTTATCCATCTTTCCAGCAGGGACAGCAGCTGTGAGACTCCTACCCACTTCTACCCCATGTCCTCTGCCTCTCATCTCTGTGGGACAGTGGCACTAAGAGGAGGAAGAGTTGACATCTTGGCTTCTTGTTACCTGTTCAGGCTGGCAAGCCCCAGGCAGTCCGCCACATGCAGAGACAGCCTCGCAGTGCAAACATTTGTTTGAAATTAGATGAAGACCCCTATCACTTCCCAAATACATAATCTGAAAGCTATCACTTCTGTTCAAAGGGATGGTCATTCAGGAATTTTGTGGATTTGGAAATTCTTCCTTAAGTGGTCCTATTTGGAGATGTCCAAAAATCTCAAAACCATGTAAGAACCATAAAAAAATGCTTTGAACAAAAAGTACTAGCCACCATTTCAGCCACTGGTCACATTAAGATAATCCGGGAGACAGAGCCCTAAAGGAGTGGGAGCTAGATGACAAGGCCAGCATCAGCAGGGCTGCCATCCCACACGCAGTCCAGCCCTTAGGTGATTTCTCAGCATTATGAAGAGTTCTAGTGCAGTCAATCAGCACTTTCAATGCTGACAGAAGCATGCAATAAACCTAAAGAAAACTTCAAACAGAAAAAACAGATTTTTATCAAGGGATTCCAGAGATATTCTACATCCACTATTCAGACCAAAGGTATTGTACTCAATCCCCAAAAACGATAGCTGTTCTTGGGAACCTTCTAGTAGATCCTTTGGGTCCTAACTTTCTGTCTCTGTTTTCCTGTCCTTTCTTCCCTTCCTTTCAGCTTGGACAAGCTCAGCACACAATTGAAGATCCAAACTATGTCAGTACTTACACATCCGCACAGGTATGTCCTGGTGATCTCTAGCATAGCTCTCCACTGTAGTAGTACATGGGTGCAACCTAATTGACATTTCCTGCAGAACTTTATGGATCTCACCTTTTATTGACAAGTCATATACAACAGCCACTGAATCACTTCACAAATAAAAAGCTACTACATCAAGAAAAAAAAAACACCTCACCTGCTCTGGTTAAGTAGACTGCATCATAGATTACAAAAGTGTGGCTGCTGCTCTGGGGCTGTCAAATCATCCAAGCAGAGGAGACAAGAACCACTCAAATTGGTCAGGGAGAAAGTCACAGCATGTGGATTTTCAAAGATGTTGAAAATACATTCGGAAATGAAAAACACACAACAGCTAAACACTGATAGACTACAATGCAGATATCCAATTTACAGATAACAGTGCCTCTTCCCTTAGTCATAAATTCTGGAATGATCAGATTCTGAATTGCACTCCCAGATACAAAAGAAAAATAGGACAGATGATGAATATTTTATCACTGAATTCTTGCTATATATAATCATATTATTTTATTGTCTCATGCTGCGGAGAAAAAAACAACATGGGAAATGAGGCTAGATTTGTGAATGATAATAATAATTTGTCAAGCTGTTTGATACAGGGATGAAAATACAATAAACAAGATTTTAAAATTTGAGATAGGAAGACTGGCTACCGCTATGAAATGGGTAAGTATGGAAGTGATTTAAGGGTGTTACAGAAAACTAAGAGTCTGCAATAGAATAATTTATATAGCAAAAACAACAAAATAAACTACCAATAACACCAGGAAAAGCTGTATCCATTAAAACAAAAGGTAACTATTTTGACAGTTCTGGGAAGGAAAAATGAATAAACACCCTCATTACACATCTCCACTCAAGTTTCACCTTGACTTAGAAAAAGCCATTACCTTATTACACTGCACTTTGATTATGCACAGGGGATGCCTTCTGCTAAAGGCATCCAGACATACATATTCTAATCTCCTTTTCCAATGATATTTGTTAGAATGCAGCTTTCCTTATAAATTAGCTCATAAAATGATACATTTCAATTCACTTCCAATGTTAATGCAACACTTTAAAAAACCTTTTAAAAAAACAATTTTAAGAAATCAATCCTTAGAAATTACAGAGATGTATCTAACGAGAGACTGAATATGGAGCTCAGTAGTAATGCTCAGGATCAACAGTGGGAACATAGAGATCAGAAGGGATCCCAGGGGGTCTCTTCAGTCTCAGCTCCTGCCTAAAGTATGTCCAGTTGGAGCTGACTGCTCAGTATCTTCTCAACTGGGTTTAGATACCACCAAGGTTGGAAGCTCCTTTCTGCAATTTGGCTGTTTATATGGGGAATAATGACCCATGCATTTTAGTCTCTAGTGATGAAATGGAAACATGATCACAGTTAAGATAATCATTAGCTTTGGCCATGGTGGCTGGCTTTTTCATTAGAAGTCTAGTAGATCTGTTCCTTTCTACTTTGTGTGTTTTATTATCGGGAAAACACTTGAAAGACGTATAGAAGCAAAACCCCACAATGTCTGATTAGGAAAAAAATCCATATGGAATAGCCTGGAGATCACTGATTGAGACTTTCAATGCTATCATTTTTTTTTTTTTTAAGAAAGGGGAAAGGGTTATCCTCATTCCTTGACCTATCTTTGAAAATGTCAGCTTCTGTAGGCAGGATTTTAAGTGTCCAAAGTTCACAAGGGCTTATGGACAGCATCAATAATGCTCTAAACACAAACTTTTAACAATTAGGTTTTCAAATAAAAAGCAAAGGAGTAGATGAAAACCAAAGTAAATATCAATAAATGAGTCAACCTGAGTGACAGTCTGGTGTCTACCAGGAACTAGTATCAATCACATGTCTGTGTTCAGGTGTCAGATTTGATTATACATTAGGTTCCCTCAAACCAAGATTAGACACTCTGCTCCCAGCCTGAGAAATTCAATTGGATAAATTCCCTTGTTTATAACTCTGTACTAGATGAAGGTTAAAGTAGGCCTTTCTTCTGATCCAGTAGCAAAAAAAATAGCCCTTGAAAAACTGGGGAGCCTCAAATGCCTGAATGATTTATAAGTAGACAACCTCTGAAAACTCTTGAAAAAGATAACAGAGATAGAACTTCCTCAAGATTCCCACATACCTTTCCCCCTTTAATTAAAAAAAGGTATAAAAGAAGAATTGAGATTGATCACACTTCTCAGGTGTTTTTTTAATCTGCTATGCAACATCAGGAGTTGTGTGTCAATTGCCTCTAGAAAGCTACTCAGAAATTAGAGCCTGCCCTGGTCAAATTAAAGCAGGCTTCCTCCTTGACTTACAAGTGATGCTGGAGCACCATAAGATTCCATGATTTTTGTGCCCTTTCGTCCTGATGTGCAGTGAGTAATTTTGTTGCACTTAAAAGCCTTGCTGGTTTAAAAACAAAAAACAACACAAGCAGAACTTACAACAATAATGTTACCCTGTTTATTTGTTTGTTTGTTTTTAAATAAATTAAAGGATTAACTGGCTGTTCACCATACCAATTCCAATTTCTAAAATAATTCGTAGCTTTGTACTGCAAGAAAGCCAGATTAATGGAGCCAGCCACTGCATTTACCACTCCAGAACTGAAACTCCACAGCAGCACTCAAAGCACATGACTAGGAGAGGTTCACATACATCAAACACAATGTGCATTATTACACATACACCTAAAGGACAGGCATTTACCTCATGGGAGATGCAGGACTTTGTGAATACACACCCGTAAACAAATGCAGGGCGTGACTGGCTCTGTTATTTATTTCCCTTTTTCATTTCCAGCCACTCTCAATACTGAATGTTGATCTCAAGACTTCCCTTTGTGCAGATATACTGGATATTGCAGGAAGGAAGCCCCTTCACTACATACATGTAAGTTGATCCTGGCCAGAGAGAAAGAGGCAGAGAGACCAAGTATCACCAGGAGTAGTATTTCAGTATGTTAAAGGAGTAGGGAAGTTTATCTATCATCTTGTATTTCCTTATCTATTTATGATTCACCTCCTTTAGGTGTCCTCCATCTTCAGCAGGAGAGCTTCACAGCTTCTCCAGAACCTCAGTCTTGAAATAAGAGTGCTACAAATATTTGTCCTCAGTAATTCATCTTCTTGTATGTGTTTCTCTGACAAAGCTTCTCTTAAGAGCAAAGCATGCCATCTTCGAAGCGAAATCTATGGCCCTTACTTTCCATTTTCACTGCTGGTCATTATAGTGTGACCAACCTCGTTCTGGTGGCTCCAGGTGCAGACCTTCGAAAACAAATGAGGGTTCTGTAGAGGTACTGCACATAAAAATTAAAAAATGCATGGTTTGACCTTTTGTCACTGGATGAACTCCTATATTTTCACCAGTTGTAACAAAGTAGATCAAGGAAGGAAGCTGGATATTTCAAATAACATAACATCTTTTAGATATGGAAGATATTTAAATATTTAGATATGGAAATAAGAAGAAAATAGAGTTGGATGTGAAATACCTATCCAACTGCATAAAGTAGCACAGTTATGAGAGCCCAGTGCATCGTCCAACACTAAGACATTTGTCTAAAGCAAAACAGAATCAACAAATAAACCACAAGTTTTGTTAAACGAAGTCTTACCTTTCTGCTATAGACTTCTTTGGGAAGTAAAAATCTTTTCCTGCAAGGTAGGCAGCTGCAGTTCCACCTCCAAAATAGGTTTTCCTCAAGAAGGGAGCAATCCGGTTGTTTACCAGTAATGCTCCTAAACCAGTGGGGAATCCAAAGATTTTATAGAATGAGATGGGGATAAAGTCAGCTTGGTGAACTCCCAAGTCTAATGGAGAACTGCTCACATATGAGGCTGCATCTAATAGAACAAACCACTTCCCTGGTATTTTGATGGGGCAGAGTTTTCCAGATTTTATGTCTCTTATCCATGAAAGGGGATATTTGGTACCAGAAAAGTTGCTCTGAGCTGGATAACAGAAAAGATGAGGTGTTGTGCAGTTTTGTTCTTCAGCTGGTAACCAGTCTTTCTCCAATAACACCTTATCCTTTGGTTTTACAGGAACAGATAATACATTCATTGAGGCAGTTATGCCCCTCATACCCACAACGGATGTGTGGCTGTCAGTTAGGTAACAGAATCGACTACTCAGTTGCTCTGTGCCTTCAGGTACCCACGGGAATACTTCTGCTACCAGTTTAAGTGCAGCCGTGCATCCAGATGTGAAAATGACAGTGTAATCTTCAGATGTAGTGTGAAAATGTTGTAATATTCTGCAAAATGAAAACAAAAAAATCAAGTTATTTTCTGAATTTTCTATTTTATTACCATATGATATATTCTGTTTTTCTCAGCAGGAAAATTCTTCTATTCTGACACGATTTAAATATAAGTACTCAGGTTTCAGCAAATAGCACAATAACCTTTAACAATTTTGCCCACAGGAGATTCTTTCCAATGCTGCAGCAAAAGTAGCTGAATTCTTAAGGATAGAAGCCAATTCTGCCTAGCTGTGAACAGAGCAGTCCAGTTCAGTCCAGTGCCTCAGTGAGATCAGAATCAAGGCTGCATATTCTTATACTGTACACTGAATAGAGAGGTCAGTTTTACCTGAAAAGTATTCGTCCTTGTTTAGTTTTTTTAATAGTTTTATTTAGTTAGCTAGTTTACAAATTATTTGGAGCAGTATTTTGCAGCCAAAAAAAGCATACAGCTTTGCTTCTTGTTTATAATACTAATAAAAGAAACAGAAGACAGCAAAAAGCAACAGATTATGCACATAAGGCTGTAATTTTTTTTGTCTGCAAAGATAGTCTAAACCAGAAGTAACCCAATGTTTTCCAATAAGCCAGACTAAGAAAACTAAACCAAGCTGGTTTTTTTGAGGCATGTCTACATCACATACTTGCTGATGCCTGGAGAGCACTGAGTTGGCTCTAAACTATCTTCTGTGAACCACTACAGTCTTTGGTATCCATGCTAACTTGCACATCTATTACAGTCCCATAGCGTGCAAGACAGACTTGCATCAGGTCTGTGCAGAGGCTGAGGAGCAGCACTGGCTTGGTCACTTTCCTTGCATGGTGTTCTGATGAACTTCTTCCAAGTGAACTTTTATAAAAATTCTATTAATATTATTAACAGGAACCATTTATGAGGCTTGGGCTGATGAAGCAGAACAAGCAAAACTGATCCAGAGCATAAGTGTTGCTACTCAGAGGTGCTGCCTGGTTTTCAAGAAAAGCAAGCTGTCCGAGGAGTCCTCAGTGCACCTCTCCTGCTGCAGAGCATTTCTGTGAACAAGCAGCTGCCATTCTGTCCTACGTAATTCCAAGGTACAGCCCAGCATTTGGGTAATCTATACACTCTGGCCCTCAATGTGCATCATTAAAAGTTTGCATGTTTTATGTAACAGGAAATTCCCTCGCTAGGTTAAATGTTTACACGCTGCATTTAAATGTAAGATGTTCAAAATGTTACATGACAAATTCAAGCTAAAATTTCCTCAACCCTAGAACAGTAGAGATAAGTAAATGCCTCAAAATTTTGTGCATTCAGTCTGAAAGGCAAATGGTACGGGAAAAGAATGCAGAGCTGGGTGTGCGCTGCAATCACAGGTTTGACACTGGAAAAGAAACAACTGCAATGACTTCCATGATTAGGACTAAAAACCACTCTACAAAATGATACCGACAATACATTTTTCTGCTGTAGGAAAGTCTTATTGTACTAGGAATTACAAGATGCAACAAATGGATTCATATGCCTAATGAAACTTGATTTTCTCCATGGCTTAAGTTTTCGAAATCTGATGCAAATGTCAGGTAGTCTGTGTTTCCTGGAAATGAAGAAAGAATTTCAGATTTTACAAAGAAATCATCAGGTCGCGGATTTAAGCTTTACATGTTTTGAGGAGTCCATTTGAAAGAAGTCACAGAGATCTCTCTGAAGCAGACCTGCCTGGTATAGCTTCAGCAAGAACTCACAATTCTGGACATCGTTTTTAGAGACCTTTTCGGAGAAAGCAGACTTCCTCCTTAAAATTCAGAAGCCATATTATGGATGAAGACAAGGACAATCACCACAGTTGAGTGTAGGGCACTGAGCTGCATACCTGCCTCATCCATCACTGTTGCTGAATCGAATCCTGTCCCCTCACCTGCAGCAGCTGTGCACCTTCTCCCACCACTGTCCACACTACAGCCCACACTACAGCCTAAGGCATGCACGCATGCCAAAGGGGATAGCTGGCTGCAGGATCATGAAATCCTACCCTAGAGAGCTGCAGTTCCACTAGCTGTAGGTTAGCCACTTAGATCCATGCCCTGAATTTCAGATGGGACATAATCTTGCCTTTATTTTCCTCTCCCTGCACTCAGCAAGACAGAGAAAACGTGGGCAGCAAGGCAAGCAAGAGCCCTAACATAATTTTCAAGCAGGGCAGCATTAGACTTTTTTAAAAGAGGAAAGGATTGGAAGGCAGATTAGTAAGAAGTCCAGGTCTATGTGGTTATGGACATGATTTGGTATGTATTATCTGACGTGGCCTGTTTTTTTCATACAATGTGATCATTTGATAGGTCTTGGAATCATTACACCAATATAAACACAAATTACAAAAAGGTTGTGCAATTTCAAGAGAAATGACACCAACAATGAAGTATCAAATGTTCTGTGTTTTTTATCTTTGTGAACAGTACGATTAATTACGTATTCACATGTATGTGCACACAGAAAATACCTTCTGAGTTAAAAAGCGAGGTGAAGGGAGCAACCTCCTAATAAGCAGTTTCCTTTCATAAGAGCAAGATGACAAAAGCAGCAATATAAAGCACATTGAAGACAGTTATCAAGTTAGCTCCTCTTTTACTTTCTCTGCTTTCTTTGCTCTCTTCCTCAGCCAGCCTCTTTGTGCCACACAGGCTTAGGGGGAGGTGAGACAGAGCTAGGCAGAATGCCAAATTTTACTCAGGAATAATAACCTGCAGATCTCCACGGGAATTGTACTGACTTGCCGCAGCACTTAATCTGACCAAAAGACACTGTGAAATGACAGGAGCTGGGATGCAGGAATGGTGGATTGGGATTTAATCACAGGATGTTTTTGCCTAACCATGAATATCAGAACCAATGAGTACTTTTCTTAAACATTTTCACAACTTTACAGAACAATAAATATGTATCTATATTTTTTTGGTTCACAAATCATGACAACTCTATATTTAAGTCATAAAAGAGAGACAAAGCTCAAGCACATCAGTAGTATTTTAACTTAACTATATTTAGTTTGTAATCATTCAAATTTAGAAACAGCCGAAAAGTACTGAAATATAACCCACAACATAATATCAATGTGTTTATCTATTCAGCTCAGTACCGGAAAGTGACTTTCACATGAGGGTAAAATTTTCAGAAGCACTCAAAAGGATTAGAGCCATTTTTTCAAAGGCATTTAAATTCCTACAGCTAGAGGAACAAGCAAGTTACATTTCTAAATGTCTTCAGAGGAAATAGACTCTTACGTGAATCTCTTCAGGTACCTATTTGCATTTTGGGTCTCTAAATGTGTCAGGTAATTGCAATGACTCCAGTACTGGTGAAAGAGGTAGAATTTTCAAAATCAGATATTTGGCTAAAAGATTTCTAGCATTAAAAAAAAAAGAAAAGAAATAAATAAAGGAAAAACAATCAAGTCAAAAGAATTTTCTCTTCCAGAATGACTTCTGATGCGCAGAGCAGAAGAGCTACGAGTACCTCGGAATGAGTTTTATAAAACAAATAGCACAAACTCCTGAACCAGAGCAGCACTGCTATGATAAAAATCAGGATACTTCAGGACAGAAAACTGCAATACCTCTGAATGACTTCTGCAGCCCACAGTGCTACATCCTGTCTTTTGACGTTAATATTTGGAAGCACTGGCCATTACACACAGAACTCCTAATGCTCTGTATCTTCACGTAAGACATACCCCATTACAGTGAAATGCAGTTCACCTTTATTACACTCCTGGAAGATTTATAGCCATATATAAGGTAGATGTTGGAAGCAGGACTAAGGACTTGCAGTAGAAAACTGATAGCTTGATCTACCATAGCTCACAGCTGCAAGCAGTAGTAGTATTTTATATTATTACAAATTTCCACTTCTCAGAGAACTCTTTGGAAGAAATGACTAAGATAATTGTTTCATTAAGCACACTGATAGAGCTGTGCCATCACACAGAAGATGGCATAGAGGCTGAGAAGCCTGACTCTGAACCTTGCTTCCAGGCTGGCAAGGGAATGAGGAGGCAGTATGCTCAATCTTTGCCATGCACCAAAGACAAACCTTGCAAATTGCCTTGCCTTGCCATGACCTGCCCCCTTTCTCCTCCTCTTCCTCCAATCTCTCTAGAAGGACACAGATCAAACAAAAAACAGTCAATAATGCAGGAAGCATTTGAGCAATATACCTTTGTGGCTAAGGCTAGCAGTATACTTGGCTGTAAGGCAAAGTATCTCCAGAAGGTAAAGAGAGGTGACCCTTCTCTGCTCAGCACTGGTGGGGCTGCATCTGGAGTGCTGGGTCCAGTTCTGGGCCCCCAGTACAAGAGAGACATGGACACACTGGCAAGAGTCCAACGTAAGGCCAACAAGATGGTCAGGGGACTGGAACATCTCTCCTATGAGGAGAGGCTGAGCAAGCCGAGCCTCTTCTGTCTGGAGGAGAGCAGGCTTATCATTGTCTATGTAAGAAAGGAAGGTGCACGGAGGATGGATACAGGCTCTTTTCAGTGTTGCCCAGTGCCAGGACAAGAGGCAATGGGCTCAACCTTCAATTTCAGAAGATTCCTTCTGAACACCAGGCAGCATTCCTGTACTGTGTGGGTGCTGGAGCACTGGCACAGGCTGCCCAGAGGCTGTGGGATCTCTTCCTTGGAGATCTTCAGAAGCCAGCTGGACCTGCTCTGGGTGTTCCTGCTGGAGCAGAGGCTGGAGCTGATGGACCCAGAGGGTCCTGCCAGCTTCAGCCATACTCTGAGTCTGTGAAGCCAGCCTAAGGAGAGCCCATTCAACACCCAGTACATGCTTGTATTCTCTTTGCTGGTGTTTAAACCCTTTAAAAAGCTGCCGTGAGAGTTTTGTATATTCATTAACACCACTGAGCCAAAGTGCCATACTCTTCTAAAGTAGAACATAGCAGAGAAAGTCAGTTAATTTTCAACCAATCTTGCTGTTTCGTTTCATAACACACCTAATAATAATTGGCTTTATATTTAAAGATATATATAATCAAGTCAGATATTCTGAGAGAACAAACATTTATCTTAACCCAGCTAATCCAACAGCATGGATTAATTAAAAACTTAATTAAAATTAGATACTCCATATTGCCACTGGCAGCTCTGCAGGGGGTACAGGCTACTGATTCATCCAGCCACCTTAGGTACACAGGATCACCCATGGTCAGCTGAAAGGAATGTCCTCCAAGGCTGCTTGCTGGCCGTAGTTACCTCAGAAAGAACAACTCATATTCTTTCTCACCACCAGCTCTTATTCTGTGGATCTCAACAGCAGAGTAGTAGCACTGCTACCAGAAAGGCATGAATGTTCATACAGCCATTACAGCCTCCCAAAACACAGTTGATTGGTATGCTTTTCTTTTTTTACCATGCTTCTATACTTTAAATACTTCTAAAATATGTTGTAAACCATCTCATCTACTGTCTTCAAATTTACCATTTTGCAAACACCTGTAAGAAACTGAACAACTTGCCTTCCTAGGTTTGAGTTCTTCCATGCTTTAATTCCAATTGATGATAACATTTCAGTTTCTAGTTGGCAAGACCAAAAGATGACCAAGGAGTTTGTGATTGTCATTATTTATATTTGTATTCACATTTTTATTTAGAATACTGTGAACACAGTGGTTTTCTAGCCAGTAGCTGATCCAGCTAAAATAGACCCCTTTTAAAAACTTAGTATTGCCACTGTAATAACGGATTCACATTTGAAGACAGTGGTTACCTTTTCAACAGTACAAGTTTAAGTAGCACTTTATAAGGACTACTTTTCAACTGTGCATTTACATATTAAAAATATTTCTTATTATAATTTTTTTCCATTGTCATGCTATCCAGGAGCACAAATCCAGTTTGGGCTTGTATGGAGAGATGTTCAGCTTGAGCCTCAGAAATTTCACTGCTCTGCTCTCTGCTCTACAGACACTCTGAAAAGATTTAAAATACCGTTGTCTAAGGAAAAACCTTTGTATGAATGGCAATTAGAAAAAATACAAAAATAAAAAGACTTTTGAGTCAAAATATCTTATTTTGACTTATATTTTTCTTTTAATAATATTAGAGGATAACACTTTTCATAGCTGTCTTTTTAATCCCTTTCACATAGATGTGCATGTGAGAAGTGTTTCCAGTGGCTACATCTACATTTATGAGTAACAACATTTTAAGCTTCCTCATTTATTAATTAAGGGTCAGCTCCAGCTATCAAAGCAGTCAATCGAAAAATTCTCATCAGCTTTCTTGAGGGATTAGAAATGAATACAAACACTAGGACCTGGTGCATGACACTCAGCTTTGAGGCTTAACTTAACATCTAGCAATAGCTTTTCTGTACATGTTCTTTCCACATATATGAAGTAAAACGGAAGAGAAAACTGTAATTTAACACATTCAGAAGGATACCATAAAGAAGCATGCTGCTTAACACTCATCCCAAATTTTCCTTAGCTTCTCCCACTGACAAAAGTACAAAGTGACAGGATAGCTTTACTAGTTACAGCTATATACGTAACAGGAATGTTCTAGTTTACGAAATTAAAAAGACAAGCCCTTCGGGTAGAAAATATCTTATTCTGTGAAGACAAGATCTATTCCAATATATCACAGCACTGTATTATACTCTTATTTTCAATTCCCAATCCAAGCACAATAGGAAACTGAAATCTACAAATAGTTGTAAGAATCAATTGTTTTAAGCAGGACTGGGTCTATCTTCCTCCAGCAAAGAATTAATTTAATGAAGAAATGCCCTTGCAAAGGTTAGTTACTGCTTTCCCACCCACTCTCCTTAAACAAATGTTTTCAACACGAGTCTGTGCCATACCATCTCTGCTACCTGTGCAACTAATCCAGCAGAAATCCATCAAATTCAAAGATTTTCCCATGGATTAATACCTGCGTAAGGAAGAGTGCTGCAATAAATAAATGATCCTTCAAAGTTTCAAAGTTTATTAAGTTGCTTTTTCTGTTTCATTTTCCTTTTCCCATCCTGACAACGCACAAACTGAAACCTCTCAGAACATACGCCAACTGTGAAATAGGCACACATTGCTCTATCCTCACTCATCACATCCACATAAACTTGTTTTCTGACCATTTTACACAGAAGGCACTCATTCTGATCCCAGCTTCCTCTCATTTCCACTTGCATGAGAGTGATTAGGATTTCACTCATATACGCCTCTGCTGATTATGACTCCACTGAATCAGCTTCCTGAACATCTACAATAAATCATTAGAGGGAATGTCATCGATAAGCCTCATTTGTTATAGGCAGATGGTGAAAATATACCTTCCTTTCTATTTGAGAGCACTACTTAAGCATTTGTGCTCAGCCACCTGAATTGAAGTATTATAATCCGTTACATTTATACTCCTAGGCTCTGATTGATTCACTGGAGACACACTGGGGAAATGTCTATTTACTAACAAAGGGCCATAGTTGGTCTTTACCAAATAAATCCTCTCTCCAATTCTGCAAAGTTGTCAGCACAGCAGAATGCCTAGAGTTCGCTTTGCGCTGCACAGTCAGAAGAAAAGTTGCTCTTTAAAGGCTACAAAATGTCTTCCTGCAAGAAAAGATGCTCTGATGAACAATATTCCTGAGAAGCACCCATCCAGACGAAGAGGCGTGGACCCTCATTACAAAGTGCACAACCAGAAGGCATTCAGTGTCATGCTGGGCGTACTGACAGAGCAAAATCAGATTTAGGGTGGTATTATGGCACTGCATGTAATCAGAAGAGCAGAACGGTAGGAAGGAATCATGAAAACCATAAAATACGATACCGCAGGCTGACTACTGTTACAGTTTGTTCTAACACACAAATATTACTCCTCTCCCTGGCAGCAGCCCATAACTCCTATAACTTTCTAGATGTGGCAGAAACCCCTGGGTAACTGTTTCCTTAGAAATTAAATAGTTGTTTTTCTGTAGTAGAGAAAGAAGATCAATAGCTACACAATTTTAAAACCACTTTGTGGATATTTTTTTTTTGAGTAAAATAAGCCAGATCAGTTTACTCTAGTGCTTGAACAACGGCCAAAGATTTGTGAACATACTTGTGAGTAACAATATTTTCACTAATTAGGATACAAATGACTTTACAAATATATACCATAGGCTCTTCAAATGAAAATTCATCTGGTATTCAAGTCAGCCACGCAAGAAATAAATTTAAAAAAAAACCATAAAAAATGATATTTTAAGTAACAGTTAAGGAGAACTAGTTATGAACAGCAAACAGCTCAAGAACAAGCTATTCCAAACTGTAAATGCACAAAGTAATTACCAAACAGAAAATGACTAATGAATCAGTTTTTCAATCATACATGTGTTAAAATTCAAGTTGTTTTTGCGACAAATCTTAAGAGTCACTGGGATGAAGCAAATTTGAAGCGATACATAGGAAGATGTAAATCAACCAAAGGACATGGTTTAGTGGGGATGATGGTGACGGGTTGACGGTTGGACTAGATGACTTTAGTGGTCATTAACAATCTTAATGATTCTAAGATTCTATTCTATGACTTGAATTCAGTGCCTCATTGTTAACCAGTCAGAAGTTACTTTACTTTGCTTTCTGATTCAGACAAAGTGGAGCATTAAAGTTGGCTATTTTCCAGCAGTATAGCAAGTATGAACTTGGAAAGGCCATTCCAGGAAAAAAAGATTAAATAACAAACACACACTTAGGTGTTCTGATGGCTCCAGAGACTCAAGTCTTTACAGTGCTTAAGCTTAGAAATAACCTCAGACATGAAGTACTGTTCTTTAAACTGCATACTTCTGTGATCTCTCCAGCTATTATTTTTTTTATATGCTTAGTTTGGGGTGTTGATTTAAGTTGTTTTTCATCTAGTTAAAAAACTACAACATCTTTTTTTTCTTGAAGCTTTGTATTATGCACTCCAGACACTGTGACCCAAGTTCATCTCTTTATTGATGCTACAGAATGGAAGTGTGACAATCAGTAACCGTCCGTTAGACATTTACAAAATGGATTTGCTTTCAAAACCTGTAATTCGATTAATTTGCATGTTCCCTGTTATTTTCAGTTGTAAGCTGCAAGTAACCAAGCATAACTTTAAAAGGATAACCCAGCGTTTCTCATTCTAGTTAGCAAAGTAGGACATGTTAGTTGACAGACATCTTCCCAATACTCAGATCCATCTTTTGTTCTTATACTAATTCTGCTCTGAAACAAAGATTTGATACTAATGTTGAAAAATATTAACCACAAATGAAGATAGCTGTATCAGTGATCACAGACTTTTAATATTAGCCTGTTCTCTGGGGAAACTGCGAAACACCGGGTGAAAAGAGATGGCCCAACGCAAAATGCTCTCATATCAAAAAGAATCAGCTACACAAAATAGGCCTTCAGCAGTGATGCAGTCCTCTGACTCCAAATGTCCAGAAGTTCAGAAACTGACAATTTTCAGCATAACCTTTTGGATCTTCCTCTTTGGCACATTTCCACAGTATGACTGATGGGTTGACTATAAAAATCATTACTCCCATAAACAGAGCTTTCTTAGTTGAGGGAAAAAAGAAAGGTGAGGATGGGATAATGTCCTGGAATTTATAAAACACCTGTACAGAGAGATCACATTTACTTGGGAAACAGGCTGAGGATTTCAGAGGTACTTAAGAGTGCTTAAGAAGGAACCAGATGGCTTTGTGAATCCGAGCCTCAGTTACCATGGTGAAAAGGATCACGCCATACACTCACACATGAATAGGCCTTATTTCCTCATGGGTTGCTTTTCCAGTACTGCGCTCTTGTCTGGAAAGGGTTTTAGATGAAGATGTTAATATGAAAGTACCTTGGTTTGCTTTCAAAATACAAGGGGCTTGCATAAATCTACTCAAGCATTTCCACAGTCCTCTCCTTAACATGGCCTAAATTTACCAAGTAAACCCACAGCATCAGCTTGTGCTTCCCCTTGCTTGGGTGAAAAGACACAAAAGCAAAGTTTGGAAGAGTCCTGGCCACTGCAGGTGGTTTATTTGCCATTTGTTTTTCATGTGGTTTGATGCCCTACCTCAGCAGTGCAGCTCTGCTTTTCATTTCTAAGAACATTGAAGTTTTTTACAGAAAAAGAATGTTTCAAAGCTCCTATCAGTATGAAGGGGAGAGACAATAATATGAAGAGCAAAGCCTTGGTACAAGCGTTCTTGAAAGCTGCAGGACACTCATCCTTTGCTGAAACCAAGGGCCTATCCCATAACTTGTGAGTTCGAAATAGCACGACATACTGAAACCATCCTGTTGACCACAATCCCAGAAACACTCAGGAGTGAAGGGATTTTCTGCTTACTATTTGCTGAAGAGCCAATCAAAGACTTCTGACTGCACACTGAGCCACATTAATATTTTTGCTTAAACAGCCCCAAGACTTCCCAGAAATATGAATGGATGCTTGCACATATGGGAAACATCATTTCTGCCTGTCAAGTTGCACTTCATTCACTTTAAATCCCGACAACCATGCTTCCAATGCTCCTGGCTGTTGAGGGAGAAACTGTTTCACACGTGATGAAAGCAATGAGGCATAAATGACTGTTCAGAGATATTCTTGGCTTGCTTTAAAAGAGAACCCATTTGCAATCCCGACAAATGTGTTAGGAAACAAGAGTATTTCAAGGAGCTCACAAGTGGCATTTTTAGAATCATAAAACAAAAACAGCTTAGGGGTAACTTAAAGCATGTTAACATCAGAAAACCTCTGTATAAATGTCATTACTTTACAAATTGAACAGAAAATATTAATCAAATTCAAGAACAAGACACTGCATGTGTGAAAGGGAGCTAAGAGAAATCTTCTGAAACCTGCTGCAATTCTTCTCATATTGTCTGAGGAACATTCTGTTCAAATCAAAATGGACATGGAAATCATAAACTGGAACTAAGTAATCCTGGTTTAAGTATTCCATTAGCTAACTCTGACATAAATTAAAACTGCTATTAATTTGAAAGTTCACCCTATAGGATGTATGTTAATTAACCTTTCCTTTTTGCAATTTGTGCCGCCTGGCAGCAGAAAACCTCATGAAATCAAAAATAACTATAAAGTATACTAACAACTACAATTTCCTATGCAATCCTTCCACACTGCATCCTCATCTTATACAGCTGCCAGGCAGAAGGCCTGAGCCAGAAAAATATCTGCCCTGTATTACTCGTTTCCTCAAAATCTTACTCCTCAGAAGTTAGAGACCTGACCCAGGAGGTCAGGAAATCCAAATGTCGGATGGTCAGCCCAGATCCGGCAACAGACATTCTGGAAAACAATCTGAATAGCAAATTCATCACTGGTATGAACCACTGCAACTTCATTAAAGCCAATTAACATAGGTAAAGAGCAGTACTTATGAACTCATTTCTGACTTCCCAAGAATGCCACACTGCAAAGCAAACCCCATGAAAACTCAGGTCATTGGAGGATTCTCAAGATGCACAGAGCATTACTCACATGGGTGGTACATATTGTCACGTACTGGATAGCATACTCTGCTCAGATGAAGCAGAATACTCAGCATTTTGTGGAATGATACTCACAGGCCATACCTTCAAAACACAAATAAAACTGACATTTAAGTTCAAGAATTTTTAAAGAACAAAATCAGAAAAGAAATAGGATGGAGAAACCTCATCATGTTGGACTTCTTTGAAGAGCTGTTCTGCATGGGATGATCAATATTTAAGAGAACTTGCAAAATTCCTCTTTTTTATTCCAAGTATTAAGGCACTTAAAGAAACACAAAGGAAAGTAACATGTTGCAGCTGACCACTGAACTCAGCGTCCTAGACTTTCAGCATTTTGTATTGACACCTACATATTTCTCGTTAAAAAAGCAAGTCAACTCATTCTTCTTGTTTTACATGAGATAGACAAAAAAGGGTCTAATTCAGACTTGGGTAGCTTTACAATACTGTCCAAGCACTTGCACAAACTAAAATTGTACTCCTAGTTTCAAAATTTCTTGAAGTTGTTGTTATCAAGGGGGTATGGAGGGTAACTACTCTTGTTATTACTGCTAAATTTGCACTCTGCAACAGAATTAGCAGTTGTGACAACACTGATGCATTTCCCATCAGCATACGCACCTGAAGAGGCATATGTGTTGCTACATATTCACAGTTGAATACAACTCTATTCTTGATTAACTTTCAAGGAAAAAATACAGTCTAGAATTTATTCAAGCTAAATCAAAAGCCTGGGTACTTTCATGTATTACCTTATACAGTGATTAAACCCTTTTGGGAATAATGTAATTGAGCAAATAAATCTTACGCTAAACATGGATTTAACCTATAACCTTCTTGCATTAGTGAATTCTACATTCTACAAATTCATCAAAATTGGAACGTTTTATTAACTGCTGAAAAATATATTACACTAAACCAGAAAGTGCATCAACCTCCTTTATGTTACTATGCAACACCATGCTATAGTAGGCTCTCTGTTTTGAAAGTGATCTCTTGCTACATAGAAAACAGACAGGATGCAAGCAGTAAGACCTGCCCAGAGATTCAGAGGTCTACCAAAGTTGTCCTCCAGAGTCCTGGGCTTATGTTCCAGCAGGATCAAGTCTGAATTATACCCACAAAGAAGAACAGAATTCCAAAATGTTTATTTTATCAAGGTTTCTCAGATAAAACCTACTGCCTCCTCTGCTCTGTGTACTTTTAAGCCCTAACTATCATGATTTCAGCATTTTTTCTGAAGATCTGTCACACCTCTGATGCTTTGATATTAGCTTTGGTAACATCTAATATCACGAGGAGCAGAACAAAAAGTGCAGAGTATATTTGATGAATATTTATTCAGAGTTCTAAATACATTCATGATATGTATGTCTCTGCCCTTTGTACACTGCTTTCTGCAAACATCTCAGCAAATGTACAGTGAGTTTGAATGATTACAGAATGTTCTAGGAAAGTAAATACAGAACTTGCAATTGTACACTTGAAATCTGATTTTAAGGGTTACATTCTAAAAGTCAAAGGCAGAAGCTTAATATGCATCCTACATCCCATCAATAGATTCAAGTGTCAAATTGCAAAATCTCAGAATGAATTGCTGTCAACCACTCTGTGCAACAAGGATGTCAGAAGAAGTTAATTGGTGAATAATAACAAAGCACACTGAAGAACAGTTTACTTTTTGTGGGCAATTTCCAGATTAAAATATATGTAATTGCTAATAAAATAATTATGGTTTTTGCCCAGCTTAGTAGGAATTTATACAGAAATGGACACAAAAAAACAGGGATTTCAGCAACTTTCCCACACAAGCTATATTCCAAAGCCAATTCAATCCCAGTGGGATGTCTGAAAGTCCATCGTACTGCAGTACATATTTTTAGCTGTTACAATTTCAGATTTCATTAAGTGTTTGTTCAGTGTGACAGGGCAGTAGGAGATGAGTGCTCTGGTGCCTCATTTTATACATTTTTTTTATCATCTGTCTGGACCATCTGGATGCAGCTCAGCACTGCATGCCCCTGAAACTAAGGTGGATGCATGAATCGTTAAGACATGCTATCAATGCAAGTCTCCTTTGAGTATTAACAGGAGGAGACAGAAACAGTAAGCGGCCCACTATAAAAAGCAGAAGTGCTCTTCCCTAATCTACTTTGCTTGAGACTTAATGACAACTAAATGTAGAAGATACTTCATATTGTTGCTCTTTATTGACATTATAGATCTACTGGGCTTTTCTTCATTATTCACAATTTTTATAAAAAAGTTTTTGAAAAGGGCAAGAATTGCATACCTATTTTTAAACTTACTGTTTCATTCTTATACAGCACTTCCTTTTGTAACCGCCATTCCCTTACATAACAATATTTCTACAGAATCATAAAAATAAAGGCATTGTAACAACCTGTTGCACAAAGCCTTCAAGAACACAAATATCTATACTGATCCCAAAATATTAAGCCGAACCTTGTTCTGCTGTGATTGGGCTGCCATTTGGTGGCCCTTCACTCACGATGTGTAGATATCCAACTAAGCCCAGTGAGGCTACACTGATAGCTACAGGCCTGGTGGCTTCAGGTGGGCTTGGCCACATCACGTCTGGGTACCCAGCTCATGCTGTTTATTAGAGAGGTGCTATCAGGCTCAGCGGGAGCAAGTAAGAACTAGGAATCAGTGATTCACTCACCTGCCTTACAACACTGCTTAGCCCACTGCCCCTACAAAAGAACTCTATGTTCTGGTTGGGTTCCTGCAGTTAGAGGTAGGGTCACCCCTGCTTTGTGCCTCCCAGTTTCTCTGTTCCCAAAGAGTCGAGCAGTGTTGTTCATCTCTTCGTTCCTACAAGTCAAAATCAAAACGGTTCAATTTCCAGCAAAGCAGTTCCCTCTGGGCAAACACTAGCAGCAGTGGGATTTCACCAGCAGACAGCCCCGCTCAAGGCACTGTGCTCCCCAGCGCACTCCCCAGTTGGGCACCTTCTGTACCTCTCAATGTACGTTTTGGTTATAGGTCTATCACATTGCTGATAGCAATCCAGACACGAGCTTCATAGAGGAATATGAAAGACATATAGCTGTTTATACTTACTACTAAGGTACTATTTCATGTTTAGGCAGGGATGTGCTGCTGCTAACATCCAACACTTGTACCACGTAAAGAACTTCATACAGCTCTCCGAATGTCTCTCTGAAGGCAAAACACCTGAAATGGTTGATTATAAAGCAGATTCCACTGCAGCGTGTCAGTTTTCCATCTGACAGATGTTGGGCAGGTTCCCCAATTCTCTGCATAGAGCTACTGATTGATTTGTTTCTTTGCCTGAGACAGCAACGTTACTGCTTCCTCTGCTGCTCTCTCTCCCTCCTCCCTCCCATTTGGCAGCTATTACAGAAAACTCCTGCAGCAGCAGCCATCACATCAAATCCTGTCTGGTTTTCATTGGAAACAGCAGATGTACCTACAGCACTTCACTGAAGTTAGTAAGGGTGTGCTGACATGACATACCTGCATTACAAGATCACTGCTGACTTATTGTTTGCTTAAGACTCAGCTCAGGAGAGCATTTAAGCATGTTTTTAACTCTTGGTACCCCCACTGTTTTCAATTAGTCTATAATTACATACATACCTGAAACGTGAACTGAGACCTCAGACAGTAAGGTCCTGGCACTCATCACTCAGACTCCCAAAATTATTCAGATCTCTTAAACGTTATGACAATTTCGTAAGTGATTAAACACTCCTGTATTCACTTCTGAGTCATATTGATTGTTTTTGTTTGACCACAGGTCAAGTAGCAAAGAGGAAAGTGGACTATTACTCCTATTACTCCTCTTATGCCAGCAGACTGGCAGTTAGGGAGGAAATGTTGAGCTGAATTTCAATATTTTTGGCAAATCTTTTTCTTTTCTTTTTTTCTTCGCATGAACGTCCAGTTGTGGAGGTCTCTAGGAAACACAGGTAGGGAGATTCTGGAGAAGAATATTATAATCTGTGTTTATAATATTCCTTCAATTTGCAGCACAGATTTCTTCTAAGGTCTCAGTGCCTATACATTTATTTAAATGTCACTTACAAGATTAAACTTTATCAAAATAATGCCACTTACCAATTTCTAATAATAAAAAGTACACGTTTTTAGAAAATTGTTAAGTTTCCATTGCCTTCATGCTTCAATCTAACATACGACTGAATATTAATAGATGAGGACCTAGCTTAAAAAAACACCACTGCTAAAAAACTGAAAATAATTTCCCAAAATCTCACTTCCTATCACCACACACAGGTGGTACAGACACTTGGTTGTTGCTGCTTAATTATTTGTGTTCTTGTAACACACAAGAAGCTCAGCTCACCTGCAAGATCCCACTGAGAGACACTGCATGCACGTAGTATAAACAAAATTATCCAAAGAATTTAGGGATAGCTCTCATCTCCTCCTGAGTTCCAGGAAACTGCAAATCCTGCAGAATCAATAAAGTTTATAGCAGAGCTCTGAGAAACACTTTACTACAAGGTAGACGGCATGGACCAAAATCAAAAGAAATCTTGTTTTGCTTAGATATGTTTTTGTGTGCATACATACAGACAAAAATAATTTCAGCTGCACATATAAATAAAGAGAACGTTACTCTAGAATATTTGTAAAATTGTACAAGATCTGAAATGCTATGCAAAATGACAGATAACAGCAACTGCACACTCCCTTAACTAAGTTAATTCCCCAACAATTTAAGAAAAAGATACCAATTATAATCCTATGGTATCTCCTGTATCCAGTATGTAAAAATTCAAATGGACACATGAAGATCATTTGCCAGTTTTATTGTCCTTATGGTACTTGTGAGGATTAACCTCACAAATTGCTGTTCTTAGATATTGCTCAGCAATATTACGAAGGAAGAAAACAAATATACTTCTGCTATGAAGTTGTATTCCTTTATGACCAACCAAAGTACTTTTATTTCACTATGAATGAGAAACTAAAAAGAGGTTTGCTTTTAAGTCACAATGTCTAGGTACTAAAACTGATGTTTACTTATTTTGTGCAATAACAAGTATTTTTACTTAATGTATTGAATAATGACTGAACAAATGGGGAATTCGTCAATGTAGGGTTGCTTTTTTCTCTCCATGGTCTCTCTTCTCACCTTTTGCAGAATATTCAATAACTGATGCTCAAAAATCCAGGTCAGAAAACCACAGTGCATTTGCACATATTCTGTTGCTCTTGTATATTCACTGTTATCTACAGCATCAGCGTATGCTGCACTTCGATCCTTTGCCATTCTCAGAAACATACAACCTGAAGATCTAACACAGGCTAAACCCTTTACCACTGCAAAAATGACACTCTTGCCACTCTTTCTATCAAATAAAGACTGTTAATAAAGACTGAAAAAGTTGACAAGTGTGGGCATTTATTTCTCTCAGGTTTTGTCCCAATCAAATTATCAGTACTGATTATTTAATTTTGAGCATTTATTTCCACTAAAAAAAAATATCAAAAAACAAACAAACAAATGACTGGTTAGAATCCTACAAAGCTTGAACTACAGTACATTTACACAACATTCTGTAATGTTCCAAAACATGCTTGTTCCGATCTGCCCACAAAGGCAAAGTTTCTAAAACAAAACATCTTCCTTAACATGCTATCCTCTGCCTATGGCATGACTTCCTAGTTCCATTCCCATCTATTCCAAATTCTACTGCAAGGAGCAATTTTCCCCTTCAGCACTTGGACCAACCCCCTCCCCCAGGTGTGTGCCCCCAGACTCCATCAAACTCCAGAGAGTGTTTTGTTTTCAGGTGGTCTTGTTACTGAATCCTCATCCACAGCCAAGTTTTGGAGCCTTGATTCCCCCCCACAAAACTCACCACCTTCTCATGCATTTTCAAATGGTTGCATTTCTGCTCTAGAAAAATATGTTAGCAAATGTTCTTTAAAGGAACATCCACTTATGAATATTTTGATTACAGCACTCCCTTGGGATCCAACCTCACCACTCCCCAGAATGAATGTTCTTTCGGCAAGTGAGATGCTGACACTGTTACTACTCACGTTGATTTGTCTTTCCTACTGGATCTATTTTGCTTTCTCAAACACCAGTGCCCACCTGTGGTTGCTGCTTTTAGACTTGGGTAATAAACTTTTCTGGAAAGAGACCGCCTTCCCTACACGATACTTAACACATCACTTACCACAGTATTCATGATGCAGTTTAGACACTGCTAGAACACAAATGAGAAAAGAAATACAGTAACTTACACTCTAAATGTTTGAATGCAATCCAAAATACACATAAAACTCTAAAACGTTGGATGCCTCATTCGGTAGCACCTCCAATTTCAGGCTCAAGCAACATACCTATAGGACCTGATAACAGCTTAACATATTCAACTGTTGGTTGTGGGGTTTTTTTCCACTTGATAACTGATTATATTTTAAATTCATTTTAACCGATACTTTTGTTGAAATGATTCACTCATGAATTAATGTGGAAGACGTGTGAAAATGCAGATCTCCCCTCTTTGAATTACTAGATAAAGCCTGCTTCTGTCAGCAGTAGAATCTGTAATGTTTCATGATCAGCACGACGGTAAAGGAGTACGTATCAGTACCCACAAAAGGAAACAAAACCTTCCTACGTGAAAGCTACCCAGAGACTCATTATATTTATAAACTGTGAAATTTAGCTATATCATCTACCCCTTGCTTTCAGTATCAGAAACCAAGGGAGAGGATACTAATGGGCACAGTCAGAAACTATTAAGATAAATTGTTATAAAATAATGTAACGTTAATAAAACAGGAGCAACTGACCAAAAAAAACCCCAAACCACATAAACACACAAAAGGAAAACGTTCAATAAAAAAGTTTTGAGATTACAGCTTAGTGGTTTTAAGTGATGATTATTTTCTTAGGAGGTAACGTATTGTACTGCTAAAATAAGACATCCACAGAGAAAAAGAAGCTTACTAATGGTAAATTATTGTAATATAAAAGCAATCAGATTCAGAGAATATAGAATACTCCACTAAAAGATACATTCTTTTCTGATAAGAAAAAATGCCATCCCAAGAAACAATTCTGCAATATACGAGAAGCATCTCTCCCCAAAAGCATCTGAAATGCTACACTATTATTTCTAGATACCAAATGTAATTAAAGTACAACCACTTCAAGTGCAGTCTAAACTGGATTAATCAATAATGTATCAAACCCATGCTCAAAATAGCAGGTCACTACCACTGGGGATTAGCAGGCACAACAGTTGAGAAAAAGAGAGCACAGAACGTTCACAGTTACCGAATACACAGTGCATCAAACTCTAGAGCTAGGAAAATCCCACAGAAGAGCAGGTGGGCACTTTGTTTCTGAATGAGGATGAGATCATTCTGCCCAATGTAAGATGTTCACTTTCCAATAGTTGTTACTTCTACTAAGCTTTAGCAGTCCAGTACCATTGTCTTTTAGTTAAAGATGTAAATCTATAAAAGAGGATGAGAGCCAGCAGAATGCTCTGGCAGCCGAGGCAGCAAGCTGGGCTGGATTACCAGAAGCAGAGCCAATGGACTGAGGAAGAGACCCTCCTTAGATAAGCCATCACTAGGCTACAACAGCAGTACTACAGTTTTCAGCCCCAGCACAAGATGATCAAAGGCAGCCAGTTCAGTTTTCAGGCCATCAGGGTGGAGCAGGTGCCCCACAGGGAGAGGTTTTCAGCCTGGAAAGGAAAAGGCCTTGGGGGGATCTAAAAGCAACCTTTCATTACCCCTGATGTCACTGAGAAGGCAGAGCTGTGCCCTCCATAGCACCACAAATGAAATGAGAGAATCCAGCTGAATACAAGATAAAACTTATCCACCATGAGGACAATAAGCAGTGGAATGGGTGGTCAGGAGGGACTGTGCAATCTGCAGTTCTTGGAGATTTTGAAATGCGTATGGTTTTCAAGAGCTGGATAAAGCATCAGGCGTCCTGGTCTTACTGCTGCCCCTCTTCAGATCCCTTCCAACCTGAACTAATCGGCAATCTTATGACTCTAATAAAATTCAGCACAAAAACATTTGGAAAGAAGTCATCTGTGACTTGAGGACTGTGTCAGCGTATCTGTCTTTGCCAGTCAGTCCTTCAGTGGAAATCACTGTTTTGATCTTACAGAACAAAGAAAATGTGGCACAAATCTGAACTTTGAGTGATAGCTGCTTAATCTATCTTTTTCCAAGTTTCCCAGATTTCACTGTACCTCTCTTTGTGGATGAGATTCATGCTTGTAAAAATTTGATAAAAAAACATGGTAATTTTCCACATGCAAAATGAGGACTTCTGGTAGAGAATTAATTTTTAACTACAGACTATTACAGATTTGCAGGAGACAGAATGGCTTGTCACTTTGTGCAGTTTGAGGACAGATTGAAAGTTCCCATCCTAATCAGTCTCTGATGTACAATTTTTATGGTTTAAGATTATTTTCTAAGGAAAATAACGGATGCTCTTACTATCCTTTGTATAGCTTTTTCATGGAACAGCTTATCAGGAGACATGATTGACTAAATTGGCTTGTTGCCGCTCAAACAAAACTGAGAATGCACTTAACTGATCTTAACTCCACTCAAAAATTTCCTGGCTGATTATATTTCTGAAAATGTATGTTAAGTTGCAGCTTTATCACACTGGCAGCTTATTGATTATGAAAATGTTTTAGATACGAAAAAACAGCAAAAAAAAAAATCTCCATCTCATCCACTGTATCTTTGTGGAGGACAGAGTCCTAAATATGTATAAAAATATGTATATATGTTCTTTTAATATAATTAAATGTGAGGCAGCAAAGAAAATAGCAATCTATTTTAAGAAAAACATTACAGGAGATGGCACATGAAAATATTTTTTTGGAAAAAATGTCCAGAGCAAACAACACATAGTGTTCACTTCCAAGTCACCTCTAGATTATTGCTCAGACTCTTCTACAATCACAAGGAAAAGGCACTTTGATCAAATAACCTACTTTTCAGTTAAGGGTATTATTCTTGTACAATTCTAAACACCCTCCAGTGAAGTATTTACATGTGGTTAAACATGCCAGTTTTCAGACTCATAAATTTTATTCAAGTGCATCATCACTATATATAAAAAGCAAATGGGTCTATTCTTCAGATACAGCAAATCAAGAATGACTGGTCCTTAATAATCCCCACTGAAAGTAGCTGCAGACATCAGTTGAGGTTTGCTTGGATAAGCAAGAGGAAGAAGGATTCTGTGAATATCCTTGCTACAAGGATGATTTATGAAACAACTTCACTAGCACAGGGTAAGCTGTGCATTCTCAGCTTCAAGAACGTTTTACTCAAGAAGACTTTGGCTGTACACATTTTAAAATTTTGATTATATCTTTAATATTTTAATTAAGTTTTAAAAAGTTTTTAAAGTTACAGAAACACCTTTCCACTGCAAAAAAGGCCAGAACATTAGCAGCCTCCCTCAAATTCACTGAGAGATGGAGTATGGTAAAATAAGATTTCTCTACAGGCTTTGGGAACTGGGTTTGGTGTGAGGAATATAGGATCTCACAGAAAAATTCAGCATAGAGAAGCAACACCTTATTCTTTAGTAATTTGGTTGTGCAGTGGATATCAGAGATGTGTTCTTATTATAAAAGGTGCTGTAACAAAAACATGGTGTTAATAATATGCTTTGGATAATAACGTGTTAAAAGTTAAAAATTATGAAGCTCTATTCTACTATCTTCTGTCATAAGCTCCCTAAAATCAGCACCTCTACTTACCTCCGTTTAATTGGCAGTCCTATTCAGAAATGTCAGCAAGAAATATGATTACTTGAAAAGAAGCACATTTGTGTAACGTTAAATCAACAGCTAATTAATGTAGCAAATAACCACTGCGTTTTCATTATAATCATGTAATCATTCTAAGTGTATTGGTTACAGCAACAGTCAATTTTGTTACAGACATATATCTCTGTTTGGATTATGTTTTTAAAACATAACTATGTGGCTAGTTGTTTCAAATATTCAACAGCCTAATATCATTTTTTCCCACTTGCTCAGGTTATGATATTAATTTGGTTGGGTGTGGACGAGCAGGGTTATGGGCAAGTGGGCAGGGAAAAGGACAATGGTTGTTTGCGCGTGCATTGCACAAGATACAGACAGAGGAGAAACATCCTGGAACAGTCAACCACAACAACCTTGGGCAGTCGTCCACAACAACGAACGTCATGGCGTGTGCTTGTAGATGTCATGCCCCATGCTAAGCGGACCTTGGGGGGAGGGTGGGCGCGTGGGCGTGTGGGCTAGGCGCGGGTGTGCATGCGCTGCGAGTGTACGGGTATAATAACGAGCTTTGCGCAACATTAAACTGAGAGCTGACTCCACGGCATCTGTGATTGTGTCACTCTCCCTGGGATGGGATCCCAGTTCTTTAGGATCTACTAATTGTCGCACTGTGACAAGTGGTGACCCCGACGTGATACGGTGTAGATTGTGGTGCACCGGTGAGAGCAGGGCTCAGGGATACCAGTCTTCACTATGTCAACGGCATCCGTGAAGGATACGGTGAAAGTACTGAAGGTACTGGCTATGGAGGCGGACACGAAGGTCTCCTCCGGCGGTACAGAGGCTCTCATCCAATGGATGATGCAACGGGGTCTTATCCATCAGCCTTCACAGGTGATGGATTTAGAGTTGGTAGAGGTGGCAGGGAGGGAACTCCTGGAATCCGCCACTATGGGAAATCAGATGGCCCTGAGTCTTATTTATGACTGGGGGCCATTGAAAGGTTGTCTTGGGAAGATTAGGGAGGTCCGGGGTGTGTGGCAGGCTGCGGTGGCTGCAGTTCATGGGTCAGATCCTTGTCTTGGCTCCGAGCCCTCACCCCCCCCACCAGGGACTGGCAGTTTTGAGTTTGTTTCTTCAGAGGCAGAGATCGAGATGACGGCGGGTGAGGCACAGCCACTGTGTACATATCTGGTGATTGGAAAAGGGGATGCGTCCCCAGATTCGTTTTTCGCGGGTGACTCTGTTCCTTTCGTGCCTGGAGCTGCTATAGACGCAAACAAGGGGCCATCAGTTCCGCCTGCTGACGAGCCATTAGCAGACCCTGGGTGTTGTTCTGGGGATGTTATTATGCCGTCGGTCCTGGGGGGTGGGCCGTCAGCGCCACCGGGTCCCTGAGATGGTCCCCGGTCGCCCAGGCGGGATGAGGATTTGGTTTACCATTTATTGACGGAGTTGCGCCGCCTTGCCGTGGGCTTGTGGGCACTTGCCAGGGCCGTGGCTGAGCACACTGGCTCACCTGGGGGTGATCCGGCTTCTCATTGGAAGCTGGTAGTTAAGAACTGCAGCCTGGAAGAGGATGCACAATTATTGCCGGCGGCAGAGGGGGGTCCAAAAGTGTTTCCTGTTGTGCAAGACCACCATGGACAACCTGGCTGGGAGCCAGTAGACTGGCGAATTATTAAGGAGCTATGACAGGCGATAACAACCAGAGGTCTGGGGAGTCCAACGTGCAAAAGTTTGCTGGACGTCCTTGCTGCAGATCTATATACTCCTTTCGACTGGCGTAATATTGAGAAAGCGATTCTTCAGCACAGATGGTGTTGTTTGAGAATAAGTGGGAGCAGGGTGTGCTGGAGGGGGCGATGAATAATGCCACACTCCAGCCGGGTCATGCCTTATTCGGAGTAGGAGCTGACCAATGGAGAGGTGTTAGAGGATTTGCCGACCCTCGAGCACAGTGTACCTGGGATCCTATGATCCTGCGACAAGCCTCTTACCTGGCCTGGAAAGCCCTCAACGAGGTGGCGAAATTGAGTAATGATTGCCCCCCCTATGTCAGCATTAAACAGGGGCACCAAGAGCCATACTTGGATTTCTTGAATCGCTTGTATAAAGCCTTAGATGCCTCGGGCTTGCCGAGCACAGCCAAAGGGTCTATTGGGAAGGATCTTGCTATTGTGAATGCCAATCCTACCTTGCCAGGCGGCAATATGAGTGTTGCCGGTGGGATCGGACCTACCTCAGCTGATAGAGATTTGTGTCAAAGCGGAGAGAATGCCGGCGCGGGCACCCCTAGTAGCAGCAGTAGATACTGCAGTAAAGCAGGTGGTTAGTCCAGCTGCGGTGGGAGCTTTGAAATGCTTCCGTTGTGATGGGACCGGCCACAGTAAATGAGATTGCCCATCACGGGCACAGGAAAATAAAGGACCATTGCGGGCATCAGAATGCTGCTTTAATTGCGGGAGGCCTGGCTTTAGGGTCTACTAATTGTCGCACTGTGACAGTTGGGCTTTAAGATTTACTCCTGGAATCATCATGAGCATTAGCCAATAAAGGAAGAGAACAAGACACGCTGATGGAAGACAGAGTAATGTGGTACTGCAGCATGCTCATACATAATATAGACAGCCATTTATTTCTCTCAAGTAATAATAAAAAGGTTCAAAAAGAAGCTAAGCTTTGCTATTCTGCATGCAGAGCCTATTCTAGAACATCTGTATGTAGCCAAGAGTCCCTCAAAACTTCCTCAGCATCTGAACAGGCCAAATCATTAATCAGAGTCTTAAGAGATGACTATTTTATCATGTATAGTCAATCTATTCAAAGAGAACAAGCCACAGACCTGCCTAATAACAGTACACACCAGCACCAAGAGCCACTGTACTGCCTGGTATACTTATTCTACTTAGTCAAAACATCAGGACTATCTGAAGTTATGTCAAAAACACCTCTATTCGTCAAAGCTGCACAGAACTGCAGGCACCTACTCCTTACCCACTCAGTGGCCACCATTCCCTACTCAGCTGTGGTAGTACCCACCACACGGAATGGCACTCATACTTATGAGCAAGAAAGGAAAAAAAAATAACATTTTCAGCCTGCCCAGTCTCCCAAAGCAATGCAGCCATGAGGGGAAATGTTCCTACTGAGAGCAGATGGATCTTTCACATCATGGTGCGGCTCTGTTTCCTTGGTAAAGGCTGGAATGCTAGCCAAGGAAGCATCAGTAGGGTGACCAAGCATTAAACAGATTAAAAGAGCACTCTCAAAGGCAAAGCCTTAGACAACTGTAATGAAATATAGTTAAATCAGTTTGTAATTACAAATCAACCACTTGATCAGGATACATCTTCTACTCTAAATCTGTTTATCAAATATTACTGAATAACTCACCAGAAATGTTTTGCAAGTAATTACTCAGTGCTTTATGTGAACATTTTTCTTTCAAGGTAAGAATTCTATTTACCATTTTATGAACTCTTTGACTGTTCATTACTCATAGTGTTAAGTTCTGTCACCCAAGCTACCACAGCAAGACTTCTGCATCTAAACTTGTAAAAAAGAAAAGAATCAGCTATCTAAGCAAAAAATAAACAGTGTCTATGACCTTGTATGTGGACATACTGCCTTGTTTACATGAGGTACAGGCTATTATAAATTAATTCTCCCTGATAGTGCCCCCATGCTCTTCATGGTTCTGTGGGAAGGAAATTTTGTGGGAAAGGAAAAACAGACTCTCCAACCAAGCACTAAAAAGACAGCCGAAAAAAAAAAATTGAAAGGTGAAAGAGACAAAAAGAGACCAGAAAAACTGCTTATTGTTTGCTGTGACTGTGATTAAATGACACATCACACACTGGATTGAGTAGCCCCAAGATACTCAGCAGAGAGGTCAACATCTGTACAAACTCACTTCCGTTTGACATGAGACATGATAGTTCAGTGGGACTGAATTGTCAGCTACCTAACATTATTTTGGAGGCCTTGTAGTCATATCTAACAGTTAAGCTGTTGCAATGAAAGAAGCTCGCTTCAAAATTCACTGCCAGAAGCCATGTAGTTGTAACATTTACCAGAGACTTCAGAGACACAAGTGCCTGGGCTCTTTGAAAGAAACTCATTTATTCCACTAAAAATTATATCAGAGAACACAAAAAAGGTATTAATAAAAACCCAAAATATCACATCTGGCTAAGAGTTCCCAGAAAGAAAGGTCACTGGATGCTGGAAAAGTCTAGCAGGAAAGCATCACAAGATGTTTCCCCTCTTCTTCCCTAGATGGCTGTTATTGATACTGAACTAATGTATTACACCGAGGTTAAAGTGTTGGTCAACTCAGATGGCCAAATTCTGAGACACATTGGGCGCCTTTCATTTCCTATGTACCTTTGAACAAACTATGTGCTCTCTCTGGTTTTCAGCAAACACACCTACAAAATAAGTATCAAGATCATCTTCTCTATCTGGTGCTGAGGCAGTGAGCTCAATGGCATAGAACTTATCCCATCAATGTTTACAATAGCTATGCTGCCATCTCCTAATCCAAGCATCACAGATCTGTATCTGCAATACAAATCACTGCCACCTTGTCTATTTTTAAGCAGTCACATTTTAGACCACAAGTAAATACAAAATTCTAGCACAAACTAGGCCCTATCTGAAAAGTTTGGTCTCAACTGTATATCCCTAATTTGGGAGTGTTCAGAGAAATCTTTTTATCTATCCTACATATATAATTTAGTAAAGTGTCTCACCTCATCGATGCTCAGTTGTTGGTGGAGGTCTTACATTTGTAAGGCCTTATATATTTTATACTGCTATAAGATTATAATTCCTACTACTATACATATACTATTTCTCTCTTATTTAGTTGCTCCCAGCTCTAAGGAAACACTCTGAAACTTAAAAAAAATACATATATTGGGAGTGATAGCATTTAACATCTTCATCAGCAATCTGGACTATGGGATAAAATGCATCCTCAGGAAGAACATGAATGATATCATGTTATGGGATCTGGCTGATAAGTCAGAGGGCAGAGGTGTCATTCAAAGGAACCTTGACAGGCTTAGGAAAAAACCTGAGAAACTTCTTAAAGTTCAGAGAGTAGCAAGTTCTACAACTGAAATTGAATAGCACAGTGTATCAATATAAATCAAGAACTGACTGATGAGGCAATAGCTCTGCAAAAAGGACCTTGTCCTCATAGAAAAGTTGAATATGAATGAGGAGTGCACTTTTGTGGTTACGAAGGCCAACCACCCACTAGGCTGTTCAAATAGCATGGATAGCAGGTGATTATTCCCATAACTCATCACTCAAAAGACATCTAGAAGACTATGACCAGTTTTGGATCCTCACTGTAAACTGCAAACTGGAGTGTATTCAGCACTGGGCCACTAAAATGGCCAGGAGGTTGAAGTACATGACCTTTGAGTCATGACATGACATGAGCCTGGAGAAGAGAAGGCTCTGGGAACTTCATTGCTGTCTTCAGTTACCAAAGAGAGAGGAGTTACAGATAAAGACAAAGCAGGACTCTTATCAGACGTACAAAGTAGAAGAGGGAACAATCAGACACAATAAGAAAAAATATGATCAAACATAAAAAAGAAGATCTTCCACATGAGGACAGTCAGTCACTGGAACAGGTTGCCCCAACAGACAGTTGGAATCTCCACCCTTGTAGATGCTCAGAACTCAACTGGACACAGCCCCTTCCAACGTGAAGTATTCTACAGCTTTATTCTAGAAGTGTAACTATACAAAATGAAATGCTGTAAGGAGGCAGGACATTTCTCCCATGTTTCCAGGTAGCAAACAGACAGAAGAGTGATCAGAAATCAGGAATCCCACATTTTTTAAATGATGAAAAGGCTAATAAAAAATGAGAATAAACAAGTTATAAACCACCAGGGCTACAACAACAGAATTTCTGCCAACTAACGAATTGTGACTTGAAGATGAATAAGAGGACTCGGGAGCTAAATGCACGGAGGATGCTTACAGAAAACGAGTTCCTTCTGTGCTGAGGGCTTTAAAAGTCAAAGGAGTCAATTTAAAATTGATCCGTTATCATTTTATAGGCAGCGAGTAACAGGAATGTCAGGTAGATGTAATGTGATCCCAGCCATTCGGTCCCATAAGCAGTGCGAGGCTGCATTCTACAATAGCTGGCAGCAGCAGGCAGCCTTTTGCTAGGAGCCCCACGAAGAGAAAACTGCCACTGTTGATTCTCCTGCTGCTGTTGAAGTTGATGAGAATTTTTACTGCTAAATAACTGCATGAGTGGGGCCTACATTAAAACAGAATAAACATAAAGAAACATGTTTTCACTTCAGAAGCATATGGCTCCCAGTGGCTTCTAACAAACAGTAGCTCTGTGTCAAAGGGCAAATTTGGCTCCCAGCTTATTGTTGCATTACCTAGTTGCTGTTATAAAAATGAGGAAACAGAATAGGAAAAAAGACATATGGATGTACGCCTGAGTCAGTGACCTTTTCTTCTAAGACCTTTTGTTCTGATAAATTGCTGATTTTTCAAATATTGGAAACAACGTATTTATCACATGGAAACTGACTGAGGTGCTGGCAATATCCTTTTAAAAAACCTCTGTGCCAGCCAAACGTCAAAGTCTGTTACTTCACATTATATGGATTTATACAATTATACAAGTCAGTGCATAGTCTCACCTTAGGTAGGAACCACACTGAGTGCAAAGGAAACAAGCACATAACCACGCAAGTACCAAAAGTATGATGACTACTCTGAAAGTAATGCCTTCTGTTTTTTAGGAAGATCCAGGGAACCGCAGGCTAGTGAGCCTCACATCAGTGCCTGGGAAGATCATGGAGCAGATTCCCTCAGAAGAGATGTTAAAGGCACGTGCGAGATGTGGAGGTCAGCTGAGACAGCCAGCACAGCTTCACCAAGTGCAGGTCATGCCTGACCAATCTGATGATCATCTATAATGGAGTGACAGCATCAGTGGACAGAGGAAGGGCAATAGATGTCATCTATCTGGACTTGTGCAAGGCCTTTGACAAAGTCCTGCACCACATCCTTATTTTAAAGTGGAGAGCTATGGATTTGAAGGCTGGACTTTTAAGTGGGTAAAGAATTGGCTGGATGGTCACAGCCAGAGGGTTGCTGTCAACAGCTCTATGTTCAGGTGGAGGCTGGTCATGAGTGGTGTCCCCCAGTTACCCGTCTTGAGATCAGTGCTCTTCAGTATCTTTATCAGTGATATAGACAGTGCAATTGAGTGTATCCTCAGCAAGTTTGTTGATGACACCAAGCTGATTGCAGCTGACACAACAGAAGGAATGGACACCATCCAAAGGGACCTAAACACACTCAAAGAGTGCACACAAGAGAATCTAATGACGTTTAACAAGGACGACTGGAACATGTTGCACTTGGGTTGAGGCAATCCCAGATACGAGTACGGACTAGGAGAAAAACTCACTGAGCAGCCCTGCAGAGAAGGACATGGGGGTCCTGATAGACGGAAAGCTGGAGATGAACCAGCAGCGTGCTCTTGCTGCGCAGACAGGCAACAGTATCGTGGTCTGCACCAGAAGAAGGGTGGCCAGGAAGGAGAGGAAGGTGATTGTCCCACTGTGCTCTGCCCTCATGAAGCTCCACCTGGAGTACTGCATCCAAGTCTGGAGCTCTCAATACAGGAAGAAGGTGAAACTGGTGGAAGGGATCCAGAGGAGGGCCATAAATATGATCAAAAGGGCTGGAGCACGTCTCCTACAAAGAAAGATTAAGAGAGTTGGGCTCATTTAGATTGGAGAAGAGAAGGCTTTGGGGAAACCTAATTGGGGCCTTTCAGTACGTGAAGGGAGCTTATAAGAAGAAGGGGTCTGATAGTGATAGGACAAGGGGGAACGACTTTAAACTAAAAGAAGGGAGATTTAAAATAGATGTTAGGAAGAAATTTTTATACAGAGGGTGGTGAGGCACTGGAACAGGCAGCCCAGAGAGGCTGTGGATGCCCCATCTCTGTACACATTCAAGGCCAGGTTGGATGAGACCCTGAGCAGCCTGATCTAGTGGCTGGCAACCTTGCCCATGACAGTAGGGTTGAAACTAGATCTTTAAGGTCATCTCCAACCTAAGTCATTCTATGATTTATTATGTTGGGAGTATGGCAGTAGAGGTTGAACCTTCTCAACAATTGTCCATTACATTTTGTTGCCATGCAATATATGGCAGCAGAGGGGCAGCCAGACAAAATGACATCTGAAGCAAGGACATGGATTTGAAATCCTCTATGCAGAAAAAACGGCACCCATTGACATTCATCAACACTTGCTGAACATTTACAGAGACTGAACAGGGTTGTAGCACAGTGAGGTGGTGGATGGTGTATTTCAGCAGTGGTGACAGAAATGTAAAAGACAAGCCACATTCTGGCAGTGCTGCACAGCTGTCTCACCATGAAAGGAAGCGTGTCTCGATCAGTTCATCCACACAAATTGGCTAATGGTAGTGACTATGTTGACAAATAGTGTGTTTTATCTGAGAATTTCCTCTATCAAATAGAGTTACTGTGATCTTTGTATATGTTGTAGTTTGCACTACGTAAACATGTAAATAAATCTCTAATGAATATTAGACCAATATCCTACTTTTTTGAGTATTCTGAAAAGCACTTCTTCTATTCTTCCCTGCAGCAACTGAAAAAAGAAGAAATATCAATGCTAGTCTATGCATTGATAATGCTTCCTCTTTGAAGGCAGTTCAGCTAAATGCATAACACTTGGCTTCACTGGACCTTCCCTTGATAATATCCTATTAGTGGGAGCGTTTCCTCCTTCCTCAATGAAAATTTGAAATTATCTGTTTTCTTGGTTCCTGTTCAATATCAAAGAAAGTGACAGTTCTTGTCACAGTTCTTTAGACATATTGTTCTGACACTGGGAGTAGAAGAAAAAAAGGAAGGGAAATTTTGCTGTTCATTAGGTATTTCTCCCTCTAGTTTCTGTTCCATCATTATTCTTGAGGAAAAACATCTGTTACCTAACCAAGAATTCTCTTTCTTTTGACTGTTTCCCTCTAGAATATCCTTCATTTTGCTGCACTAGCATTTTAGATGTCCTTTATTATCTCTCCTTTTGGTACATTCAGGTTATCCTACACAGTCTTCCTTTTCACTTTAAATCCAAAGAAACATGAAATGAGTAGTGAAACATCCTTAGGAATAACAGCTACTTTTTTTTTTATATATATTCAGCTGAAGAATTTCTATTGACATCTAGAGCATACGCAAGGTATGCATGTACATACACTGCATGCAAGCTGTACATTTCTTGTTTGCATGACGAGCTCATTCAACCCTTTACATAGGCAAATGTAAAGATATTTATATCTTGATGATTTGCTCTATTTTTGACTCAAGCTTAAAATGATTCCCACCAAAAAATCAAGCAAGTTGAAATAAGGGACCAGAATATAAGACTGTATTCTTTACATTCAAAATATAAAGTCAACACATATATGAACAGAACACAGGACAGAAAATCTAAAAAATCCAATCCCTAACAATGATTTTCAATCTTATGACTGATTCTAAGCTACAGCTCTATAAAGTCTTTTAAAATTATTGAAGTAGAGCAACCCAATCAAAGATGTTAATAGATTGTATTATATTTTGCCACCAGCATTGATATCTATCCTGATTTAATCTAAAGGCTAAGACATTTTGCTTCAAAGCAGTAAGGCTCTTATATTGTGTAATCAATTTGACTTGCTTGTAGATAATTAAATACTAGCTAGTGACAAAAACTAGACAAGATGCATAGACTTCAACTGGATAAAAAAATCAGAAATGTGCTCTGTAAGTGATCATCAATATATAAAAACCTCTCAGAACATCACCAATACCTTGCAGCTTGAAAATTATGGTAAATGTTATGATAAGGTCAAGGAGGATATGTGTACAAAATGTTCCCTCTTTGCAAAAAGCCAGTATTACTATAAATAGGTCCAAGGCAATATCTATTAAATCAGCAAAAACGCTAGCACTGACTTCTGTCTTTACACTAAGTCAAAATTTCACTGATGTCCACAGTACTGACAAAAGAAGGTTTTTACTAACCTTCAAACTAATAAGAGTTCAAAATCCCTAATTAGGACGCCTCGCTCACCTTTCACAATGATCTGACAACCACCACAGGTGTGGAAAAAAATAGCTTCAAACTAAAAATGCTCCTTACAATTCCAGATTCTTATTTCCAGCTCCCACTACCGACAATAAGATTTCAGCATTCCATGAAGATAGAGATGTATCTGTTTCTTGCACTAACAGATAATTGCCTTAACTGTAAACAAACAAACAACTGCACATACAAATAAAATGTAATCTCATGATACAGGCAAGCCACAAAGGTAGCTCTTCAAATCTCAGAAGTATGTTGATCTTTCTCTCTGTTGTCTTTGTTAGACAATGAATTACATGCATACTGGTTATGACTGCACATTACTTTCAAAATCCCTTTTTACAAATAGCGATAGCCAGACTCTGATCTTTGTAAGTCTCTTCTAACTCAACTATTCTATTATAAATACAGCAGAACTAAAAATTATTCCGAGAAAATTAAAGCCCTGTGTCATTCTCAGCCAACACACCATCAAACAAACAAACTCGTTATTAGAAAGATGTTTTTAATTCCAATTGAAATCATGGGAGCCGTCTTCTGATATCAAGAGATTAACTACTTACAGTTCCTAATGCAACAGAAAAAGAAGAATGGTGATTTTTACATGTAGTACGGATGCTACATAAGGTGCAAACTACAAAGCCTTTCTCATGTAGGTAGATCTAAATAGAAAAGAGATTTTCATGAGTATGGATCCTCTTCATATGTAAAGATGACAACTTTTGACCTCTCTTATCTTTCTGCCCAAAGTCAGTGAAATTCAAATTCAACTAAAATTCTAAGACAAATTTATTCCCCTTTCCTTGCCAAAGTCCTCTTTGTATCTTGACTTATACCATTAACCTACACAGATAGAGAGATTTTCGCGAGTTTCTAAGATAAAATCTTACTGCTCTCATAGCTGGCTAAGACAAAAAATATTTCTTAAGAATATCTTTTATGCACAGGTAAGAACTATGGTGCTCCTGGGGTCTTAAATAATGGTTTGAGGGTGTCATGTGAAGATGGCATTTTTATACTATTTTATTTCTTTATTTATTAAAACACATGTCAGGTCAAGCTGCAAGTCTCACAGAGGTACATCGTGTGAGAGTTGTGATGATTTCCAAGACATAAATAAAAACAACTTGTCAGTAGGCAGAGAGTGCCACAGGGCATTCAGTGGTCACCATTTTTTTTTTCGTTTGTCCCTGTCAACAGCCATTTGCAGATAGCCTTACTAAATCCAGCAGCCTTCTCCAACTTTCAGAATACATTAATCCTTCAGAAACAGTCTCTCTCTCCCATTTAAAAATGATTGTTGGTGAACAAGTGAAAATACCATTAATTCATTTCAGAGGATTGACTCAGAGGATTCACATTGCGGAAGGTTTTCACATCCAATCCTTATTGAAACTAAACAAAGCAACGAGAAAAAGAATGATTATAAAATACAGTTTCTTTGCTAAGGGGAAAAAAAGCACGCATGGCCTAAGCAGGTGACCTCAACCTTTTCAGTAAACTTACAAACAAGGTTTGTACATTCCACTGTTTCATCTGGCAAATATTTGCACTGGTTTGGGTTAGGGCGCTCTAGCCTTAGTATTATCTTGTTCTACATGATTTTTTATTGATTTCAGTGGGAATTATCAGTAGAAGCAAACAGTTTATAATGTGTCAGGGTCTCGAAGGTGCCTCTACATCTTAGAAAATGGCTTTTATAAATGTGCTTGCTCTGTGGGAGCACATTCATTACTGTCTATAAAAGTTTTAATATATTCAAGTCTAGATTACAGTTCCTTCACATTTCACGGAGTCTGTCCCATAACTTGATAAGTCAACTTCCTTGGCCGGTATTTAAATGCCTACACTGAAAACAAACAAAAATGTAGGCTGTACTTTTTTACCTTCATTCTTTCTTTCTGGCATAGGCGCATGCCAGTTTTCCTCAACTGGCTAGGCCATCTCTTTTGATTAAAATCCCCATTTATGAATGCTAGCAGCAGAAGTGCAGCACATGTCAGTTATTTTCATGTATCTCAAATCTTCTGGAGTCACTCACTCCAAATTATAGACCTTTATTCTGCAGAAGGAAAATCTGTTCTTTGTTTCTGGGTACAGAGCCTTCAGAAAAAATAAAGCTGTGACATGTTGTTCTGTGCTAAGTCAAATGTCTATCTGTCTACTATGTCAGGAGCTGTTTCTACCAATTAAACCCAGAAAATGATCTCAAGCAAACAATATCTGTTTTCTTGAAATCAGCAGCTTTATTAATGCAAAGCGACATATCTTTTAATACTTTACTGATCTTATCTTTCATGTATCTCTCAGTAGAGATGTCAAGTTAACTGGTATAAAGTTACTTGAGCATCACAGGAGAATGAATACTTTTGAAGTGTACAAGGCCTGGGCATTGTAAGTGACACAGTTTGAATCTCCCATCAAGCTACATAAATGTCAGAATGGTAGCATACACATTTGTTCACTTTTTCTTTTTGTCTATCCAAGCCATCTGTGTGTTGGAGAAATTAGCTCAAAATGTGCCTAATTTAAACGTATCATTTTTCACAATGTGTGCAATCAGACTTAAATTATTTAGAAATTATCAATGTAAGCTGCCTTGCTTAACCCTTTGTGGGGAAAGAACACGTAATAAGAAAAAAGCAAATCCAGGGAATGGGCTACTGCTGATTGAAATTAAGGTACAAGAGAACAAGCCAACAAAATACTGACTACAAATCAACACCACGACTTAAACGTCCAGGTCACAGAGACAATGTAAAACACT
Source organism: Numida meleagris (assembly GCF_002078875.1). NCBI lineage: Eukaryota > Metazoa > Chordata > Aves > Galliformes > Numididae > Numida > Numida meleagris. The sequence continues at coordinate 83,359,777 of NC_034410.1, forward strand.
GTGCAAAGAGGTCATTGTTACTTGCAGAATGGTTGTCAATTACTAACTTCTATTGCAAGGCATAACCCTAGGTTTTCATAGACAGCTCCCAACTATTTTTCCCTCCTACATAAAGGGAAAAAAAGAATATAAAGTACAAAAAAGGTCCTTCCTAGACTGCCTTCTCTTAGCAGTAACAACAACAACAACAAGATGTAATGCATTTCAACAAGCACAAGTAACAAGACTGATCCTCCCAGTTGCCATAGCTGTAAATTGCTAAACTCCTTAAAAGCCAGTAAATAGGAGAATGGGAACAAACCCCCCCCCTTTTTTTTTTTTTTTGAGACCTCTAAAGAGTGCAAAATTTCACAGATGGGGAAAAGAAATGCCTCATTTCATCACCACTCTGTTTTACGCTCTAGAATCACAGAATTATCAAGGTTGGAAAAAACCTACAAGATCATCCAGTCCAACCATCTGCCTATCACCAACAGTTCTCACTAAACCATGTCCCTCAACACAACGTCTAAACATTCCTTGAACACCTCCAGGGTCAGTGACTCCACCACCTCCATGGGCAGCCCATTCCAGCACCTGACCACTCTCTTGGAGAAAAGTAGTATTTCCTAGCGTCCAACCTGAATCTCCCCTGGCACAACTCGAGGCCATTCCCTCACGTCCTATCACTAGTTACACGAGAGAACAGGCCGACCCTTACCTCTACAAACAAATATTTCAGAAGGCCTATTGTGAAAAAAGCATTATTAGTTGTGAACCCTTCCTTACCCCAGATTTGAGAAGAGAAATCAAAACACCAACATAAACAGAGCTTAAACCTCAGCTATATGCATGATGCTTAGCAATAATTTACCAGGCTTTCACATGACTTGGTAATTCTGAGTTCTACATACTGACAAGACTCTAGGTCTTGTTAAGTGCATTCTTTTATAGACCTTAGAGAATTTTAGCATCATCTCTTTCACAGCAAACCATCAAAAGGACTATGCGTTATTGTATAAGTCTGAGATGAGTTCTCTAAAATAAAGTCGTCCTGTAGTTCTGGCCTTCAACTGCCCAGAGATGAAAGATGCACTTAGTCTAAAACACTGAATGTAATTAAGTTTGGCTGCGCATATTTCCAAAATTAAGGTCTGTTTTTTGTTTATTTATTTTCTAAAATGACTTGTTTCAATATATTATTTCCCATTCAAATATCTTAAAATGATAAAAAGTATCCTCTCACTAAGCTGCAGTAGCAATGTAACTCAATGAGGTATTATCTCCACATTTCACATTGGGAGAAACAGATTCCAAGAAGCTAAAACAGACAGCCAGTAACATATAATTCAGCATATTAGCACGAATTCTAATTCCTGCAATGTCCAAATCTGTGATTAGCTTGCTAACTTTTAATACAGTTAATGCTTTAAATTTGCCAGTCAACATCTCACTACAGATCTGGAATATTACAAGGGTACATACACAAGGAATCAGCAGCTGTCTGACAAACAAAAGGGATGCACACTGAAGACTCCATGACATTTTCTTGCTTTTCTCAGATGCAAGCTGTTTTACATAAATCATTGCTCCACTCAGGTTTCTGCACTAATGCAACATGATTATTACTTCCACTTTTAGAATAATAGCAGCAATAACAGCTGTCAATATTGATCTTGTTTAATTATTTCTGTCTGGAAAAGAAATGGTTTTTTTTAATCATCATCCATGCAAAATGGTTTCAAACTATAAGAGAGGAGATTTAGATTGGATATAAGAAAGTTTTTTTTTTACAGTAAGGGTAGTGAAGCACTGGCACAGGTTGCCCAGAGAGGTGGTGGATGCCCATCCCTGGAGACATTCAACATCAGGCTGCACAGGGCACTGAGCAACCCGATCTGCTGTAGGTGTCCCTGTTCAATGCAGGGGAGTTGGACTACATGGCATTTGAGGGTCCCTTCCAACTTAAACAATTCTATGATTCTGTAATTCTATCTTTCTCCCTACCGTTCTGCTTTTGAACTAAAACTCTGCATAATTAATATGATACCAGATACAGGCCTGGGCATTTAATTAATTGTACACTGTCTGCAATAAATAAATTTACAGTATCAGAAATACACCCAGAGAATCATCTTTCTTGATTCTGGTAATGGATCCTCTTCATCTAATATTAGCATCTAAACCTACACTAGTCATCCCAAAAATGTGATTTATTCTACCTACTTTAGATACCAATCTCAATTTGAGATAGTTAAAATTAGCTAACGGATCTGACTAACTAGGACACAAATCACACCAAGATGATGTGACCAGCTCAATTAACAGTTTTTCAGCAGTTTATGGACAAGTATGCTGGATTGTCACACAAAAAGCATTAATTCACCAACATTAGCAATTGACAAAAATTAATTACATTTCCACAGACACACCAGCTTATAATTGTAGCAATTAAATTTCATTTTTGAATGTTCTGATGGGGGAAAAAAACTTTATAGTCATGTATTTCACATTTCAGGTAGGCGATGACAGATAAGCACATACTTACACACTAGGAACTTGGAAAGGCATGCATAAAACCATCAGCAAGTAATGAGTGGGCTTGCTGCTAGCAGCAGAAGTAGGGAAGTTCACAAAAGGCTTGTTTCTGACTAGCCATAGCAATGTGCAGTGTCAAAGTCTGTCTGCAGAGACAGCGGAGTACATTTTGATTTTCAGATATGAAAAATTACAATCTTCCAGTTCACTTTTAAGGTGACAAAAATAGACAAAGTCAAATCATTTCCCTTGATCCAAACAACGTTTCTTTTCAGTTTTAAAATATTTCAGGATTTAGAGGGAGAAGTGAAATCTGGCACAGGATGTGTAGTTATCCCAAACCCTACAAGAACTGGAAATCCAAGCTTTACTTGCCTAGCAATAAAAATACAAATCCTCATTGTAAAGCTTTATGTGTTTAAGTAATATGGATACATTAAATCATTTCATTTATTCAGTAAAACTATTTGGTAATAAAATGACCTACCAGTATTATCGATTAAAAGCAGAATATAGAATAGAACGGTTCCAGTTGGAAGGGACCTACAAAGATCAAGTACAACTATCAGACTACTTCAGGGCTGACTCAAAGTTGAAACTTATCACTGAGAGTGTTATCCAAATACCTCTTAAACATGGAGAAGCCATTCTAGGAATCCTGTACCATTGTTTAACTACCTGCTTGATAAAGAAGTTTTTCCTCATATCTAGTCTGGACCTCCCTGACACAACTGTCAACATCTGCACATGTCATGTCACTAAATATCAGGGAGAAGAGATGAGCACTTCCCTCTCTACTTTCCATCCTCACAAAGTTGTAGAAAGCAACCTTCTCAACCTCCTTTTCTCCAAGTTTAATAAACCCATATGTCCTCAGTCTCTCCTCAGAGGACAAGCCTTACATCCCTTTCATCAGTTTTGTTGCTCTCCTCTGGATGCTTTAAAGGACCTTAGCATCATTTTCAGATTGAGCCACAGAGCTGCACACAACATTCCATGTGAGGCTGCACCAATGCCAAATACAGCAGAAGAATCACCTCTTTTGATGGGGTGGCTATGCTCTGTTTAATGCACTCCAAAATGGTATTTGTCCTCTTGGCTGCCAGGGCACATTGCTGGCTTGTGCTGAGCTTGCTGTCACCAGCAGCCCCAGATCCCTCTCTGCAGGGCTTCTCTCCAGCCACTCACTTCCCAAATTCTACTTATGTCTGGCATTACTCTAGGTGCAGTGCAGAATCCAGCATTTGTTCTTGTTAACTCAGTGGTTAAATCCCTCTGCAAGGCCTCTTGTCCCTCAAGAAAGTTAACAGCACCTCTCACTTTAGAATCATCAGCAAATTTACTAAGGTTGCATTCCATTCCTGCATCCAGATCATTGATAAAAACATTGAACAGAATTGATCTCAAGACTGCACCGTGGGGTGACTGGCTACCAGCCAGATGTAGCCTCGTTCACTATAACGCTTTGAATCCCTACTGCTCAGCCAGCTCTTCATCCAGCGCACTGTCAAACTCTTCATCTCACAGCTGGACAATTTGTCCAGAAGGTTATCATGAGGAACAGCATCAAAGGCCTTACTAAGATCCAGATAAACTACATACATTGTCCTCCCTTCTTCTATTAAGTTGGAGATCTTGTCATAGAAGATCAAACCAGCAAAACAGTACCTTCCTTTCATGAACGTACATTGGTTGATCTTGTAAGTGGCTTTCAATGGTGTCAAGAATATAATCTGAATTTTTCCAGGTACTGCATAAAAACCGGACAGGTCTGTAATTTCCAGGCTCTTCTCTCCTGCCTTTCTAATAAATTGGAATAATCTTATATATTTGATATCTATATTGATAGACATCAAGTATATAACTGAACAGTATGAGTTACCTGGTAATTTCTGTGCCTATGTATTTTTAAGTATACATATATATATATACACACAAATATATATATATCAAGCAGGTGTACTTAGACAGGAGAGAAAGATACAAGTCACAGGTCTTAAGGAAGAGACAAAACAACCAGATATCCACTGCTACTGTCACCCAAATTATGGTGTGAGCAGGTACAATCTGTAAGAAAGTATTGGCAGGCTATAGGACTGAGATGGAAAGAATGCTAAATGTCTGAGAGCCAAAAGGAAAAGTTGATGAGGAAGATCCCGTCTCTTCTTTGTTCACAGGAAGGTTTCTCCAGTTATCACAAATGGATACTGAAAATTCAACAAAAGTAGGAAGGGAGAAGTAGTTCAGGTACTGCTGTGTATTGACTGTGTTGCTGATTAAAAACTTCTGTGCACATACACACTGCAGAAGACAAACCACTGTCTAGAGATTCAGCTACTGAGTGGGACTTGGAAGATCTACAGATCTGCACCATATGTTAAATTCTTGAGTGATCTTCAGTAAGTCATTCTGCTTTCCTGTACCATAATTAGCCCATCCGCAAATTACAAGAAAAAGACCAACATAGTATTCTTCCTTTTCTGATACTGTCTACCTTAAAATATTAAGGAAATGCTAACGTACTTGAATCAAGGACTGTCTGTTCTTACTACATGGGCATTTAATGATGACTACAGCAAGGCAGGGATTTTGGAAATGGTGATTTTAAATAGGATTTGTGTTTTAATGACAAAAGACTAACAGTCAAATGTATATGAGACTCAGTTGTGAATCAGCAATGGCTCCTGGAGAACCTCCTTTAAACTCTGCAAACAGAAGAAAGAAGCATATTCTTACTTTTTGTGGAATCATTTTCATTACACTGCAAAGTCCTCTTTGAACACTGAGGATTCTCCAATCTCTCATCTCCATGACTCAGTGGCTCCCAGTCAATTTTCTGAAAAGAACTGACTGACTTTGGCACACTTCAGATAGCAGCAAGTTCCCAGGTGTAATTAACCAGATACTCCTTCACTGCTCTTTAGGCTAAATATTTATTCTCCATCTTCCTCATTTTTCAAATCAGCTCAAATATCATACAGGAACAAGGAAGTATTTTAAGATAACACATGTAGTGTGCATTCATTTGTCATGGGATGTTACTTTTTTCATTATGGGAATAACAAGCCATTTTCACTTAAACAGGAATATTAGTTATCATAATTTCTATCTGTTATGCTTCAGATTTCCTTCGAAAACTGTTCTTGGCTCACAAAAGATCAGGAAATCAGATGAAAAGGATGTAAGCATACATTTAGTACTGCCAACACATGCCCCCATACTGTAGGAGACAATGCACTGCATCACATCTGCATATACCACAGTGTAGAAGTTGAGTGAGACAGTCCTCTTCCACCCTCACTTCCTGACTGAACTACGGTGAATACATAAATAAGTATTGACAATTCCACACAAGTTTTCAAAAGAAATTATAGGCCACTCACAGCAGTACAGACTCTGTAGCTTTCTGCATATTCAACAAATTATAAAATCTGAAGTGAACTTTTCCCATAAAGAGCGTGGATCCTTCATGAATTGAATATGGAGACTCATAGCTATTATCAAATAACGTAAGCAGATCAATTGCTACAGTCCAATATTTTTGCTCAAAGTTGCAAGACATTTGTTTTGTCCAATCAATTCAAAATGCTTATGTATAGAACCAGTGACAAAAGGAAAACAAGTTTATATTGATTCTTACTGGATAAAAACTCAGACGCCATATCAATGTACTTATCAACTATTAAAAACAATTTTGTGTATTAGGTACATTCAGAGGCTTCGTATTTTACCTGAACAACATGGACATTTTCCTGGGCTTCAAACCAACTGACCCTGACACTGCAACAGATGCAAAGTGGCAGGTCTTCCAGGTAGCATTCTGGGTCTTTGTAGTTACTGAAGTCAGAAAACTCTGTGGGTAGTTATTCCAGGTTTTCTGGAGCAGGAATGCAGCAAAGAGTTTAGGGAGAACAGGCTTTCTTGAACCCACAAGTTCTTGTGATTCCATTTTTCATGTTTGACATGGGATAAACAAACTCTTTAGGACAGGCAAAAGAAAAAACCCAGAACACCTAAAACTCCATCAGAAAATGAAACTACATTCTTTATTATGCAAGAGATTGACTTTTAACTCCCTTATTCAGACCAAGAAGCTCATGCAACACCAGTATAACACAACAGATGTGAGAGAGACATACAGAAAAAAATGTGCATCTATCTTTCTCCCCCACTTTGCAGTCATTTCCATTTAACTAGCTAACATTAATTGGATCAAAGCAGAACTTCAGGGGCTGATTCTCTTGACCGACGGCTAGTGGTATTCCTGAGTAAAAATGAAATTTCAAACCAAGGACTCAAATCAGGCAGAAGGATTTGGGATCTCTGCTAGACATAAACACATAGGAGCTACATTTTTTTACTTCACCCATTTCTTCCCTCTAATTATCTAATCTCAACTCTAATCATCAGTGCTACTTCTGTATACTGCTCATACAAGTGAATTGTGAGTAAAAACCTCACAGGGGATTACAAAGCCAAAACCCAGAAAACTTTAGCTTCTTTAGGAGCGAGGGGGGTTACTTTACATTATCACACAACCTCTGTTAGCATCTCCACCTTAAACTCCTCCTGAGGATCTGTCAAGATTCACATCAGCATGACTGATAGGAAGAGGTTTCAGAGATGCTAAACTTGTACAGGGAAAACAGACCTTGGCTTTATCAGTTGCAGCTGGAAGAGAACCAAATAAGCACTACTGGTGGGGGAAAACAGTGACAGTCTGCTGCTCTGAAGTAAGTCAATCCATACCTGGGCACTAAGCAGGCAAACAAAATGCCCATTTGAGCCCATTGCATTCTTCATTAGTACTACCAATCCAGAAGCTTTAAAAAAAAAGATACCGGAAAACTCCCATCAGTATCACAGGAGTTAATAATTAACCATGTCAAGTTTCTTCTTGGAAATACAAGTGCCAGCTGTGGGTTTAACAAAGTCACAGTTTTAATTTCATGGTGAACACAAGGAGTCTTCCTCTGGCTGAACAAGTGAGGGGCCAAAACTCTTTACACAGACAGAGGATACAGGCCCAGCTACAGGACGAGAGTCCTGCAGAGATGTAGGAATCTTAAATACTGCTGCATAGTTGGGGTTTGTTTTGTTATTATTTGGTTACTAGTTTATTCAATGCAGTGTATTTTTAAAAGCTTGCTGCCATTATACAATTCCAACGACTGCTGCATCCCTTTGAAATATTTTCAAGATAGGTGGATGGCTAGAAGCTAGGGACTATTGCTTTTCTAGGAGCTCTTCAGAAGCAGCAAGTCTGATTTCAAGGTTTATTTTACATAAGCAACATCAGGACACAAGCAAGCTCATACAGTTTTTAAATATGTCTCCAAGTGATGCAACTGACAGCTAAATCACTGAAGAGGAGCTTAGGCATTAGAAAATTCAGGTAAAACCACTCCAGCCTACGAAATGGCAAAATAACACTTTGAATATAAAACCAAAAAAAACCTAAGATCGCAGAAAACAATGCTGAGCATCCACATTTCCTCCTCCTGAGAGTATAACTCTTCCCTGGAAAAATAAGAATATGAGCTATGCAAGGAAGCTAGAGGAAAGAAAAGAAAGTCTAACAGTCCTAAAATCTAGAGTTCATCAGAAAAAAAAAAAAAAAAGTGTGAAAACAGCTAAGAAATTTCTCAACCAGAATTTATTAGAAAACTCGAGGGGTTTAAAGGGTGAGCTAAGTAGGTAGAGAAAAATAGAAGCAATAAGAATAAAAACATGGCATCTGTGTAACAGTATAAGAGGTCTCTGGGGTTTCAAAATTATTCTAAGATCTCTCATCTTAGTCTGCTCCACATAATTTAAAAAAAGTGCATACATAAAGTCCACTTTTCATCCTCAGAGTGGCACACCAGCCACAGATTCAAACTTTGTGGGCTTTTTCTCCCCTCATACTACCAGTCTTCTGCTCACGCAACAGGGACTATACGCATGTAATAGACTGCAGAAATATGGTTCCTTATCCAGTGCTGCCCTGTGTTGTACTGTCTTTCCTGTAGACCTTTGCACCTGCTCACAGCAGCAGAAGGAAAATGTAATAATCATAGAATCATGGAATGGCTTAGGTTGGAGGAGACCTTACGTGTTTTTATTAAATCAGCAGATAAACTTGTTAGCACATAGTTCATCAGAACAGCTAAAAAAAAATGGGAAGAAAAAAGGAAAAAGTGTGTTAAATTTACCAGAACCCTTGTTCCAGCTCATTCATCTTTGCAGCCTGGAACAAACTGCTGCAGGAACCTAAAACACAGTATATGGACCTTTTGCACCTGACTGATGCAGAAGTTCTCCATGCCTGACATGCATCCCTTTACTTCTTTGAAGATATCTCGGCTACGTGCTTCAGTGGTCACTTTTTTTTTTTTTTTTTTTTAGAAGCCCTCATTTACTCTACCCGCTGCAGGTAGCTCATGTAATTTATGTTTTTAATTTTTCTGCAAAGCACCTAGTACACGGTAGGAAGTCCCATTTAAAATTACTTGCATAAATAAGCAAATAAATGCCATTGGCATATAATACCTACAGTGTAAACATTGTATGTTCAGTGGCAGTGTGACTACCAAGACACCAGAATAATGTCTGTTCATTTTCTAATAGGTCTAACAGACCCTAAAACGTTGCTTAACACAGTAATAATCTTCTCATCATTTGCCAGGAAGAATTTAAGATTCTCATTTTATTCTTTGCATTTTATCAATAGCTTCAACTGGGTGTCGTGCTTGTGCCAGACCAGTGCATGAAAGCTCCATACCGCCAGATACCATTATAGCTCCCTCTGACACCATTACAACCCCCGAAAGCTCTTCTCCATCAAATGATGCCCAGAATCCCGGTCTTTCCTGCCTCAGTTCCACAACCAAATGCCAGCCCAACCTGAGCACCCACCTAAACTCAGAGCACTGAGAGACAGGCAGGGCACCAGCCCTGGGAGGACCTCACATGCTATACAGCACAGACACCATTACAAGCTGTGGTGACTAGCTGCAGTGGTTCTGACAACCTCTCAGCTCTGCTGTCTGCAGAAAACTACCCCTTTGCCACAGCTAGCATAGAACATACAGTATTTTCCTGGGCTTTTTTTTTTTTTTTTTTTTTTTTTTTTTAAAACCTTCTATGCATCCCCAATCTGAATTTCTTGTTAGGCTGAAACGTCTTACACTGTGGTTATAAAAACAAGTTTAGCAACATTTATAATTTGCTGTGATTGAACCTTCCCACAAATCTGCCATTCCTAAGTTTTAAATGATTTACAATATGCTTTGCACTTCAATAATTATATTCTAAGTTATCAAGTTCACACATGCTCCCTTTTTTCTAGCAACCCACGTGCACATGAGAGAAATTACTTCTGAATACGCTTAATTTTAAAGTCTTCATTTTACACATTGTATGTAATCAAATTTTTTATTAAACATTGCCAAGCAATTTGTCTCATTTAAAATGAGCTGCTAGAAGAGGTAAAGGTCCATTAAGTTGTTAATTGCACACTATAACTCTGATTTCTTGAGAAGTTATGTTGAATATAGTTTCTTCACATATTTAATTCTATATTTACCTAATTCTGGAGACATTGCTATTACACTGGTCAGTATATGGCAACAAATCTATACAGCCATGCCAGCAGCAAAATCTTCCAATATAGAAAGACAGTGCAAAAAAGAATATTTCATTTCCATTTCTTATGTTTGAGTCTGATATGGGAAATTTCACTGAACAGGTACAAAACACAGTTCTGCTAATGCAGAAATACAAGTACACCCTAAAGGCAAAGTGCTTCTTCTGCAGTAATAGCTTAAGTGGTTTGTGAGCTCAAATTCATTGCAAGTAAACCTCAATTGGACTTAAAAATGAAAGTCATTTGAGTGACACCAAAAATGTTATATGCCACTGTTTTTAAATTACTTATAATGAAGGTCAAAAAAAATACTTCAGGCTGTAAAAACATGTCTGAGCTAACTCCAAATTACATAAGCTACATAAAAGCATTTTCAAGAAGATTGCCACTTCTCATATAAGGCTCTGAAGTGGCTTGAACACAGGCTTTGGTATGTAAAATAAAATACCAACAAATCATTTGAATTTGAATGTACCAAATTCAAGAAACAAAAATGGTTTTTACATATTAGCTGATTAACCAGACCTTGCTTCAAATAACACACGTTTGTAAAATAAACTTAATAACCACCTTTGTTTGATTTTGTAGTAACTTGAATCATATAGCAGGGGAGTTGGAACAAGGTGATCTTATAGGTCCCTTCCAGCCCAAACCATTCTGTGATTCTATGACAATGAAACTAGACAACAGGAAGCATGAAATACATACTTATTTTTCCCAAAGACACAAATTTTCTCCCATAAGATACACAAGCACAGTATCACTTTAATGTTGATAATTATTTTTCAATTAGCTGTGCAGATCTGTTCGTAACACTGAGAATAAAGCACAAATGTCACTCTCAAAGTAATGCCTCCTATTTATTTCATTGGAAACTACAACAAAGAATACAATAACACTGCTTGATAGTGTTCTGTAGCTAAGAACGTTATTTTTCAATGGGGTTATCTCCATTAGCTATGCATTTTTGCCAGCTATGAACAAAAGCATGTATGCCATGCTCATAAAAATCTGTACCAGCAGAGGTGACCCACTGTTTCGCACCAGCTATGAAAGCATCGTTGCTAGGAAAATGTTGCCTATGCAGTTCACCTTTCATTGGCCTAAACAGATGGAAGGCAGAAGGTGCCAAATCTGGACTATACGATGGGTATGGTAGGACAGACTGGCCAAGACTGGCAGTGTGCTCCATGGTCTTCAAACTGGTATGGAGCCTGGTGTTCCCATGTTGCAAGAGGAAGGTTGTCTTCTCCTCTGCCTGACTCAGGAAGCTTGAGCCTTCAGCTTAATAAGTGTCATGATGCAGTTGTCAGAGTTGATAATTCGTTTGGGTTCCAGAAAACCCAGAAGGATCACCCCTTTCCTATCACAAAGGACAGTGCACATCACCTCAGCTGCTGATGGCTGCATCTGGATTTTTTTCTTTGATGAGGAATTCACATGTCATCACTCCACAGACTGCCGTTTTAACTCTGGCTTGTAGCAGTGACATCACATCTCGTCACCACTAATGATGCAATCAGTCTTATACTGGCTCATCAGGTCTTGACAAACTTGCATGCTGTGTTCCTTCCGTTCTTGTATGAGCACTTAATCCAACATCGCCACCATTGTTTCCAACACACTCAAACCAATATTCAGCTCTGTACACTGCTCCCTGGCCATGATCCACCAATCAGCATGGATGAGCTGATCAATATGAACTTCATTTTGTGATAGCTGTGCATGTCATCCAGAACATGGCTTGTCTTTCACACTGCTGTCACCACTGCTGAAACGTACCACTCACAACCTCACTGTGCTCCTATCCACTGTTTGGTCTTCATCAGTTTCCAGCAAGCACCGATGAAGGTCAATGGGTGCTATTTTTTCCACATGGAGGAATTCAGTGTCACACCTTTGCTTCATACACACTTCCATGTCAGATGCCATTTTGTCAGACTATCCCTCTGCCATACGGCAACAAAATGTAATGGCATATTGGTGGTAAGGTTCATCCTCTACTGCCGTATATCACCAATATCTGCCTCTGACATTGTGGGCCAACAGAATAAAACAGGAGGCATTGCTTTCAGAGCCGCCATCATAATTAGTGCTGCAAATTTATTATGCCTAGTATGAGTCTGTGGAATCTTTCCTGTAAGCTGTAAGATCTGTCCACAGGAAAATATTTACCCATCTACCCATTTTCCACAGCTCCTTTTCCAAGCAGGATTTTTTGGTCAGTCCCTTCCCACTTCAGAAGGTCCATGACAGCTCTCAAAGGGCAGGCATGCCTGCCTCATGTACAGCAACATATTTCACTGCACTTTTCACACGGGACGATCACAACCAAGAAACACCAGAATACACAGGCTATAGCCTTTCTGTTAACACTTGTGGTTACAGCTCTCACTGCCATTCATTACAAAACAAGAAAGTTGTCTTCACTCTTTTTCACATAACAGAAGAAATACCAGAGGAAAAAAAAAACAACAAACAAGAGCCCCAAATTTACAGAAGACAACATTATAAGTGTTTTGTTAAGTATAAACAGCCTTGAAACATATCAGCACTATCTTTAAAATTACAATAGCTGCTCAGGGCCTGAGACTTCAGATTAAGAGAATTAAATTTCCAAAACTCAGTGGAGTGTGTGCTTATTTAATTAAAAGCAGGCAGAATTTCATTTGCACTTCATTGTTAAGAATACCACCTATAATATCACATGTCGGCACTGCAGCTTAACTCCAATTTGTACTAAAAGCATACTTCATCAAGCTCATTTTGAAGTTCATTATATACATTAAACGCCAGTACTATTTGCCATAGCAGTCCCATCCCATTTAGATGTTTAAACAGGCAAACATGGTCAGAAAAACTTGGAGAAGCACCTAAATGGTATAAGCTTTTTCAGACGAAGTCTTTTGCATTTGACCTGCTACTGTGAGCTGAACCGTGTAGCCTTGAATCTGGATTTTTAGAAGTATGGCTAAAGGTGTTGAAAAACAATGGAATTTTCTTGCTTATATCTGTGCCTCCAAAATACATAAGTTTATTTTCCCCATCACAAATGAAGTAGCATATTATACTAATTACTGGAATATCTCACACAGCAAGAAAGGGATTGACCTTAGCAATGGATTTCTCACTGGTTAGACTGAAATCTACCCTTCCACACCATCTTCTAACCACACACATGGCACAGAATGTGGTCTGTAAGATTAGTAAATGTCAGACATTTTGCCTACCCAAGGAATAAAGAGGGAAACCTACAGGGAAGCAGCAGCATCCCACTTACCAAGACAGCCACTCAAGGCAGCTGTAAAATGCTACTGGAAAAAAATTAGTAGCAAAGTCTTCCTGCTTTCTTCTGACCAGCTGTCTGCCAGGTGGAAGGGAGAAGATGACCACTTTAGTTCCCTTGTTAGGAGAAAAGATTCATAATAATATCCCAAAGGACACTTTTACTGCTCATCATCTTTGGCTTTTTGGTGGTGGCAGTTGTTTGTTTGTTTTTTAATTTCTGGAAAACAGTACTGTTTTCATACATGGTTTATTCTGAAGTCAGAAAAATCTATGAATTTTGACAGATTTTCCAAATATGATTCTCTATCTCTAAAATCCCCTTTACCACATGACATGTATTGTGCAAAATGTGTAGTGAAAAACTAAACACCTCTAAAAAGGTAAAGACAGACAAATGAAAAGAGGTAAGAGGATGGCTAAGAAAAGCCTGAGTGCTGAAAAGCTCTGTTGTACACTGTTGACTATGGACACTGTATTCATTACAAGCCTAGGCAGCTTTCATAAAACCCCAAAAATGCAGAGTTTAACCCTCTGAACTGTCTCACAATCCAAAAACTTGAGATAAATTCTGAAGTTTTTACAATACTTTATTGAGCTGGCACTCAATAATACTAATGATGCAATTTTCTCCTGCCTTAACACATTGCAAATATACTAATAAAATCCACCAAGTGGACCTGGATTCACTAGAGATTATTCACCATAAGAGAATTTTCTTCAAACCCTTGCTTCAGTTATCTTACATATTTCCATATCTTAATGTGGCTCATGCTGCTTCTTAAAGGCACCCTTTCTTTTCAAGGACATTATCTTTGCTTACAGCCTTCATAAGAGAAACAAAGTTTAAAACAGGTGGAAAAACTTCAACTGGTGAAATAGGCAGACAAACACAAGTAAGAATGAATACAGTTAGAAGCAACTCAATATTTCCAGTGTATATTACAAAGGTCTGAGTTTTAGGCCCTCATTTGCTGCATATTTTCCAACTATTAATGAAAGCTAGTGCACTTAACTTCAAAGAACCAGAAGCTCAAAGTGATAATTTTCTCTTTTTCAAATCAATGTAGTTTCCTACAAAACACCTCTCTGTACAAAATCTCAGTCTTCTTTCATTTTTGCTCCATTAATAACAGTATCAATCAACTTAGAGATCATATCATCGCTTTCAAACTAGCATGAAGTTTCAAAACAAAAACAAAAGGAGAGATCAACTTCCAACAAATGTATCACATTCTAGAATCCCTACAAAGATATTCTTCCTTTCATCCTGAAAATCCATTGTGTCTGTTGGTTTCCTCTAATTCATTTGAAATGCCTGGGCAATTTCCTTGTCTTTACAATACTTTGTCTTCTCCTAGCACCCAGAACATTTGATCAGGTTATATCCCCATTTAAACAATTTTTTATTCTCCTTCAATTACCAAACCCTTTGTTGCTATAATACTGTAGGACTTATTTTAATGATTCTACTCTCTTCCTACTATGCATTTCTGAAAGAGAAAGGCAACCTAGAACAAGCTCGGAGGCAGGGTCACTGGGGTTTGGGATGGGGAATAAAGAACATACCCTGGAAGAACTGCTGAGCCTGTTCACTCTACAAAAACAAGAGAATGGGTAAGGACTCACTCTACATAGTAAACAGCTCAGAAAGCATTGACGGAAGAGAAGACCACAAAAGCAACATAAATTTTTGGCACAAAAACATACAGTCACTTCTTTCTCTCAAGTCAGTGGAAGAAGAGAGTTTTCCAGCTCTCCCATTTGGGAAAGTTCTTCAACATTATATGAAGAGTACCCTGTAGTAGCTAGAGACTAGACATAAAAGTCCTGAAGGTCATGTACACTTCCATACTCTTGAACTGTACCAGCTGGGACATGCATTTGGATCCAGTGTTCTTAGAGAGTCTGGCACCATAAAACTTTTACTGGGCCCTTGTGCCCCCATTGCATCCCTGCTTGAACTAAGGCGATCAGATAGTACCACATCATTATCCCTCGCCAGTCTCTGCCTGCTCCCCTGCACTCCTATTCTACTTATCCTGTTTCTTCTGCTCAGCACAGCTACTGTGCTGACCCACTGGCTCTGCATCCTCTAGTATTCAACATATTGCTCTGTCTGGATGTCTTTTACCACAGAAAGGTTCAAGTTTTAACCAGGACAGCAATGCCCGTGCTAACAAGCCATTACACATTTAATGAAGACAGTTGGCTGGCATCCACCCGCGCACGAGTGGGTTCTCAGTGCCACACAGAGGAAAAGAGGCAATAACCACTAACATACATAGGAGAGATTAACTACAAATTTCAGCAAGACATCAGGTTGCAGAGGGCAGAACAGAAAAAGCAGCTTTAAAACTATAGCCCCTAGCTGTAAATAACCTGCTCATTAAAGAGAGAGCTATAGGCATGTGGTTGTCTGGCAAGGCAAATGTACTTCCTGTGCCTGTAAACGGACTGGATGAGCTACAGACAGTCTGGAACAATGCATAAAAGCTAACAGCATTATTAGAGATGAGAAGAAGGCCACAGCTATATTTGATGCAACAGTGACAGAAAATAGTTCTCAGTCTGTATAACAACTGAGATTAAAAACCGTAATGGAATAACTGAAACACTGCAGTCATCTGCCCAGAATTTTTACCACCCCTTGCAGATCATATCTACTGCTAGAGCAAAAAAACAGTAACAATTTCCTGAATATTTCACTGTATTAAAAATATTAGAAATGTGCAAGTACTTTAAAAATATATACACATATGAAAACTGTAAACAATACACCATGAACAAGCTTGACTCAGTGGGATAAAAAAAAAAATATAAGTAACACTTTTAGCTATTGATTTCAATGAACTTTATACTAAAACTATTTCAGCGGATATCAGAGTTCAAAGTACGAAAAAGTCAATGAAGTATGTGCAACAAATAGTACCAAAAAGCTGAGGAAATAGAACAGTAATTAGAGTCAGAATTCACATACTTTTGGATGGGGATTCAACATGCAAGTAGCAACTGGTTTTTTTTGAGGACTGAAGTCTGCTGGTTAAAACTGCAGCAAGATATGGCTCAGACAGCAAATATGAGTGCAAAACACATTAGCTTTCAAGAAAGCGACACCAAGAATTTCAGATTCGCTGAGGCACAGATGCCACCAGGGGAACCCTCGGGAACACTATAGCATCTCTTCAACAGCTTAATTATATCAACAGATGAAGTATTTAGATTGCTTCATAAGTGAAATGAAAAAGATTCAAAATTGAACGCAATATCGGATTTGCTAACTTCGCAGGAAAAGTCCTAAGATTCTATAAAAAGGTGCAGTAATAAGTTACCTCTGTGCTTCTAAAAAGCATAGATGGATTGTCTTTCCCACAGCAATGGTGTTAAAGGTAATATAAAATATAAACAGCATAGGTTAAACTTCTCAGTGATGCAATCATCAGTTGTGCATGTCTTGGTAGTGTATCGCCAATAAATTTCAGATTGAGGAATAAGATGGAAAGTATCTGTGGTCTTCAAAAAAGTTGACAAAAAAAAAGCTGATTATGGACAACATCTATAATTCAAGATGGCACTTAAGATTTCTCAACTGACTTGAAGCAAATGGAGCAGCTCTTTGATGCAATCTAATTTATGAGGAGAAAAATCTATTGGAATCAAAGCTCTCAAGCACAGGAAGTGAACACATGAGACGGAGAAATCACTTTTGTTCTAAACATCAGGTCTTCCAAAAGCATTATTTAGAATATAAATGATAATCTAGGCCAGCAAGGAAGTTGTAGATTCCCTAGGAGCCAGCAAAGAGTCATTAAAACTGTTAGGGTTCCCAACAGCTAGACAGGACTATAATACTACTCCCTTAACAGCTACAGGAACAAGTGTTACCCAAAGAGTCACAGAAAGCTGTCTCGCTGTACTGCTTTTCAGGATGCAACTGAAGATCCAGAACAGGGAAAAATACTGCATTTCTTCTACACGTATTATAATGTCTAAGGAGGAAAAAAACCCTCCACATCATTTCTGAAAGAGACGAGAAGATGAAGAGAATGGAAAAATGGACTTTCTACTGAGCAAATTTTAACAATGTGCTTTATTCCAGTTGAAACATCTCACTCAATAGCACAGGTTCCCTCTAGCAAGCTCTGCAGCAGTCACAGGAGCCATCCGGTCAGTGCCAAAAGAGCAGACTGAACACACAGCTAGGCTTTATGCATTTATAGAACATGAATAAACATGGTGGCCTGGGTCCAAATAAGCTTGTACCATCCCTATACTCTGAATGTTCTTTAGAAAGCAATGGAACAAGATGACAACTTCTGAACTTATTTTCCATTGCTTCTTCATCACAGCCACACTATAAGAGCAGATTCTTGAGGTTTTTTTTCTATGAATGCAGAAGAGAAATAATAAAGGTCATATCCACCTTTTTTTCAAATATCTCTGCAAAACACACGCTAACCACTCATACAAATTAAACTCCGGATTGCCCAAGGTTAGCTAATAAATTGTGCATTCATACACTTGCGATCTTGACCTCCAGATTTTAATTCATTTTACTGAAGCATTTATTTTTCTTTCAATAAATGAAGCATTCCAGATTTGGCTCTCTGCAACTCAAAGAGCGTCACCATGAACGTACAAATATTATTCACTGCTATCTCATCACAAACAACAAAGGTATAAAGCTGACTAGCAGAAGAGTAAGAGATGATATTAACACATTCCTTTCTAAAGCTTCAGCACATCAAGGTAACTGATAATGAATTTATAAAAATAGAGATGGAAATCCATCAGCAAAGTTACAAAGCAAACAGATTTCACTCTTTTTTAAACTCATTCTAAAATAACAGCATATGTCTGGATGCTTTTTACTACCTTGCATAGGATTACAAAGAGTAGAACCACTAAAAGTAACAGATCGACTCCTAAAAAACCTTGTTTATAAAATTCTTTGTCTTTATTTTATGCTTACTATTCATTCCAGTATCTTTTTTCTTTTACCACTGCAAACTAAAATGTAAGTTCCCAGAGCTGGATAAAAGGACAGGTGTTGCTTAATGAAAAACAAGAAATCATCAGTACTGAAGTTTTTGATGGGCTCAGTTCATAAGAGAGCATGGAGTCAGCTACCGGTCCTGCCACAGATCAGCATGGGCACACTGGGATCATTCCATTGCACAGCTATGTAAAATCATTACATGGACCATCAGGAAAATAATCACCTCTTGCCTATTCTGCGCTTCCAAGGAAAACTTCATTATTCATAATTGTCTTCTAATGGTATTTCCATTTGCCATACAGAGAGCTATTCTCAGGAGCAGCCTTTCCATTTGACTTTGCTGGTTGTGGCATTTCAGACTCTTCCTACAGCTGAACCAGGAAAAGCAGCATTTGTACATGGCATTATAAAATAAGCATGTAAAAGGACTGAACACCATCCTAGTTTTGAAAGGAGGTTTCCAAGCAGATAGGTACCGCTAGAGGAGAGCATGCAGGGCTCATATGTCACTCACCCATATGGTCTCCAGCTGATGACCTTTACAAAGAACAAATCAATATTAAGCAGATCCTGCACCTACTATTTCTTACTGTGTATGAAAGGTCAAGCAATTTTCATGTATGTATCAGTTCTAACATTCCTGTTTCCAGACACTGACCTGTTTAACTGAGGAAATAAACAATCCTTATCTTGCATATATCACTGTTTCAAAACATGTGATAATTAAAAAAAAAAAAAAAGAGTTGGAACTTATTTCAGAGACAAGCTATGATGCTCACAGAAGGAATGCAAAGCTTTACTTCACTATCACAAAATGATCTCTAAAAGTACACTGTATATTTAATTATAAACAGCATGCGTAAGACTGCTTCCTTAGCAAAATTCAGTAATGTGTTTTACACTAATTCTTTTTTAAAAAAATTAAGCTGTTTACATTTATTTTATGGATGTCTGCTGTACCTTTTTTCGTATGTATTGCAGGCCATGAAGATTATTCTCCTCTTATCTCCTTAGATGGCATATTTTGAGAGAGGCCTCTATAGAAAGACACATTTTGATTCTATATTTAAACTTGATCCCATTTAGCTCAATGCCAAATCCTTTTAGCTTCAGTGAGAAAATTCTCTAACACATATTCCAATAGTTTAGGAGACTCCTGGTGCAGAAACTTAGCTGAAATTTTTGGTTTTTTTTTTTTCCCTACATTTCAATTCCCAAAGTAAGCTAAAGTTTAATGTTTCTTAGTACCTGAAGTTCAAGGACAAGTATCAAAACTCTACTAAATACAGCAACACTGTTCAAATGAAAAAGGTACTTTGTTGGATATTTTAAACCCCAATATATAACACTAAAACGTCATTCTGGCTCTGGTTAGAAGACAACACTGAACTATTTGATATTGCAAGTATAAGATCTACAAGGACAATGTTTTAAAATATTCAGAAAGCTAGTATTTTAAAATGCTTGCATATGGGAAAAAGGTTATTTAATACTCACTCTAATGAATTTCTGAGTTGCATTATCTCTGCAGCATCGTAAGGAGATATTGCCACTCACATTCTTTAGCTGTATGGAATGGAGCAATGGCACATCCAAACATCCGTAAGCAAGGTCATAAAGAGGGTCTATAATCTTTTTATGTGTACATTTAATACTTTTAGGAAAGGTTTATTACAGTTCTTGCTTCCTCTTCTCAACATCAATCATGATTAATAGAAGATGCACACAACATTAAAAGTCTCTCCACAGTTCATTTCAGATGAAGAGAAGCAATGCGTTTCTGAATAAAATAGGGTTGTTTTTTTTTTTGCTCTTGCTCTTGAGTTGGTCAAGAGGTAAGCCATTTTGATTATCTTAACCTTGTAAATCACAGAGAACATACACTGACTCTATTATTTAATTATTTTTATTACTTTCATGCAAATCTGTGTTCTAACAGTAGTTTCTGCCTGTTAAACAAACACCAAAGCAAAACTAAATAAGTTTTATATGGAGGAAACATGTACATGGCCAGATTAGGAAAGTCTATTCTGATGCTGTTACCAGCAACATCAACAAATACAAATCAGAAACTAAGTTTGGTATTCATCTAAGAGATTTATTATGGGGATAGAACTATATGTTCTTTAAAGTTCCCATCCAACTCATAGCATTCTATGATTTTATATTTAGTTAGTTGCCCATGGCATCTCATCAGAAAAATCAAATAAAAAATTAGAGAAAATAATCATAAGGTCATGGAGTTCATCACAAATCCTTTTAAGATTTCTGAAATTACCCATGGAATTATCGTTTCATCGAGGAAATCTAGCCTGTAAGCTCTGATATAAGATGGAGCTGCTCGCCTCCCTCTCTTCTCATATTGCTTATTTTGACTAGCTGCAACAGCATGGAAGTATAGATATTTAATATACTTTTATTGGCTTTTAGATAGCTGACATACTGATAGAGGTTTTAGGGCATTTTCTTTCCAAATTTTTACAACTGCGTGTTTTTGATGATTATGCTTTTAAAACTTTTATTGGGGAATAATTGCAGAATTTCTACAGGACTAGCTGACAAATTCCATTTGCAAGACTGAAAACGTTCATTTGGATGCAGAGGGCTATTTATTTGATTATTTTCAGGAGAGAACAACACTGATATGCTTATGGCATCTTCCATGCAGCTCTTATAGAAATCATGTTTTTTGTTTGTTTGTTTTTTAAATTAGGATCCAAGATAAAATAAGCTGGATATCAGCTTTCTTAAAGAAATCTTAAACAGATGGGGGAGGTCTATTTCTTTGTACCCTATCCATGAAGAGCACAGAGTATTATAGAAATTATTCCAGAAACAGCTACGAAGAACACTTTCTAGTGTACCTTCATAAGAAAAATGATTCAATGGCAACACTGAAATATCATTTAGAGTAAATTAAGACCAAAATTTGAACACTGCATATGAGCACATAGGTTTGCTCAGCAGACTGCAGGGCTGTAGGTACTTCTGTACATGGTCCTAAGCATCTGATTTTGAAGACAGCCCTTCCTCATAGATTCTTCCATTTCACTTAGACCTGTGTTAACAGATTGTCTTATCCTAGTCAGCATAAGACAGAGTTGTGAAAAAGGAAAAAATGAAATACTTTCTCTCCAGAACATTTAGGGGAAAAAAAAGTAAAAAGGAAACATGTTATACCCAGCAGCATCGTGCAGCTAAAAATCTTGGTCTTTTTCACCCTCATAAAGGTGCACTCAAAGAAAAGGCAGAAAAAAGATGTGAAGCGAATTTTCTTCATCCTAACTCTGAGCACTACAATGCTATAGTTCCACTGCTATTGATCTGAATTCTGTAATGTGTTTTGGAGAAAGGTTTGCTTTTAGGATGATAATAACAAAGGAATCTGTGACATTTCTCACCTTGGGCAAAGAGTGCCATTAAAAGTAGGACAATCAACTCTGGTCAAAGCATGCATAACCATCAATAAAGACATTTTATAAAATAGCAATAGGTATATAATTAATGACTTTGGGTTTAAGTACCTGTGTCGTGTATGTCTTCACTTTGTGCAAACCAATGGCAAGAAAAACTTTCTGCACACTGTATTCTGAACTCATGCGAGGACTGTTATTTAGAGATTCAGTTCCTTCTTGCCCACTCCCAGAAGCCATGATGCTCAACTGTACCTTATTTTTCTTTTTGCATTTAAAGTGACAATAAGCCAACTTTAAAAGCTATTTATTTTATTATTTCAATAGAAGTATCTGTTGTAAAACTATGTACGCATTTGTATGCTTTTTGTACAGAATGTACACTTTTTTTTAATAGATTCCTACAAACCTCTCCACCTTAAAGTCATCTGAATCTTAATGATGTCTTTGCACTCTGTTCCACCTTACTATCTTCCATATCATCTTATTAATATTCACGTTTGAAATTCCAAATTTTAAGTCTACAATTTTAATTAAGATTTACGTTGCAGCACTAATTTAACAACGGGAATTTGAGAATTGGGACATCTGGGAGAAAAAAGAAATTGTCTCCTACTGTATCCAACATTTGACTGCCCGAGTATGAGGTATTTTCTGTAGATGTGGCAGACAACCCTCAGAAAATGGCATCGCATCAAAATCATTAGAACACCAAAACATCACAGGCCTAAACAAAATGAAAAATATGAAGTGCATCATACAACATCTGAAAGAAAGATTATTCTACCTGTATCGTACATGCTCGATTGTGTCATATGTCAGTTTGCTGCTGGTACTCTGACTATGAGGGTTGCCTAGGAGACAATGGAGAAACAGAAGTTCATCATTAATCGCAACTTTAGTATTAATTGTTTTCTTTTATTGAAGTATAACACCAAGCCAGCCTGAAAAGATGACAAAGAAAGATTTAATACATACTTCACAGCAATGCCCTGAAGCTCCTTGGAACAGTTAGTCAAGAGAAGGGACATATTACCAAAGATAGCAATTATGACAGACCTTGAAACTTCAGCTGTATCTGTACTACTACTACTTATGCAGTTGTATTTTTTTAAGGGAACTGCCTATGTACAAATGTGCTAGCAAAAAACATAGACAGAATGCACATTAATAAATATATTCACAGACTAAAAAATAATGTAGCAGATAGCATATGGAGGCAACAGACATTCATGACTGGACACCAGGATTACTCCTGTTTATTTTTAGTGTCTGAAATATGAGTAGCTCATGAAAATAAAAATTTCACTGAACATCAGTAGCCACCTTAGTACAGCTCAGCATAGACAAATGTTAACAATTAAGACAGCACCTAAGAAGGGCATAAATTTTTCTCCATGAGCAAAATAAAGTACAACAACATCCACAGATGAAGACCACTTTCCTTTCAATAAATCCTTAAGAAAATACCTTAACATTTTTGAAAGAGAACAAGAAAAAAATTACTAATTAATAAATTTTCCAGTAATTTACAATAAAATCTACTTTCTTTTTAAAATTTCAAAATCAATGAAAGTGTTAAAAAGCACACTGAGTGAAGGTGTTAAAAAGAATAATAAATTTAGAGCTCAAACCTAAGATCTAGTACCTCGACTTTTCGCGTCTGATGTTGCATTTCTGTAATTTCCAATTCAAATATTCTCAGTTTAGAAGTGAGAATCTCTTTCACTTACATTTCTTCCTCTCATTTACACACGCAATAGCTTAAATGTAGTTCTTCAGTGGATTATCACCAAGAAAATAAAAAAAGCTGCAAGATGAACTTCCCCTTCACTCACACCTGTGTCCATTAAATGAACTCTTTTGTACAACAGTCATTACCTCTAGAGTAGCAGAAACATAAGTGGAAAAAAAAGACCTGACCATGCAAGGGATCACATTATCATTTTAAATTAAAGCAGAATCAAACATGCAATTTGTTCTCACATAGCATTACAGGTACTGTGGAAATCTGGCAGCTCTACTATTTCTATTCATGACCACTAATTGATTCTCAAATTTATTTTTTTTCTGCCACAGATGGCACTTCTAATCATAAGAGTTGAGCCCAAATTTGTTTGGAGTAACTAAGATCAGAGTGCATACGTTTCACTTTGCAATGGCCATAGTGACAGAACATTAATATCATTGATATGCATTAGAATAAGAGATTTTGAATGTAATCAAATCAACGCATCCTTTTGTAATTGCAAAAAAAAAAAAAAAGCCTACCTCTATTAAGAACAACATCTATTTTGTAGCAGAACTTAAATCCACATTGGATCCTGGACTCATCAGCATTCAGGATTGAGAGGGGAAAATGCTACATACAATGTTGTATGACATGAAGCTTTGCCAGAACTCCCCAGTGGCTTATCACCCAGGTGATAAGCACAAGCGTGCTGGTACTTAAATGAACACAGTTTTCTTTTGAAGTAGTGATATCTAGTTCCCAGGTGAGGAATCACTTTGCTCAATGGATCAGAGAGCAAAAGGAAGACATAAAACCTGCAAAAAACCTAGCCCACAAACATTAACACACAATAAGAAATTTTGATGACTTCAGAGGGACTACTAATAGCATATATAGGTAATACTGCACAGTATTTTTTTTTTTTTGCTGGATGAGTCTCTTCTAATGTAAACTGTGTCTCCTCATAACAATAATTCCCAAAGGATGCTGCTGCCTTTGCTTGAAAGTACAAGCAGCGTGAGGTTTTCAGGGAGATGGTAATATCCTAAAGAGACTGAGAAGTTTAAGTAGAGGATCTGGGGAAGAAATAATACTATGTAGCACTGTAGTGCTCACATCTACAGCTTCAATAACTAGATTTCCATCCAGATACTGTGCAATTATGAAGGTATCAGTTTCACAATCCTTTCTCTAAGTACCAAACTGCAGTAGGCCAGAAGAAGTACAGCACCTATTCTCTGCCTAACTTTGAGTTAAGCTTTCTTTTAAGCAAAATGCATACACTGGGCCACAGCACTGAAGGGTCTATTTAGCCTAGTCTCATACAAGTGCCAGCAACCACTGTGTACTTCACTTGTTCTTAAACTAGCCACCATCTTCTCCAACTTCCAGCAGTCCGTAGGCTGGCTCCCCTCACAATGTGCAAAAAGAGCAGCCACTACCTTTCTGTGACAGCCTCATGATTAGGTCCCTTTGTCCAGACATGAAAGAGGGCAAGATTCACAAGGCCAAGCAAGAAAGCAAGCACAAGATGGTGAAAGCAGCCCTCGACAATAGCAGGCAGAGGAGCTCCCATTTGTCTGCATCCCACCACAAAGACAAATCCTTGGCCACTAAAAAGCAAAGCCAGGGATAAACTGAAGAGATGTGACCCCTCTGTAAAATCACTGGTCTTCCAACTGTTCTATAGCAGTGTTAAAAACACATCTTCTAACAGCCCAGCAGGCCTAGTTTTGAACTACTCAGGTGGAATCTTGAGAAGAATAATGGGAACAGTGACTCATACTTACCATAAACATTGTTTCTGAGGTCATCTGTAAAAGCTTTAAGTAAACTCTCTGGGAAAAGCGTTGAACCTGCATGGTCAAGGTAAGTTATCCCTAAAACAAACAAAAAATATCAAATTCAATGTTTTTTTTAAAAAATATTTAATTCCAATTTCTCATATACAAGTAAGGTACATTATACACAGATCCCCACTGAAGTACACAATACAAAAAGTTGTTTTCCCTAAAGTTCCTAGAGTATGACATTTCTCTGTCTAGCTCAAAGGTCTGCATAGATTTTGAAAAATGCTTCTCAAATATGTTCTAATAACCAGGCAATATTC
Organism: Numida meleagris; assembly: GCF_002078875.1. Classification (NCBI taxonomy): domain Eukaryota; kingdom Metazoa; phylum Chordata; class Aves; order Galliformes; family Numididae; genus Numida; species Numida meleagris. The sequence continues at coordinate 83,385,460 of NC_034410.1, forward strand.
ACGAGGCATCTTCCACTCACCAGCAGAGTTAAAAAAAATAAAAATGATGCAACAGAAGCCCAGTGTTTTGATTGTAGCTTTTTAGTTAAAAATTATAAATACTATAAGAGATCCTTTCTTCCAAGTTTACACTACACATTGTTTGAAGTAAAAAAACATTTTTGTTTTATCTGTACAAGACCGCACAAGCTAGTGCCTTGAACCCTGACACTACTAGACACTATGTATTACTATTCTTACCGCAATAATTATTATTAGTATCAACAACAACATCAGTGAGTTGTTTAGTCTGCCAGTGAGAAGGCAACAATCACATTAACTGACAGGGCCTGAATCATTCAGGAAGCCCAAAGACAGGACTAGTTTAAGTTTTAATGCATTTAAATATTCCTTGCCAGTATGCCACACTTAACATTCAATTCATTTTTTTAAGTTTCCTTTTATATTATTCAGTTATTGCAAAACTTTTAAATAAAAGCTTCTTGGAAATGAAGGCTTTTTCATGTTTGGCAGTTTTAGATTTCTTAATCTTTAGCAATTATTCTTCCATTCCTCCAGTGTGTTGCATGCCCTTTATTAGTTTTTTCATTTCACTTACCTTAAGTATTTCAACCTATTTCAAATTTTAATAATGATGAATATGATTAAGATTAGAATTTAATAAGTATTTTAAAAGCCTTTCCTTTCCACAGGGATTTAAAAGTTAAGCTTAAAGAGTTAAGCTTTAAACGAAAAGCCTTGACACTTGGAAATACATATAATTATAAATTATGTTGCTGTAGCAGTGATTCAGTGGGTAAAGTTGTGAGACCGGTAATGATAAAACCGATCTGGACACCCAACCCTTCCCTTATTTTCTGAGAGTCCTCCACTGCCTCAAGAACTCCCCATTTACAGTGTCTGGTTAAAAGCAGATTTTTTTTTAATGAGTTGAAGTTAATCAAGGAGAAGTGTTGTGAGGTGCTTAGAGTGGAGGAGGATGGAAAAAAAACTGGACAGATTTATTACATGTACAATCTTGCTGGGTTTTTACTTTTTTTTTTTTTTTTAATTCTAGCAAGTTTGTCTCAAGCAGTATGAAGCAGTACATACAATCATGCAGAGGTCAAAATGAAGATTCAGAAGGCCTGTGGTGAAATCTGGCTGTTCCACAATCAGTCTGCATAGCAAATGCCAGCAAGCAAGCTTCATTTCAAGGAAGTGCTTACACAGTCATAACAAATCACACTTACCATAGCAGAAGTACCCTTACATCTACACACGTGTTTACCATGAATATGCAATGTACACTATAAAAAAGAAACAGTAATATAGAAAACTGGCAGAGAAGATATCTTCATGCTGTAGCTAATGCAAGAGAAATGCATTCATTATAAAAATTGCTCTAGTGCTGTGACATGAAATATCTAATCTACCCATTTAAAAATGATTCAGTTTCACTCATGAGATGTGGCAATTGCTTGGCATCTCCCAGCCTCAGAAACAGAGGTGCTTTGGTCTGAGAGGGGCAGCGGGGCAGCTCCAGGAGACAGGCAGGCCTCTGTCAGGGATGCTGAGGGCCCCTGCAGGCCCAGCATCTCCTTTGCTGTAACAGGGACCAGCTTTACCTTCCCCAGGCTATACAATCACACTGGTGGGGTCACCACAGAGGCTGGTTATCTGGAGGACACCAGGATGTGACTCAGGACCCACAGACTGGTAGCCAGCACCTCTGGCTCTGATGTAGAACTGAAGTAATTGCATGTACATAGAATGGTTTGGGTTGGAAGGGGCCTTTAAGGTCATCTAGCTCCAACTCCCCTGCTATAGGCAGGGACACCTCCCTCTAGACCACGTTGCTCACAGCCCCATCCAGCCTGGCCCTGAATGCCTCCAAGGACAGGGCATTCACAACCTCGCTGCGCAACCTGTTCCAGTGTCTCACCACCCCCCACAGTAAAGAATTTCTTCCTAATATCTAGTCTAAATCTACCCTTTTCCAGTTTAGAACCATCTCCCCTTGTCCTGTCACTTCCTGCCCTTATAAGAAGTCCCACCCAGCTTTCCTGTAGGCCCCCTTCTGGTACTGGAAGGCCACTATAAAGTCCCCCCAGAGCCTTCTCTTTCCTAGGCTGGAAAGCCGCAGCTCTCTCAGTCTGCTCTTGTAGGGGAGGCGCTCCAGTCCTTCAATCATCTTCTTGGCCCTCCTCTTGATCTGCTCCAACAGCTCTATATCCTCCTTGTGTTGGAGGCCTCAGAACTGGACATAATACTCCAGGTGCAGTCTCATGAGAGCAAAGCAGAGGGGCAGAATCACTTCCCTAGACCTGCTGGTCATGCTTCTCTTAATGCAAACCAGGATACAGTTGGCCTTCTGGGCTGCAAGTGCACACTGCCAGCTCACATTGAGTCTTTCATCAGCCAGTACCCCCAAATCCTTCTCCTCAGGTCTGCTCTCAAGCCATTCTCTGCCCAACATATATTTGTGCTCGGGACTGCCCCAACCCAGGTGCAGAGCCTTGCACTTGGCCTTGCTGAACTTCATGAATTTGGCATGGGCTCACCTTTCAAGCCTGTCCAGGTCCCTCTGGATAGCACCCTTTCCCTCTGGCATGTAAACTGCACCACTCAGCTTGGTGTCATCTGCAAACTTGCTGAGGGTGCACTAGATCCCACTGTCCACAATGCCTACAAAGATGTTAAATAACACCAGTCCCAGCACCAATCCCTGAGGAATGCTACTCAACACCATTGTTTACTTGGACACTGAGCCATTGACAGCAACTCTGAGTGCAACCACTCAGGCAATTCCTTATCTAGCAAGTGGTCCATCCACCAAATCCATTTTTCTCTAATTTTGTGACCAGGACGTCATGCAGGAAAAAGTCTTGCACAAGTCCAGGTAGATGACATCATTTGCTCTTCCGTTATCCACTGATGCTGTAACTCCATCATAAAGGCCACCAAGTTTGTCAGGCACTATTTGCCCTTAGTGAAGACATGTTGGTTGGTTACCATAAATGGCCTCACCTTTATTTTCTTCGTGCTTTAGTAAGGCCTTCAGGAGGATCTGCTCCATACTCTTGCCAGGCAGAGATGAGACTGACTGGCCTGTAGTTCCCTGGATCTTTTTTTCCCCTTCTTGAAAATGGGCGTTATGTTTCCTCTTTTCCAGTCAGCAGAAACTTCACACAACTGCCACAAGCTTTCAAGTATGATGGACAGCAGCTTGGCAACTTCATCTTCTAGTTCCCTCAAAACCTGTGGATTGATCTCATCAAGTGCCATGGACTTATGCACCTTCAGGTTCTTTAGATGGTCTCACACCTGATCTTAGCTTACAGCAGGCAGATCATCCTTCTCCCAGTTTTTACCATTGCTTTCTGCAGCTTGGGCAGGGCAGTTAGATCCCTTGCCAGTGAAGACTGAGGCAAAGAAGTCACTAAGAACCTCAGCTTTCTCCGTATCCCTTGTGATCAGGTCTCCAGTTTCCTTCCAGAGAGGGCCCACATCTTCCCTGGCCTTCCTTTTATCACTGATATACCTGTAGAATTTCTTCTTGTCCCCCTTTATGTCCCTGGCTAGATTTAATTCTGTCTGGGTTTTAGCTCCCTTAACCTGATCCCTAGCTACCTGGACTACTGCTTCTTCGTAGTCCTCCCAGGTAAGCCATTCCTGCATACACTACCTATAGACTTCCTTTTTGTGCCAAAGTAAGTTCAGGAACTCCTTATTGATCCATGGAAGCCTCCTGGCATTCTTGCCCACCTTCCTCTCTCTCGAGATGCACCGCTTCTGAGCTTGAAGGAGATGGTCCTTGAATACTGACTAGCTTTCTTGGGTCCCTCTTCCCTCCAGGGCTTTATCCCATGTCACCCTGCCAAGCAGTTCCCTGAAGAGCTCCTAGTCTGCTCTCCTGAAGTCCAGAAAACCAAATGAAGCCCACTCCTCCAGCAGAAGAAGAATGCCTTCCAGGCAGACTCATGTGAAACAATATGAGAAAAAGGGTCTCTAGATAAAAGTTCCTCTATGTGATTTTTTTCAAATTCGGTTCATTATGCTGTCAATTAAGGACAACATTGTGATTTTACTAAATAATGATAAAGAAAGTTCCAATTCATTTCTGAAATACCACCTCTGGGTCCATGACTTTGAAAGTGTGGGAGGATATTTGGCTGAGGAAAACTACTAATTCTTAAACTAATGTTACCTTTAATGCTGTGTTTAATTGAAAACAGAGAATAGCATTTAATACTCTCTCCGCACTGCCTGAAAAAAGGTGCTCACATAACTTGAGACTGCACTGAAACAAATATCTTTATTGCTATTGCACTTCTATGCTGTAGCTTTTTCCTTCCTGTCATATTTCAATAAAACTGTATTTTTAGAGGAAAGAAAAAAAGAATTGTGGCACATGCATAACACCTGCAAACAAAAGAACATTAATAATTTTCATTGTGTTTTTCCCCTAGTTTAATAACGCTTGCTATTTTAACTTTACTGAACACACATTAACAAAAGAGATTTGTCAGTATTACAGAGTAATCTAAATCCCTGCTTCACTGTAGTATTTTGTATACAGCCTGACAGCACTGTGAAACTGCACTATTTACAGCAAGTCAAAAAAGAAAACTTAATATGATCAACCAAAAGAAAATTAAAATACAACATTTATTAGAACCTGTTTTCTTTATTTGGGAAAAACATAAAATTTAGTTTAATTTACATCCTGTTATGCAAGGAATGTGTAACCAACCTCACTGATTGAAAAATACACCAACTATTTGATAAAACTACATTTCAGAGACAGGTTTTTTTTTTGTAGCACTTTTAAAAACCATTCAGTGTGCCAAATTTAGTCATGTAAAGTTATTTCTCAAGGGTGTCCATTCATAAACTATAATATTCACATGCTAATACTGCAAATTATTTCTACATATGGAACTCTCTGGAAACAAACGCGGATCAGTCTTTCCTGCTCAAAATTAGTAAAAAACAGCAAACACCCCACCCACAGAATAAATAGTTCCCTGTTCTTCTTCTGTGTTAAAATTCACATCAAGACCACATATTCCCCACCTCCGCATATCTTACTTGACCCTTTGTAAAACTTCAGGCATCCACAAAAGCACATAGCCTCAGATATGCTGAGTGACTATTCAGATCAACTAAACATTCTTATTTTGAACATATCTTTATTTAATCTTCTAGTAATTAGGAAGCTCAGTGTATGGTTATAATGCTGTAGATGGCCTAACCAGAGGAGAAGAGAGATCCTGCAGGCACTTCCAAGATGGCCGCCTCCTCTTCCCTACACCACTAGGGGACCCACATTTTGTCCCCTATTTCCTGTGTCTGCCCCATTTCCCCAGCCTCTTGCAATCCTGTGACTCTACTTAACCACGGCCCCACAGGTGCTTCCCAGAGCCCAGGCAGAGCGGAATCCTTGGCTCAGCTGATTACAGCTTGCCAGTCGTGCTGCCAAAGCTTTCATAATGAAAAATGAAATGGAATCACAAAGTTTGATTGACAGATATAATTACAATTCAGTGGGATTATACACAAAACATTGCTTGGAAATAGATACAGGCAGTGCCCTGAGGAGACAGTATCTGTCTTAAGTGCAGCAACATTAACAACAAACAGTATGAAATCGATTACATGAAAACAAGCTGAAGGCAAAAAAAAGCATTATCTGTCAAAAGATAAATATAAAAGACTTTCATATGCCAAAACAAAAAAAAATAAGACAAATCTGGAACATCCCAGGCCTAAGTAGTGACAAAATAGGGAGAGGCTCTACAAAGGTTGCAGGAAAGTGGGCTATCCTCTAGACCCACCAAGCTGCTAACGGGTAGCACCACATCAGCCACTTCAGGTTAGTCTCAGCATCTATGCCAGGTGCCCTTCAGAGGCTGCTCTCTCTCTCTCTCCACTGACTGTATAAGAGCTGCTTCTAAATTAAATGCCAAAAGCAGCTTTAACTATGCTGCGCATCTAACCTTGACAAAAGCACCTGAAATCTCAGGATGATACAGTCAATGATATGCCCACACACTGCACAGATGGATAAAGATCCTAGCTCTGCAAAAAAAAAAAAGAAAAAAAAATTGCCCAAGAATGTTAAAAGGCAAAGGAAAGAAAATCCTACTAACATGGCTTGAGAATGGCTTTTGCTAGATACGTTGTTTCAAACATTTTGTGAATATTGTCAATTATCTGTGATCTATATCTTCAGTTCCTATTTGGCATCGATACAGACAAAAGCTATCAAAACTAGACTATGTTTTCTGAATGACATGATTGTCACCTACACACTGTTAGACAAGGCAACGTTTTGTGTGCCTTGCTTAGGGCCAGGAGCTCTTCAAACAACCCCAAAAGCACTGTGCCTGAGTGACAAGGCCACAGACCGAAAGCCTGAAGAGTCACCATACCACTGGAGGAGAACCTGGCTCCCAACTGCCACCCCCAAGCTCACCAGCACCTGGAGTGCTCCCAGCTCAACCCAACAGCCAGCAACCTACAAAAAGGCATCAATATCTCACAGGTTGCTAGCCAGAGATACTGAGTTCTGTGGGAAACTGGTGCTTCATTTGTGTACTTGAGTGTTTGACATGACAGACTGATTAAAGAAAACAAAGCATGAAATGTTCAATTACGTTTATACATATTAACTTCCCATTAGTTTTCTCCACTTCCTGTTAGTTCACATTATTTGTTCTCATTGTACTGTGAGCTTCAGCAAAGCATTCAGAATATTAAAAACAGTTTGCAGTCAATATCATACACCATCTTCACTGTACTCCTCAGCAGGGACCACAGAGGCTCTACAAAAGCTATTTAGGTGGCCAAAACCCAGCTTCAGTAAGCCCTGGCTCTGTTCTATGCTCACAAGTAGATTAGAGTACTCCTACTTAGAGCTGACAGCCTGCTGGTATTGAGGCCTTGTGAGCACTAAATAAAGCAAGCATTTTACATTTATTAAGTCATACTCAACCCTGTGAAATGCATCTTTCGTAGCTGCAGAAAAAAAAAAAGTATGTGCTGTCAAATTTCATCATTTACCAGCTCCTGCACTAAATAAGACTACAGCAAATGGATCAGTGAGTATCTACTTTGGTTTGTGTGGCCCACCTGTAATGTACAGTTCTGTACAATGCTTGCTTTTTGACCACTATTGCCTCATTAGATATTGACTGCTGCCAGTACTGTTATTTCCACACACTCCTGTAACAGGTTGTGTTTCACATTCTCATTGAAGCCTTCCTTACTCGTGGGCATGACTCAGAGGTACCTCAGCTACATGCAAATAGCATACTGTAGCCTACTACCTCATCATCTCTGAATGAAATATAAATCAAAAGCGATCCATAGATATGGAAGTCTCCAAATTGTGACACACCAAACCAGAACTCATTTGCACACCTCCCTAGTGAAGATACTGCCCTCTTTCTGTCTCTCTTTTTACCTCCCCTCTCCCATGCGATTGATCAAACAAGAAGAGAGTCAAAAGAAAACACAGACCCTGCTCTTCTACTACCAGAAAACATTTTTGTAGTTTTGCTAAAATTTTCACAAAAACATTCACTTTTGTGCAGGAAAGAAGCGCTCAGAACTTCCACTGGCGATGGCAACATGATAGCAAAAAGCAATGTGTAAGCAATCTTAATAATAATTATTTGTAGTAATCGTCATTAGCTAAGCATTCTTATTCTGCATTCCCCTGCATTACCTTTTCTTTCTATTCTTATAAAAAGCCACAGGCCTACAACAACATGCCAAGATAATGTTTCAAATTGATTTTTCTAGTTATTTCTATTTCTTGCTCTATGACCTGTATTAATTGGATTCATACAAAATCTAGGACAAATTAGTGACTTTAAATATCCCCTGCAAAATACATCAAATGAAATGTACAGTGACATACAGAAAGCTTTTGAAATGGTTTTATTCGTTTCCAAAAACACCAGGAGAAAATAAACAAAGGTTGAAAGAACAGAAGTAGAAATTAAAAAAAACACAAGTAGTAATCCTTTCCTTCTCTCTTTAGAGAGAATTCCAGAAAAAGATCATAGAATTGTGCAAAGCCAGAGTCATCTTCCCTCACTTTACTGTAAAAATCAGTCCTCAGACTAATACATCCATATCTCTCGACTTAGGTTCCTAATTGTTTTTCAGTTCTGTTTCTGTAGTGGAAAAACATTAGAGACACTACTGAAACTCATGTATCTACTAACGACTTCAGATATAATATAACATATGGTGGGAATTTCATTTTAATAAGACATGGAAATACTTGTATTTTATTATGAAAATGAGAAGTCACTATGAAAAATGACGTATAAACTTATCTATTGCATGTATTAATCTAAGCATTTTTCCATAATGCAATCTTTTGGCACTGATTCCCCACAGAGAAGCCACTTTCACTTCTACTTTATAATAATTTGATCCAAGCCACTATCTCAAGTAAAACTTCCTCCCTTATTCAAATGGAAAACAACCTGAATGATAAGATTACACTCTATTACTTTACCTTTACTGAAGTTCATAAACCGTATTAGATACTGATTTCAATAATATAGCTCATTAAATACATCTATTTCTTGTTTTACTTTGTTTTGAAAAGAGAAATATAAAAAAATTACAAAATATTCAATAACTGACTGTAATTTTTTAATACCTCCAAAAACAGCGCAATACTTCAGCACAAAAAGCATCACCCAACTGGAAGACAACATTTTTTGCACTCAAAAAAATAAAAGTGCTAACAGATATAAATAAGCTTCCACCAATAATTTCATAGGAATCCAATTATATATTGGCGTAAATGTTCTGTTTATACCTTCTTATACTTAGTCTAAATTAGTTTCCACAGCTTATTTTCCATTAATCGTCTTCCCAAGCACAGATTCAAAGCCTTCAACAATCGTTTCCAAGGATGTGCTAGGAATGAAAAAGAATGTTTATCAAAAAGTAACATTATAGTAAAACACAGCTTCTAATTATACTGAAAGAGTATGACAGCTGTAGAGCTGCGCTAACTAGTTTTGACAAAAGTAATGAAATATCAGTTTCCTAATGATTAACCTCAAGCATAGTTATATGCAAGAGAAAACTGCTTAATGCAGGCCCACTTTTACTAATAAGAGCGTGCAGCTTCAGCATATCCCATGGTTGGGCTTTTTTTTTTGTTTGTTTTTTTAAATTTTGGTGAAGTCCACTGTGTTCTAGTTTCCTAAAAGAAAATTAAAATCACCATAAGTACTGACACAAGAACCTATGTTACCACTTCTTTTTAAGTGATCATTACCATGCAACACGTAGGGTTTGGAGGTTTGGTCATTACTTTGAATCTAACTTTGGGCTACAAAAACCCAGTGCTGTTTATTCTCACACAGCTTTTCAGAACAAGTCTGTGGCTTTTCCAGAGACTTCACCTTTCACTGGACTCAGACATTATCATTTCTTGCGCTGCTGGTGTCCTTTGAGTAAAAATATGCTCTATCAAAAGCAAAGGGCAGACTAACACGCAGGGACTGTCAGGAACTGCCTGAACATGAAACGGCCACTTTTTTTCCTCCTCCAACCACACCTCCCAACGCTTGCAATTTATTGGCAGTCTCAGATTCATTCGCGTTCTTTGACCTTTGAAGGGTTGCAATGGGACAGAAATACCTTTCCCAAAGTCCAGTGACTGAAAAGAGTCCAGCCAATGTCTATTTGAACTTCCAATTGTATTAAAATGAATAACCAAAGCAGAACTTTGCCTTCAGTTCACAGAGACCTTACCACTGTGAAACAGTGAAGACTACATTGAAACATGAGCACACACAACAGGGGCTGATTCAGAGCCTTTGAGGTAATTATGAGGCTCAGTTGGACTCTGAGTTAAACCATTAACAAATATACTATAATCAGCACTTCCTAAACATACTGTGCTGATTACCTTTTTGGTTCCAGGCCAAGCTAACGAGCTGGGTTATCATCCACGCAGAAGCTTAAACAACCTTTGAAACAACAGAAATCTTTCCTTCCTGACATACTGGGCTGTGTATATTGCTACCTCCTCCTCTGGCATCTACAGGACATCTTCAGGCTCTAGGGGTTACATGTGCACTCTCCAGAAGTTCAGAGATCAGTTCCAAAGTCCAACCTTTATAATTACACATCAACAGAAAGGAGTAGGATACACACAAACAAGGGCTACAATCTCAGGTGACAAATCAGCATGCAACAGTCAAGTACATCAGAGAATTGCTTCAGAAGGGTACTCAAGATATTAAGGTGACTGAGTGGCACCTCCAAGCATATATTATGCACATTTATTTCCAAATACACATTCCCAAGGATGCACACTACTGAGATGGATATATGAGTAAACATGCAGAAGTAACACTTGAAGATGATAATTAGAGTTTTCATGTTACTTCTTGTAGAAGAACATAAGGAAAAGCACACAAGACTCCGGAGACTATCTTCCCTTCCTCTTTTCCACCTTGGATTCTAAACTGCTCCTCTATCTGCACATTCTGATATTTCTGGCCAAGTAATAATCTGGAAGTCATCACACCTGCTTCCAGTCTCACATGTTTTGCTGTAAATTAAGAGAACCACACTGAAACAATGCAATAATCCCAGTTTTCTTCCCTTACATGATTCGTCTAAACATCATAATCATTTGTTTATAAGAATGGCAGTACAGACACACAACTCTCTCGAAGTACAGAGTTTTGTTCATTCCAGTGTACTAAACTTCCAGATTACCCATGCTATCAAAAAAATCAAAGTACCATTCAGCATCATAGCACAGCGCATCATGGCTTCCTTTAAACAGAAAAATATCTTTTCCTGTTTCATTTACAAAACAAATAAAACGATGATCCAAAACTCTTTTGAAGTCAATGGGATATTTTTGTATCTTTCAGAAAGTAAACAAATACCTTCTAGTAGATATCATCTACATTAATACAGTGTATTCTTGCCACATTTTTTGAATAAGCGTTTAGAATGGTTTAAAGAAGAAATGAAGAATGAAAAATTAACACCTACAGAATAGCATAAATGCTTGGTGAAAACAATACCAACTCTTCCTAACATACAAAACTTTTTTTTTTTTTTGGCAAGGCTTTTGTTTGTTAGAGAACAAACTTCACCTTAAGTCTTATCCCCAAGACTGAATGGAGGACAGACCAAGATAAGCAAAGTCCTCAAGTACTCTGAAGAACCTAAGGTAACCACAATTATTAGCGGGTATCTTTGAACTGAGGTGGGAACACTTTAATTTGAACAAACTTCCATTCAAAAGAGAGTTTCAGTGCAGATGACTGAGTTCTAATGTTGTTTAGCTCAGTGCAATTCCAGTCAGACAACTACTGTTTCCTTTGGAACTACACTTTGTTCATAGGGATGCTTTGTTTTTGAGAAGTAGGACTGGGGATACCTGAGAAGTTAATATATTTATGGTAGTACTCACAAATACCTGAGTATCATGGACCAAACAAAAGACTAACAGTACTGATACACAGATTGTCATGTTTGGTAACAATCTTTGGCCTACAAAAATGAATTTCACAGTTTTCGTTCTGTTCTGTTTTGGTTTTTTCCTTTTCTGTCTCTCTTTTTTTTTTTTTTTTTTAAACAGACCCAACATTAAGGCAGTTACAAATTTACCCCAACTTGATCAACGCATACCTAAAGAATATTTCTGCTGCACTTCATTAAATCATGCATCTGCTCCAATTCCTCTCAATTAAAGGGCTTCTTTCAATACTAATGACATTAAAAATGAAAGAGAGTTATAATTTCACCATAAATTATTCAAAGCACTAAATACAAATGGCCTCATTAACACTATACTAGCTTTGAGAATGAAAAAAGATTATACATGAAACAACAAAAACTCCCTGGTTTCCCTAATCTCTGAACTCTGAGTTTAAAAATCACAACTGTGCCAAAACGTCAGCTATTGCATTTTGCCTCAAGGCAAAAGAAAGCATTATGTGCTTAAAAAAAAAAAAAACAACCAAGGCCTTCAGCCACAAGTTGTACTGTCTTGCCATATTTTAACAAATAAAATTAGACCCAACATTCATACAGTGCAACACAGTCAGTTTATGACTCAATACACACTATCTAGAAAATACTGTCTAAATAGAAACAGACATAGCAGAGCTGGCTGCGGGACGAGGTCTAAGTAGCAATTTCCTACCTGGAGCCTCCACAGCAATCCAGCAGTGAAGTGCTGGAGTTGCAGACATTTCCCAGTCCATTCTTTACGAACTGCTTCTACCAATGCAGGGCAAACCAGAGATGTCTACTCTCACTTATTTCTTACATGGGAAAAACACATCAGATGGCAAACAAAGAGTTACGCAAGCTAAGAAATCCAGCAATTAATTCTGTAACATGAAGAAAGGATGGAGAGGAATTTTAAGTGAGGTGAGCGTTATTCATGGCAATGAATGTTCAAATTAATAACGAATGGTATTATCATAAATGGAAAAGTAATAGTCATTTGCTAATATCTCAGAGCTAATTTCTGTGCTGTTAATTCTGAAATAATTCTACTGACTCCCTAGTCTAAGAACCATAACTAGAAGTAACATGACAGAATACTACTGAGTTTCTGTAATGAGTTCTTATCCTGAAACTGACCACTTTGTTGGATTTGTGCTTTGGAGCACAACATTACTACGCATCATGGAAGCAAGTAAATTTAGGGCAACAGTACATATTTGGTTCTTATCACTTGCATTTTAAAGCTATTTATTTGTCATTAAGGTGCAATTCATTTGTAGTTCCTGTTTATATTTAGCAAAGTGACAAAAATGTTTTTCACTAAAACTACCACGCAGGAGATGTAAAAACAGATCATTGTTGGTGGCACCACAAGACGTAAGCTTTGCTTCACCTCTTGGGAAGGGGCTGCAGCTCCAGCTATGCTCCCTGAGGACAAGTGACAAAGGTATTAACCACAGAGGCTAACGCTTGACTTCTCAGAAGTCAACTCCAAACCTATTCCCCAGCAAATCTCTAGGGAAGCAAGTACCTGACCCAAACGTAACAGAGAAATACAGACAATGCCATTTCCTTCAGTGAACCTCATGAGGATAACGTATACAAGTATTGTTAGGTGATGTTATAGAATTTCCCAAGAAACAATCCTGTTAAAGGAATCATCATACAAAAAGCAGAAACTCAAGATTTTCCTGATATTGTCTTAAAGAACTTCAAGTGCTACCAATGGTCTTAAATAATCCTGATTTACAGATAACCATCCTTAAAGTATTTTTTTTCCCCCAATATAAAAGACCATAGCTTAAATAGATATAATCCCCAGTGCCCATCACAGCCAGTCCTCTTAAAAAAATAAATAAATTCTGTTTCATTCCTTTAGTATTTTTTAACCACAGGTAATAACAAAGGAAAAAAATCAGGTGCCATTAAAATCCTGTAATCTCCTCTTATCAAGCCACAGCCACTCACATTACTCATTCCTATGTCTGTTGTTGTTGTTGCTTATCAGACAAATAGTTTATTTAATCAGTCCTCTGCAAAAACATCCTGATTACTTCAAAGTCCCTAGAGAACAATTCAAGAACCACCTCCTACACGGGATGATGGCCTTCCTCAAAAGCTATACTCCTCAGTAACAAAATGATGGTGAAATGCACCATGAGAAAAGAACAATCTTTCACTGCTATGGATTCTGACAGTAGATTGGAACTCAAACCCACGCAGACTAGAATGACCATAAATCTCTGCCCTCAGACAGACATACTGAACTGTCGGCTTCAATTTAGCTCCACCACACTCTGAATAAAATACAATAGGAAAGAAAAAAAACAACAGAAGAGACAAAAAGAAAATGTGTCTTTCTATCTTAGACAAAAGATATTTTGACTTCGATAACATTAACCAATAAGACTCTAATAGATACTGTTAGTAGTAATACAATGAGCAAACAGCATGGGCAAACACATTTTCCTAATACTTTTAAGTAGTCTGCTTGCTTGTGCTCTGAGCGCACCCACTGCAGTGATGCAAATTCAAGAGGAAGCAGTGTTATCTACTGCACTGAGCTGCAACTGCTTTCAGCAGCTGACCAATATTCAACTGTTACACATTCTGAACAATCACACTGTGTCTATGGGGGATATGGGGACAATGATATGGGCATCCTTTGACATAGTTCAATATGATCCGATGATGAAAACTCCTAACAGGATAGAGATTTGTATTGCTTTATTCTCCATGCTTACATCTGCTTATAAACAATATCACAGGGTTTTGTTTTCTCTTAATACTCTCCATTGTCTTCCAGCTTAACATTGTGTGATTTAGTTATAAAGGCATAATGCCAGGTTTGAGACTTTACCTGTATAAGACACTAATTTCTGCTGAAGCCCAAACTTGCTCTTGAAGTCAGTGAGAAGCTGAACGATGTTGACCAAAGAAAGGTTAAATCTTCAGTCAGGACTCGGCAATTGTTGGCTCTGGATTCTTTTCTTCTCATTCCTTCTTTTCAGGTTAATACTCCTGAATTTATGTATATATACACAAAAGGAGTATATATACATATATTCATATATATATGTTTATACCTATTGTAATGACTGTTTAGGGAAGAGGCAGCCTGCCTTGCGTGGCCCTGCTCAAGCACAGGGATTGGACCAGATGACATCCAGAGGCTGACAGGGACCTCAGCCACTCTGTGATTATACAGTTTTACATTTAACATCGAAATACAAGAACTGAAGCAGATAGTTGTGAATTAACTGCTATTTGATCAGTTCTGTATGTAATCACATTTCTGCCACCAGACTGGGAGGAAACAGAAGCAGGGGTGACTGATATTAGATGTTGGAGGTATCCATAAGGAATTGAGCATTAAGATTTGAAGATCTCATCAGACACTTTTGGAAACTTGACAGCTGTCACAAGATTATCTGGTGCTGTGTTCCCCTTACTTCAGAGGCACTGAAGTTTATCCAGAAGCATTGCAGTGTAATCCTCAAGACGATTCACAAGTACGTCCATCCTTTTCTGTACTTGCAGAAATGGAAGAAAAACTGATTAAAGTTCTGATGGTAACAGCTCCTTAATCTCTCAGGAGTTGTCATGCCCAGCGATGCAAAGCTGGGAGTATCGACCTGGTGCTTCCAGACAGCCCTTGCACATTGTGAACTCTTCCACAGTCCATGTATTTAAAGGAACAGAGGTTTTCACAATTTTTTTTTAATGGTGAGCTTCAGTTCCCATGAGCTAAGAAGCTGGCTTTACCTTTTATTAAGAGCTAGTCAGAATATGTGATAGTCCCAAATGAAAGCAGGGATTTTTTAAGTGCGACGTTTCCAAAGGGGGTGGGAAGTTTCTCACAGTCCTTGAAAAACACCGGTTGGAAAGAAAAACTCAAAAGAAAACAGTATTGGTGGAACTTTATACTTTTCCATAACTCCTGGCAGACTCAACTCCACACTATTACAGGCTCCTAAGGATATCCAAGAGCTGGCTTGAGTTAATAAGACGGAGAAATAGTGCAGTAACACTTTCTGTGCCCTGCAGATGAGCTTCTCTGAGCCTGAATACAAGGCAGCTCCTAACAAAGTCATCATTACTTCCTTCCCTGCTGCCAGAAGTCTGGTTCTTTTCCAAGCTGTAGATCATCACCCAGAGACCATTCTCAATTCTATTTTCCATACTAATAAGCCCAGGCCTCTAAAGAAATTGAAGATGGAAAGTTTAAAACTAGACATGATAATAAGCCATGAAAGTGTAAAAAGGAATATTAAAGAGGCTTACTTTCTAACATTAGCTATGTCTTCTTCCCTTTCACTCATGCCCTCTCTCTTCTGTCAGCTCAGTGTTGTACAGATGCCAGAGAGGCTTTGAAGAATGCAGCTGCAGGTGGGAATCACCACTCACAACCAATCATTCCCAAGGAAAATATATCATAGTATTAAATCTTAATGTTGTTTTTAACAGAAAAAAAAACAGAAAAGGGCATTTCCTAAAGAACACATTTCCTTTACGTTGCAGTTACGATTACTGTGGTTTGTTCATAGGAGAATCGCTTCCATGAATGGCAACCCTGTCAACACTATAAAGACATTAGCAATGTTTAAGTAGATCAGCAGTGGCTATTCTAATTAATGGAAAGCTAAATCTACAGTTAATTCCAAAATCAAAGCCTTTATTCCAAGTTAAAAAAAAACTAATTATTTTCTGGTAATTTAAAAAAAGTTATCCCATTACTCTCAAAGAGACCCTGAAGGACAAAGAACAGATAGAACTTCTTTGCACCATGACTTTTTAGTCAAATTCAGCTTCAGATGAACATGAACTTGGAATAGCTTCAGGAAAAATCAGCAATTTATGCCCCAACAAATGACAGATTTATAGCTATGTGAAATTCCATGGGGAAGGGGAAGGAGACTCTTGCAAAGATTCCAGCTTTGCAAGTTAAGATGACTTGGAATCATTTAACATACACAGCAAGTTATTATCCCTTTTCAACTGTCATAATTTTTTTTTTCTCTCCTTGTTCTACGTTTTTGTTCTTTTTGAGTTAGGAGAGATGCTAAGACAGTTCAATGATCAAACATTAACTAGAAAATACTTAAAATGGCTTTATTTTATTACCAGGATAAGCTGGCATAGACACACTCCTCAGTCAAAACAGTTGTAAACAACACAATGGAAAAAAAATTGGGAAAGCATCATTCACATGGACTACATTGTCCCAGAAAACAAGGAATGTCAACTGTAGTGCAGTTCAGCTGCAGTGCTCTTTTCAATTCCTTATTTTATCTTCTAAATACATCTTTGCATCCATGCTATAGATGGTAGTTTTGCATGTCTAATGTCACATTTTGTGAACATGTAGTCTATGAATGGATCTTACATACTATGAGTTTCCAGTGCGCTTCTTATGAATTCAAAGGGTGTATGGATTTCTTTGCTTGCACCAATAGTAAATGATTTCTTTTCTGGAAGGACATAATCCTGCATTTGTATTATTAAGCAATCTTTGTAGCATTGTACCTGTCACTAAATATCTAGGAAAAGGTGGTGCTGTGCCTCATAGGCACCTTCAGACCATGATACTTCACATGCTTAAGTGAATGCATTTAGAAGATGTCATTTGTTAATCAAGTGCTTAAGTTATGTGGGAACATGAAATTGATGACTGAGTAATAAAATAGAGCAATACAGTTTTGTCTGAACATCATTGTGTCCCATTACCCAGCTATGTAGTAGTAACAAGTTCATATGAGTAGTGAAAAACATGCTTTTGGCTGCAAAGTCTCCTTTTTCATGCAGTCTTCTATTTCATTCTATTCAGCCCATCAAGTGGAGAGTATTCGCTTGTTAGCCACTTTTATTTATCAGCTTTTATCTGATCTCATCAGAAGACAACACGTACTATCAAAGCCATCACAACTGAGATCAGACAGGGGTATTAAGGAATCTCCCACTCTACTCACTAAGCTTATACGCTCCTAAACTGATTAAATCTGTAAGTAAAAGCAATAAATATCTTCCTAGCATGTGATGAATCAAAGCCGACAACAGGATTCAAAAAAGTTGCACACCACTGCAGAGTGGTTGAGTAATGTTTTGTGACAACTGGTTATATTAAGAGAAATTATAAGCAGATATACAAATAACATGACTCCGTAGTAAGTTGTTTGGGAAATGAATGGCACTGTTGCTGTTTCATATATACCATGCGTATATACTAGTACACACATGGCCTGATCTTTGCAGGAGGATTGGACTAGGTGGCCTTTGAAGATCCATTCCAACTCACACGATTCTTTGATATGCTTGTATTTCACTCAACAGTAATTAAAAAAAAGAAATAAAGAATTTTGTAAAGAAAAAAGGCAACATTCATCACCGCCCATCACTGATGCCATCACTTTCAAATTACTGAATGATGACAACTTCAATGCACTGTGTGGAGTGGACATAGAGCGTGGACAACCCCGGGCCTCAGCTTATTCCTTTAGAAGAAATCAGAGGACAAACTTTCTGATGACTGTGTAACTTTACCTGATCTGCTAATAAGTTCGAAAAGGGGAGCCAACAGTAATATTTGGTGTTTAATTTTACATTAATGAAATTAATTCACACAACATTAACTTAATTAATGAACATTTGTTCAAATGAGCTTCCTGTCATCCTTCCAAATTTTAAATTAGGACATCATTCTACACATTGTCAGAAGAATGAACTTCAGTTGCGTAATTGTCCTTCCCCAGTTAACCCCATCACTGAAAGACCACACCCTTGGATCTCTCTCTTCTGAAACAAGATCACAAATGCCAAAAATACTGTCCAGTCATGTTCCTTGCTTCCTTTTTTAAAAGCATTTAGATCCTGCTGCTCCAGGGGCAAAGCTGGATGAACAGAGGAAGCACATCTTTTTACTTCCCTTGTAAAAAGCATATTCTCCTGGCTGGTACAAGAAAGGAGAAGTGAGTCAGTATAATCTTGAAAGCAATGGGGGGAAATGAAACAGCACGAAGAGAAAGATTTCTCTCCCAAAGACCTGCCTTCCAATTTTATATTGGTATTTCACATACCAGTAAAAAGAAACCAACACTTTCCTGCATGCCTGCCTTACAGCATATGCCTGCCCAGGGTCACACCCCTGCAGGAGGTGCCTCCAGCCCATCACTTCTATATGGCAGGACAGGAGGTGAAGGGCCAGGGAGAACCACTGCAGGGGATCTATCTGGGCTGCCACGAGTACTTCCAGGAATGTAAGAACTTGCCTCATTAGCAAGGAAGCTAATGGAGTCTGACTTTTTACTGCGTTGTGGCCTGTCTTTATGCCTCCCTGCTCTACCATATGCCCATTTCTCTGCAACTCTGACATCCTTTTTCCACACCTTCAGCTCTTGACACCATCTTCTCCCTAATACCTCCGTGAGCCACATCTCCTGCTAACAGATGTGACAGAAACTGGTTTGTGACCAGATTCAAATTGTTTGTGTATACAGATCAGTATGCAGACAGGATAATACTATACCAACCCCAAGCTGACATATTCATGAAAAGAATCTCTCTCTAGTTCCACTTTTAAGTTTCTCAGCTCTGCAAGGTATTAAAAAACAAACAGACCAAAGCCACCTTACAAATATTTTAGTGTCATATAAAGCAGAGCATCTGCCCTGAATATTCTTGTGGCTTGGGCAAAGACACCTTATTATAAAAAGCCCGAGACATTTGAGAGCTCAACATCCTACTTCCTAAATATCATCTCTATGTCAAGCAACCCACTAGCCTCCTGCTCTGCAAATATATTGTGTTGTCTCACTATTTATCAACTGCTCATATCAGTGCTTTTTACTATGCAGCTCTCTTTGCAGTATGGTCTTCCTGAATTCAATGACAGCCTTTTCACATCCAAGTGATGCCTCTGCAGCATCTCTCTGAAACAAAGTATGCAATGAATCAAGCCGATCAACAAAAACTGACTGCTCGCCTCTCCATTTGTCTTTTTGTCCTTAGTCTGGGAATACCCTTGAATTTTGGAGAACAGCTCAGATATCAAGATTGCTGCTATAATGGAAATTTCAAGAGCAGCACATGACAGATTTTGATCTTATGTAAGAATTCTGGTATAACTGATATGTGCAGAGAGACAGAAACAGATCGTATCTGTTTAAAAATTTACACTCTGATTAATAATCTTTAATTTTCATCATAAAAAATCACAAAATAAAAACAGACAACACCACCACAACATGTACCGTAGTATGGAAATATACAGAAATATGCTGGGAAGAAATCAATACAGATCTCAACCATAGCAGCAACATCATAATGATAGAGAAAGATAAACAGGAGAGCACACAAAGACAAGGGAAGGAAGAATGAAACAATGATGTGGGATTCTGTAAGAAAAAACATATCCAGTTTTTCAGTGAGAGATATGAGAGCATCTTGTACTTCACTAAAGCAAACAGCCTGTTTTAATACTTTCATACACTAATACACATCTTCTACAGACATTAATTTTAGAGATAATGTTATCTTTTAATTAGAAGTGCAAAGTTTAAATTGGTGTCTGATACCCTGCAGCATCTATGGACTTCCATCAAGTATCTTTCAGATCTATTTTTAAGTCTCTACATGTATAGAGAACTATCTACTGCTCACATAAATTTCCCATTGTAAAGAATCTAGTCCCAACTGATCAACTAAGCAGTTCTAAGATGCACATCTGTATTCTCCGTTCACATCAACTGCACCAGGCTAGTACTTACTAGGTTGATTTCTAGGGTCTGGTACTTTGCTTTTTCCACAAGACTTCAGTATTCCAGACGAGACTCAGAGTTTTAAAAACCGTGTGCTATGTGGTAGAGGCAGTTATGGACCCAGCAGAATGGTGCAGGGGACATTTTTATGGGTATTAAAGCACCAAATCTGAAGTTAAAACTGAATTACACCTATTACTTGGTGTAATACAATTCAAGAAAGAGAAGACACTACCTGAATAGTTGTGGGAATTTTTTTCCTCTCCTATATTAAATAGTTTTTTAATTAAGTATTATAACGATAATATCAACTGCTATTCACTAAGAGCTGTGCCCTTCATGAAGAGCAAAAGATCACTCGGTGCTGTGTGATCAACTGAAACATCAGTTCTGCACAGAGAGCACCACTGACAGCCTATGAATCCTGACAGGCAAGACAAACAATTCCTCAGCAGTACCTCCTGCTTGTGACCAGAGAAAGAGGAAGACATCGGAAACCGATCCACTGGTGTTGCAACTGAGTCCACCTCATGTTCCACATACAGTCCTTTGACATCAGTTCTTTAGATAACAGCATATGTAGATAACTCCTGCTGACTAAGAATCACAGAATATCCTGAGTTGGGAGGGACCCACAAGAATCATTCTGTCCACCTCCCGGCTCCTCCCAGGACCACCCAAAAAATCAGACCATACGACTGAAAATAGTGTCCAAACACATCTTGAACTCCAGCAAGATCAAATCTTGAAACCAAGAGGAAGCATTAGGACTTTACATTAGCATCTATATTGGTTTCACAACGCAATCATCACATAATTGTGCAGCTGCACTACACGTATCATAGCCCATATTTGCAATGTCATCTGTACCTACTAAAACCATCATTCCTCCATGTCTTCTAGCATTTCAGACTGTTCACTAGCCGCCTCCTTCAGTAAATAATATCTCTTGCTTTATTTTCCTACAAACAATTAACGTGCTCCACAAAATTCAAATCACTCTGTGACAAAGGGGCTGCAGAGAGATCCAGGCAATTACAGAACAGGTGAACAGCCAGAGATCTCACAGCCACCAAGGAGCACACAAACAACCTTTGCACAGCAAGTGGGAAGATTTGCTCCCAGCTTTTCAATAATTGGCCTCACTGGTCACTTCCACTCTCCCTAAAGAGCCAGTTCTGAACATCTGCAAAGATACGTTTTTGTCAACGGTTTACGGGCATTCGGCCCGGTTCCGTGACAAAGGGGACAGGGGATCCATGGGCCCACACCCCGGGAAAAGGGAAAAAGGGGAAAAGGGTAAGGAGATGGCCCTGAGAGCA
>NC_034410.1:83407416-83592731 GCF_002078875.1 Numida meleagris
TAAAACCATGACAGTTTTCTTATGTCTTGATCAAGTCACTCTAGATGCCTAAGTCTATGTAGCATCATTTTCTGACTCCTAAGCTTCTACAAAAACTAGTTTTTACAGAGAACCTTTGGGATGCCTCCTGTACCTGACTCAGGGTTTACTACCTATAGTTAATGTAACAATTCCAAATCCACTCTGCTCAAGTTTTCTATCATGCATCTTCAACCATTTTACCAGTGCTCGGGCTGTAGCTACTCCTCTCCAATCTAATCAAAGCCAGAGATCTTGGATATTTGTACTCCAGTTAACGCAGCCTGAGAGGAAATCAGCTTTTTCTCTTTCTTGCTTGGGACCAGAGTGCTGTGGACAAAAAGCTAAAAAGCAATGCATTGTCATACTTCACAGAACACAAAATGTTCTCAGTCCTTCTGTTTTTCAAGAAGGACTGTAACATTCCAAAACAAGACTTAGCATCCCAAGTGTGGGTAGCAAAGGTGTAACAAGAACAGTTCCATGGAAATTTTCATTTGGAAGTCTGTTTTTTTCCCCCCACCTTCTACTTTTTCCAAAAAGGAGAGGCTTTGAAGATTTTTTCAATGTTCACAATGAACTAGAAATGAGGCAACTCATAGAGACTTATTCTCTAGCACAACTAGCAGCTCTTTCAGTCACCCAGAATCTCCCAATGAGACAACAAAAGCAGTCTCATCCCTCCCCTACAGATTGTTTTCATTTTCTTTGGGCAGGAGAGGTAAGCACTAAATTAGCATCTGCCAGTCTCAGCACACAGGTGAAATCCTTTTACCTTTGCAGCCTCTCCCAGGACTGTAGCTGCCTAGATTAATGCCAGCCAGCAATGGGTGCCAGGGCTTCAAGGGACTCATAGCTAAGTACTGCACATGATCATAAGGTGCCGCACATCTTGCTTATGGCTTGCACAGCCCTTGGAAACAATGAGTCAAACTTACTCATTACTAAATTAGTTTTTCAATTGACATGATGAGACTTGACCATTGCTAACTGGTGCTCAGAAAAGATTTTCTTGAATGCATACAGTCTTCACCAAGCATGAAAGATCAAAAACAGATTCATTCATAGGTAGAAAATATTAGCAGCCAGCAACTGAGCAGAACAAACACAGGTAGAAGTGGAAGACAGCTACCAGAGCTGGTCTTCTCTTAAAAAAAAAAAAAAGAAGAAATATAATCAGGTTACAAACATTTCTTCTAATATTATATAAACAAAGGCTTAGAAAACAACCAACGAATCTCAGACATAAAGCTGTTGGAAATACTGGTTTGACAATGCAATTACATTCCCATGCTAGTGAAGAAACTGAGGTGACACCCACAGATCAACAGCTGAACCCAGTTCTTCAGGCTCACAGCACACTCATCTATGTGGCTTCAGTTGGCTATCAACAAAATTGCACTGATCTGAAACACTAGAATGCATTTCCCATTTCTTAAACTCAGCCAAAACTCCAGGTTATCCCACATGACAGAACAAATATGCTCTTCTGTTCTCAGAGGACAGAGCTGACCTTTTCCTGCAGATCCACTGAGAACTAACTGAAACACTCAGAAAACCTGCTAAGCCTATTCTCTACTTGCAGAGAAAGCATCAATGCAAATAATTACCAGTAATGTGAGTTAAAAGCATTATTTTTGTCTAAGGTCAAGTACACAACTATTTCTTAACTGAAAAAGAGAACAAGCTCTTGCATCAGTGACTGGTTCATGACACATCGTTTGAGTTTCAAGGAACCAGAGACCAATTTGCTATTCAAAGCTTAGTTTGCCCTTTGTTTTCAAACACACAAGCTACATTTCCATTGTTAGCTATAAGTAAGCACACATATACTACTAAGATAGAACATGAAATTAGTAGGGCATTAGTTCTAGACAATTGATAGTTAATGTGGCAGTGCATTTGACATTAAAGGTGACAGTGTGTTTTAGTTCAAATAAAGAGTTAGCAGCCCTTAAAGAATACATGACCACTAATACACTATGTCTTTTTTATTTGGGTGCTATAAGTTGCTTATCATTCTTGGAAAGCTCCCACTGAAATGGACACTTATCTTTGAGGAGAATACTGGTACCCAACTAAAACTAGAAAGGTATCTTGGGACTAAATGCTGCGTCACAAATCACATCAGCTTTTTTTTGAAAACATGACATAAACTGAAGCTGCTATTTCCTTTGCTATGATAAAAATCACAGAAGCATATTTATTCCCATTACTTAACAACAGAACCTATGAACTCCTGCTGATTTCTTTATCCATTTCTAAAGCACAATTTACACTGCAGATAAGGGTATGCTCTTCACAAGAAGAAAGTCAAGGTCATGTACTGCACACGCACTGCTGCCTGTAAAACAGGGATCAGTTTCACAGACTCCACATATATTTTTAGAAGGGGCTGCTCAAGGCCTCAGCTAACAGCCCTTCAATTATGACCATGAAGATAAACCTTGGCTTAAAAGGTAACATTTAAGGCTTCTGTAGCAAAACAGACAGACATAGCCCAGCTGATTCAAGCTATTCCTTTCATCCCTTCACAGACCCTGAATGGAAAATCCCCAACACACTCCCTAAGAGCCTTCTGATACAGTCGAGAGCAGACCTCCCACAGACTTTTGGTAAGATCACAAGTGGACCACCTCTGAAAGAAAAGCCTCGTTTCACACTAAGTCCAGCAGCTGGTGTCCCTACACACAGATATTGTACTTTACTTTCAACAGATACTTGGGCAACTGTTCATACTAGAGCTACAACAGAAGCATTACCACCATAAAGTCAAAGCTGTATCACAAAAGGAAAGTTTCTGTCTTCCACAGAAAGGAAGATTTGCACAAAATGTCCCCAGTGAACATCACCAAATGTCAGTGATCAGGAAAATATGAATACATTGACATGCACTAAGCTTTATTGCCATGTACTGTCCATAAATCTAGCACTTCAAATACAAAGCTTTGGGCTTAATTCATGGCCGTCTAGACAAGGACTCCAAAATTTCTGTTCACGTAAGAAGTCAGCAGCAAAATCAGGATTATTATACATCTTTAACAATGGAACAATTTTTGAGGCATGTCCCAAACAAACAGCGCAAAACATTGCTATTAACTACCTAAAAATAGAATTCATTCTCTAAAGAGAGAGGCCCAGAGGACCTGGTAGATAATGCTCTTTACCAGAAGGGATTAACTGCATGGAGGTGTTGCAATTTGGTAGCCACCCAGCAGAGATCCATTTGCAGAGCAGCTACAGGATCCTTTGAGAGTGTTGTACAGTCAGGACTCACCCATAAAGCTGACTTGAAGCCAACAGTGATCCAAGACTCCTGCCTTATCTCCTTCATGTAGCTAAGTGCCTGAAAGCCCCACTAATTTCCTGTATGTCACTCACAGAAGGCCCCTATACTCTCTACTACTGCTGCTAACCTGTGTATCAGCCAACTTCACCTTATTTCAGCAAGGCAACAGAGACCTAGAGCTTCAAAAGCCATTTGGTAACATCCACAGCAAGGTGCTAAGACCTTTAGCAAATGCATGTCGTCAGATCCGAGACAGACATACACATAAGGTTAGGTTTTTCCTGCCTTACACATTAATGCCATTTCCTAAAGACACAAGTTCTCAACTACAGGAGAGATGACCCCACTTTTATGTCAGGAATACCAGGCAGGATAACACATATTGATGCCATCAGTTAAGGACACTAATCTTCCTCATTGACATGAGGAGCTTTCAAAACAGATGGACAACTACTTATAATATTTTATTCAATTCATAGTCTTTATACAAGAAAACTCCAAAAATAATATTCTAAAATAAAAGCTAACATTCTAAAATTCTAAAATGGTAAAAGGCACTTCAGGAAGCATGACTGTAGTGCAGTTTGGCAGACTACATTTGCTAAAACATTTCCAGAGGTAAATATGCTCCTAATGCTCTGCCTTTGTGGTGACCTCTAGCAGGGCACCAGGCACATCCAGCAGACACCACTCACCAGCAGCTATGCTTCATCTCAAAAACATGGAGTCTCACGAGAAACAAGGCTGACTTTCAGGAGTTCTGACGAGCCATCTGTTTAAATGTCTAAGCAATACTTGACTTAACATTTTCCAGAATCTTGGCCTGAACTTACCACCATCAAGTTTCTTGTCATCCAGCCTTCCCTGATGCAGCCAGCATTGCTAATATTGAAATCAGCTTACAGACTCCTAGCTAGCAGTAAAGTTCTTCAGGCTGCTGATATAAATTTAGCTTTTCATAGAATTGCTCAGGTTAGAAAAGACCTTCAAGATCAAGTCCAACTGCAACCTAACCATACTACTCTAACAACCCACCACTACATCATGTCCCCGAGCACCACATCCAAACAGTTTTTAAACACATTCAGGGATGGTGACTCAACCACCTCCCTGGGGAGCCTATTCCAGTGCTTAACAACCCTTTCTGTAAAGAAGTTTTTCCTGATATCCAACCTAAACCTCCCCTGGTGCAACTTGAGGCCATTTCCCCTCATCCTGTCACCACTGAGAAGAGACCAGCCCCACTCTCACTGCAATCACCTTTCAGGTATTTGAGGAGAGCAATAATGTCTCCCCTCAGTCTCCTCTTCCCCAGACTAAACAGCCCCACTTTCTTTAGTTGCTCCTCATTGGGCACGTTCTCCAAGCCCTTCACAAGCCTTGCTGCATTCTTTGGACCTCCTCCAGCACCTTTTTCCACATTCTCCTGGAGTGCGCAATACCCATGCTCAGATTCTATCACCACAACTCCATGAAATGCCCTAAAGAAGCAACGGTGTGAAACCCTCCACAGAAAGACCAGCCTAAGTATCAGGCTCAGGATACCCGCACTGGTGTTAATTTTCTTCCTTTTCAAACCTCCCGCTCCGCCCACGTCCCCGCCCACGGTACCTCGGAGCTGGGGGAACTCGCGCTCCCGGAAGCCGCGCAGCCTGCCGTCGTAGCCATAGCCAGTGGGGCAGCTACCCTGGAAGGCCCGGAAGGAGAGCAGTTCATCGGCCATGCCGCGGGCTGAGGCGGAGAAGAACGAGGAGGACACAACACAGCGTTCAACTTTCTCTGGACGGCCGGGCCGAGCCGGGCCGCCCGGCAGCTCTTGGGCCAGCACTGCGCCCAGCCCGGCTCCTCCCGCCGCCCGCCCCCGCGGGGCAGCACCCGGGCCCGCCTGTCCGGGCTTGGAGCCCCGTGACCCGCAGTGCTAGCGCCCGCCTGGGGCAGGCGTTGCCCGGAGCGGCTCGGCGAGGCTACCGAGGGAGCCTGCCTGCTCCCTAACACAAAGCGTTAAGTAAAGCTAAAGCGTACCGGAGCACGGGGGCACCGGGTTCGGGTACTTGACAACAAGCACCCTTCTTCTCAAGTGCTTTCGTGGCGTGCCGTTTCAAATAGGGATAACTTCAGGTAGCTCATGGAAACCTCTTTTCCCTAACATCAGTCTCAGTTTTTTTTCTGTTTTCCCCCCCCCGATACCTCTTTGGCTGCTGCTGAACAGCACGAGGCTAACAACTCATGCTTGGAATACTGCTTGGTAACTACTCCATCCTGTTGAACTGGCACAGATGCCCTGTGCCCAATGTACAGGACCTCACCTGGCCAAAAGCAGTGGTTTGGGATTGGCTATCAGAGAACTGCAGCCATTCACCTAAAAGCCTTTGCTTTGTAGAATGAACCAGAACCAGGGACACACAGAATTGTCATAGCCAGAAGAAGAGTTCCCCCCCCACCACCACCATTTTCCTCAAAAAAATAAAAACACCCAACTCATCCTGCTGCATCATTTAAGAGTGGATTTTTTACTCACAGCTCTGGAGAGCAACTCTCAGTCTGCATAGAGTTAAATGACCCCCCAGGGCAATCCTTAAATAATACTTTACTTGTTAGAGTGGATCCACATCAGGCTTCTGGTAAGGCAGACTCTTCACTGGAAATGCTATCAACCGATCATCAACAAAATATGAAACTGCAGAGAACAAAGTTCACTCCAAACAGCAACATAAAGATTCTTACTTGAAGAAATACTGAATACAAGCCATGGAGAAAATTTAGTAAGTCTGATTTATAATACTGCTAATATACTCTCTACTTTATATATTAGGAGATTTTGCCCAGTTTAAGGAGGCAGGCCTGGCTCTGAGGTGCTGAAGAGTAACCCTGTAACTAAAAATCAGTTTATCCTTGACTGTGTTCATGACTGCGGTAGATATAAGAATCGTACAACCATAGAATGGCCTGGGTTGAAAAGGACCTCAAAGATCATCGAGTTTCAGCCCCCCTACCGAGTGCAGGGTCACCAACCACTAGACCAGGCTGCCCAGGGCCATGTCCAGCCTGGCCTTGAATACCTCCAGGGACGGGGCATCCACAACCTCCTTGGGCAACCTGTTCCAGTGCATCACCACCCTCTGTGTGGAAAAACTTCCTCCAAGACACACAGCCTGTCTCATTTCCAGATGTAGTCTCTTTCCACAAGACCTTGTCTGGACATTATGATGGACATTATCATTACCAACACTGTAACTTTGTAAGCAACATGTAGAGAGTTACCTATACCAAAACCAGAAGAAAAAGAAGAGCACAGTCACATCATCTACAAAATCCACTGTTTCACTTTGGTGTGACACATCAATACCAAATAAACATGTTTCCATTTAGAGTAATATACTCCACAACACATATTACATGAACATTTTAAGTGTCCCAAGTTACACGTATTCCTTTGCTCTGAGGCCTGCATGTTAAGCAGCCTAACATTTCAGACTCACCACAATTTAATGTGGAAAAAAAACAGTACCTCACAACTACTACTACTTCCTTCAGTGCACTTGAATTTTTAGCGTCAGTTTTAATGAAATGAGGGCTCCGCAGAGAAAGAAGGGGTTTCTTCCTTCCATCTATAACTAGTTCCTGAAATAACTTGCCAGTTAACAGCAGCTGGAAAGAGTTGAGGAACCTCAGCCAGTTCTCCCACTGAAGGAAGAATGGGCACATATCCATCCTCCGATCACCACACGCTCTATTAGGCACCAGGCAACCCACACAAATGAGGCTTTTGCACGGGCACAAGGCATGCGGCTCCCTCTAGGTGCATATGACAGAGTGGGAGCTGGAGGTACAAGCGTACAAATCCATATGAAGCCAGGTTTTATTTCTTCAACTGTTATTTTAAAATACATTCAGAAAAACAATCAAGACAATTATTGTCAAAGCAGTAGCAAAAGAAACAGAGGAGGAAGGAAATGCAAGAATCCAAATGTGACTTCTTCAGTGTAATTAACAGTTTAGCTTAAAAACACAGGTGTATTCAAAAAACTGTAGGAGCTACACACAAACCTGAAAATTCTCGTTGGGAAGAAAGGGTCTGTTTCATGTTTTTCACATGGAAAAAGGGGTTTAACTGCTACTAAAAAACTGCTGATTGTCTTCTGATACTTCATCAGGAACAGCTTCACATTATCTGTCCATACAGAGAAGTTCTGCCAGCACACTTCCCTGAAAGCTTGCTTAATACCCCACAGGCACTATCTGGGACCAAGTCTGCAGCTCTCAAACAAATATGTACTTATAACTAAGTACCTACAGTAAAGATCATAACTTTGTCATAAACTTTATGAAACAGAAGTGCTACCCAAATTACTGAAGACGACATCTTCAGCACCATTCTCAGTGAGCACAATGGTCTCACACAAAAATGTAGCATCCTCAGGTCCAGCAAGGGACCACTTCTGGAAACCTGAAGCCCAAAACAATTTTCTTTTGCAGAGGAGAATACAAACTGGGTCCTCCTTTTAAGTGTATCTTTAAGAACTACTAAAGAACGCATAGCATATATTCAAAACATGTTTATTTTTGGCCTAGCTAATGACTTGACAAAACCTAGTTACTGAATGAGCTTTACCTTACTCATTTCCTTCCAAGTGAACAAAACACCTCTGTTGAAAAAGAACTGTTGCTATCAAGTGGAAGAATATTTTTAGCTTGTACTCTGACATATTTATTTTTAAACCACAAGCCTGCACCAAATACCTTTTTTATTTTAATAATTCATGCATTACAATTTACGAGGATAAGTGCCATTCCTATGACTTCTTTTACTGCATATACGTGTAGAAAATACCTGCCATGGATTTTCCCTCATATTTCTAGCTTACTGTTATCAATTCCATAGCAATTTAGTTTTATTGATTAGCACATATTGTTCCCTCGTCATTTTCTTATATTACGTCAAGTACTCGCATTCACTTCCTTATCAAACCAAGACTCGTTTTCCCCACCAGAACTGTCCTTTTTGAGGATGAAGCTTTCTGATCTTAAAATAAATTCATCTGAAGGATCTAATTTCCATCCACACGTTTGTACAAAGACATTGCCTCACAATATTGCTTTTCTTCTTGGTTTTAGAAAATTGTCCTCTTGGAAGCACCACATGCCTAGAGAAGTACTAACCAGGAATGCTCTCTATTTGTATTTTGTATGTTGAATGTATTGTGGCAATGATCTCTGATCCCAGGGGAGATACTGGTTACTAGTGCAGTGCTACCAAAAACTTGTCATGTAAACCTAATACAATCTTGAACCTCCATAAGGGCCACCATAAAACTTCCCAGTGACAAGAATTATCAAAGTCACCCAGTGTTCATATGTATTTTGTGATTAAAGTTAAAATAACTTATAAGAACTACTGAAGTCTTACTGCTAGATTAATGTCTGAAGTAGGCACCAGATGGTATTTCCACATGCATTTTTCATTTGCCACGGTCATATTCATAGTTAAAGAAACTTTTCCTCTTCTTGGGTTACCAAGTGAAGCCAGGGAATCAGTCCATGTAAGCATATTAATTATATAAATTGTTGGGCAGGTATTGCCAAGAGAGTCAAGTTAACAAAACCACAAAATGATAAAATGCTGTTACTGAAAGGAACACTGTACCATGAAGTATATGTATTAACCTCTTGCTTATGTGTGTACTTAAACTTCTTCTGGATCTTTTCTAAATGAAGGCTCAGAAACAGTAACAGAGAAATTTAACTTGCTTATTCTAAGTTTTAGCAGAGAGAAATAGTGCTTTGAGGTAAGCTAGCTAGTAGGTTTCTTGATTCATAAGTAGTGTGATACTGCCATTCCTTAGGTGTTACAAAATACAGAAAGGGTTTCTTTAGTCACATCAGTGCGCTTTGACAATACTTTTGCCCTCTCTAGCAAGCCCTATAAGAAGCAAGTAATTGTATCCTCCACACAAACACTTTGCAAACAACTCAGAAGATGATATGCTCATCTATAGAGGAGTTTCACTGACCTCTTGCAGCTTTATAGAAGAGCAGTAGGACTTCAGTATTGGTTCCTTATGGTCTGTTTCAATGCGATTAATAAACCATCATCACAGTGCCACTATACGACGGTAGAACATAGACAAGTTGTAATGTGCTCATTGGAAGGATAGAAGGAGCAAAGAATACAGACACAGGCTGGAAAAAGGAAATACTGACTAGAGATAAGTAACAGGATTTTGAGAACACTAGAGCACAGTGTTCAGAGAGGCTGTGGAACTTCTATCTTTAGAGAGATAGAAAACCTGCAAGTACACACCCCTGAGCAACCTGCTCCCAGTGTGCTTCCCTAATAATTAATTCCAACGATCAGCAAAATATTTCTAAGTCATTAATGTTTGGCTGTTAGCATCAGCTCTCAGCTTGGCAAGCAACAAAAGCTTGTCCTAGGGCAGGACCATGGATTGCACAGCCTTTTTCTGTCCCCTACAGCACATTTTGTGACTGTATTTCTAATAAGCTGTACCTTTATAGAAGCCAACAGCACAATGCTGAGCACATGCAGGATTTCTACTGGTTGCAACTACGCAGAAAAGATATTTCTAGTAAAAGAGAAAACCTAAGACCTCAAACAGGTCAGAACAGCTGAGGCTGAAAGGTACCTTTGCAGGTCATCTAGTCCAGCTCCTTCCCTGGTCCACTAATTTGTGCTTACTTCCACTATGTCACTAATCTCTAGTAGCAGTCATCTTTCACAGAGATGACACCATTTGAAACTACTATACAAAAACATTGCACACTGCAGGAACTGCACACACCATGAACTTCTATTTCCAAACTGTTACACCTTGCTTGCTTTACCACTGTAAACTACCCCAAGGCACATTTTACAGTCTTCTGTCTTCAACAAAGAGAAATGACAAGTTGTAATGCTGTAACACAACAGAAAGTGCAGCAATGACAACAGGGTAGCAAAGTCCTGTGCTGTACCAAGTGAGGACTCGCTCAAATGCAACAGCTGTGGGCACAGAAACAAAGTAAAGAAGCTTCTTACCTTCAGAAAACCTCAGGTCTGCAGGGATCTCCAGCAAGAGACCCTTACTTCCACTGCCAACCATTAAATGAGGTCTGGGAAGGGGTAGATCCTGGATCCCAACCCTCCCTGTAAAAGACTTTTTTGCTGTATCCAACCTAAATCTCCTCTCTTTAAGTTTGAAACCATTTCCCCTTGTCCTACCACCACAGACTCTGCTAAAGAATCTGTCCCCTTCTTTTCTGTAGCTACCTTTTACATACTGAAAGGCCACTATCAGGTCTTCCTGGAGCTTTCTCTTCTCCAGGCTGAACAGCCCCAGCTCCTTCAGCATATCCCCATAGGAGAGGTGTTTTATCCTGTATAGGAACAGCAGAGGAATTTAATTGCCTCTGACCACTTTTAGGATAACCCAATAAAGGTATTAGTCACAAGCCAGCAATAGGAAAGGATTAGCTTACCCCCATTCTAAAGATAAGGGCTTGCTGGAAAACTCCTAGAAGGAAGCAATCTCCAAGCAGAGATGTTTTCCTCTTGGATAACAGCCCTTAAATGAGGTTAGCACAGGTGAATTGCTTGCACCTCTGCTCCCAGGGCTGGCCATGCCTTTTCCCCAGGTGCTCAATCACTGGTTCAGGCTGTGACCTAACAGTTCCTATACACATCCCTTAGATAATTTTTGTGCCTCTCCTCTGGACACGCTCCAACAGGTCTTTATCTCTTTTGTACTGAGGACTCCACATCCACATTGCATCCACATGGATGCAATACTCAGCACAAAGCTGAGGGGCAGGATCACTTCCCTCAACCTGCTGACCACGCTTCTTTTGATGCATCCCAAGATACAGTTGGCTTTCTGGGCTGCAAGGGCACATTGCTGTCTCATGTCCAGCTTCCCATCCACCAGTTCCCCCAAGTCCTTTTTGACAGGGCTGTGTTTAGTCCTTTCATCCCCCAGCTTGTATTGGCAGCGAGGGCTGCCTCGAACTAGGTGCAAGACCTTGTACTTGTTGAACCTCATGAGGTTCTTCTGGGCCCACTACTCAAGCCTGTCTGGGTCCTTCTGGATGGTATCCTGTCCCTCAGGTGTGTCAACCACGCCTCACATGTGTGAACACATGGATGTTCAGGGACCTCAGGTGATCACAAACCTGACATCTGCTCACAGGGAGAGGGATGTTGGTTCCCCAATCCTCTCCTGAAACAATCGTTTGAGGGCTGTGTGGCAAGCAGTTATCAGAGAAGACCAAGGCAAAAAAGTTGCTGAGTACCTTAGCCTTCTCCTTGTCTGTTGTTACCAGTTTGCCTGTCACTCATTGCAGGGATATACCCTCTCGGACTTTCCTTTTCTGATTGAGATACTAGTGGAAGCCTTTCTTGGTCTTTCTGGTACCTCTTGCCGAGACTAGTTCCAGCTGGGCCTTGGCTTTCCTGACCCCATCCCTACACAGACTAGCAGCTTCCTTATACTCTTCCCACAGTACCTGTCTCTGCTTCTACTGTCTGTGCATTTTCTTCTTTCTCTTCAGTATGACCAGCAGGTTCCAGTTCAGCCTCGACAGTCTTTTGCCTTCCTTTCCTGATTTGCTGCATCCGGAGATGGAGAGCTCTTGTGCCCTGAGGAAAGCTTCCTTAAAGATCTTCCAACTCTGCTCCACATCCTTGCCCATGAGGACAGTTTCCCAGGGTGTTTTGTTGACTAACTCCCTGAAGAGCTGGAATTTAGCTTTCCTAAAATTTAGCATCCTAATTTTACTCTTTGCCTGTCTCATATCCCTCAGGAGTGTGAACTCCACCATAGCATGGTCACTGCAACACAGGCAGCTTCCAATCCTGATGTCACTGATCAGTTCATTTGCATTGAAGAGCAGCAGGTGCAGTATTGCGTCTCCCCTGGTGGAGCCATCTATTACTTGACTCATAAAGTTATTCTCAATGCATTCCAGGAACCTCCTGGATTGCCTACAGCTTGCATGCAAAATACATGCACTCATGCTGTAGAAAGCCATGAGCTCGGGCTTTGTTTCTGCTGCTGGTCTAGTGTATGAAAAGGAAAGGTTTATGGACTTGACAGGTCATTATATTAAATGGTTAAGTGGTTTACAGCTATATAGTGTGGAGATATATGTGGATATATTAGAACCTGCTTAATGCAATATATATGAACACTACAAGAAAGGTCCTGGGATGGAGAGGTTTTTTTTTTTGTTTTAGGGAAGAATTTTTGCCATCCGACAGCTAGATCCTGCTCTGCTTCTCAGCTGATACCGAAGCATTGGTGGAAATGAAGGTTTCAGCCATTAAATGTTTGCACGGAGCTCAGCACAGGCACAGCCTTTTTTAAGAAGAGCATTACAAGCTCATTGCAACTCCAATCACACTTGCTGCAAATACCCCTTCTTATTTGTTCATTATTCACAGAATGAATTTTCACCCTGCTGTATTTCTTTTCATATCTCGTCATAGAACAATGAAACAAGAAATATTTTGCTCATTATGGAGACATCCTGATGCCTGTACACAATTCTCCAGTCTGTGATTAGTTAACTGATTGATCTGAAAAATGTGTGTCGGAAACTGTATGCAATTGCTTGCTGACTGTAAACTGTTACTTGCTGACTATCATGAAAAGCTGAATGCATCTAACCCATCACATGTTTACAATTAGTTAAAAGAAACCTATTTCTTATATGGCTCTCTGAGCCCAGCAGATATAGGAAGCTGCCAAAGCATATATGGCAAATACCAGGATTCCAACTTCTAGTTTATCCTGGTGCTGCGGCACACTTAAGCAAACAAACAAAAATAAACAAACAAAAATAAACCAACCTCAAAGTAATTAAAATTGTGTAGAATTAAAAAAAAAAAAGTTATTTTTTCACTGACATCTGATATTCTGTTCCGTAAATGGATTGTTGTCATTAGTAATAAAAATGGTCATATTTCTCCTGAGGATCAAGGCTGATTATCGTGAAATGTTT
This sequence comes from Numida meleagris, assembly GCF_002078875.1. Lineage (NCBI taxonomy): Eukaryota > Metazoa > Chordata > Aves > Galliformes > Numididae > Numida > Numida meleagris. The sequence goes on from NC_034410.1 coordinate 83,420,720, forward strand.
GGACTGTTTGTCAGCAACAATCTTTCACTAAAAAAAAAAATAGTCCTCAAGGTCCTTTACGTGGACAAACCCCCAGCAATCATACTCCAGCTGTAGCAGAAGCAAGCACAAAAATACAGTTTTGGTGGAAGCGAACAGAAGAGATCCTCTAACATCACAGCAGAGTACGGTGGCAAAGATGCAGCCATGGCAGAGTTGTAGTCCTATAAACCTCTGCATCCTCAAGCTGCTTGTGACTGGCCACCACTTCTTATTAAAAAACTAATAAATCACAGCTATGATAAAATTGGCATAGTTGCACAGCTCCCATGTTGTACCCCGTTTCCACCCTCCTGTTCAGCAGGGTATTTTACATTACAACCTCTGGGACAGAAGTTCTGTTTTGCTACTCTTACTGAATGTGTGTGCCCCTGCCCCAAGGCAAACCCTGACCCCACTTTAAGAGGGACAGCTAGCAGGCAGTGAGCACCAAGTGGGCTTAGGCCATGGGTGTCCAACCTCTTGGCTTGCCTGAGCTGCACTGAGTGAAGAGAAATTGTCTTGGGCTGCATCTATGTAGGCCACTCTGAAAGTAATGCCTCCTGTTTATTTCCATGGAAGCTACAACAGATAAAATGAGCACAGTAACTCGATAGAGCAAATTCTCAGCTACAAAAAACTCTTTTTCAACATAGTCACCACCATTAGCTCTGTATTTTGATCAACGATCAACAAGAACCTGCATGATGTGCTTGTCAAAATCAGCACTGGTGGAAATGTCCAACTGTCACTGTTGACACTGCTGAAACACACCACTCACCACCTCACTGTTCTCACATCTGCCATTTGGTCTCTATAAATGTTCAGCAAGTGTCAATGAATGCCAATGGGTACATTAAATTAAATTTTTTAATTAAAACATTAAAACAAAAAAAAAGAGAGAGAGCAATAAAACCATAAAACTAGTGGGATATGTGATCTTGTTTTTGTGAAACTAACACGCCAGTCTGGTTCAGTGGCAGTGGCTGCAATTCTTAGCGAGGTCTCAAGGTGTTCATCAGAGATTTCGGATGAAATTTTACTCTTCCTGTCTTGTTCAGAAATGCACATACTGCCAAAAAGCAATGGCACAAATAAGACGTGACTGTGAAGCAAGCGATATTTTTCTCTGGCAAGACAGGGCTCATAAAAGTCTGGTAAAGAGACATGATCAGATTTTTCTCTGAGTTGAATGTCTGATTGCAACTCAATACATTCCAACTGAAAATTCGCAGGTAATGTATTTACGTCAACTGAAAATAGAATCACAAATATACCAAAAAATAGATGATTTTTTCAGCAGTCTTGAAACCTGTTCTCAAATTCCTGTATCACAATGGAAAGCACAGCTGCATATTTTTTGCTGTTCATGGGCCAGTGTGTGAAAAGGCATATAATAATTTGCCATAGCTTGAGTTGGCACTGCACTGCACCCTCCCCGTGCCCTGGTTTCGGCCCAGAGAGGGTTACTAGCGCACTGGCAGTTTGGCTGAGCGGGGAAGAGACTCCACCTGCATAGCATGGGGCGTGGGCCAGGCTGCATTGCAGCCCGTGGGCCGTGGGGGGACATGCCTGGTCTAGGCCATAAGCATCAAGACTCAATGGAAGTATTCAATTCATGCAAGTGTTGCTATAAAACTTTACATTCAAAGGGTTTAACAGTTATTAAAATATGATTTATTGCAAAAGCATGGCAAAACTCTCTGTTGCTAGGAAGATCCAGAAGTTCAAAGGGAGATTTGATCACAGGAGCTTTTGCTTTCAAGAGGCTGGCTGTGCAGCAGAGGTGACATGCACGAGTTTGACAAACAGGAGCAAGGCTGTCTCTCATTAAGTCATTGCAGGCTGACAGCCTCATAGCCAAAGCAGATTTCAAGGAAAACATTTGTTGGCACTCACTGTCATCCCAAGAGTCAGACAGAGGCTCCGAATGGAGATGCAGAGGGACCAAACCCACCATATATGAGTAATGTCAAAGCCATAAGGAGACCAGAAATGAATCTGGTTTGGGATTCAGGTTTTACTGCTTGTCCTCACCCTCATCACCTGTCCAGACAGGGCAGTTTTATCATGAGACACCTGTTACCCATCAGTATTGCACACAGAAATCAACGTGAGTGATAATGCAAGGCTGGGTTTAAAATTACAGGTTTCAAATCACAGCGCATCCACTATGACTAGAATTTGTATATGCATGCAGCATACTAATACTTTTTACTTTTAATATAATGTATCCAGAAAATATAAACATTTTCAATCTCTGACAGAGCTACAAGTGTCATGAAGATATTTCACACTGAATTATTAATATGGATTGGAGAGCCATAATCTTGCTGGTTGAGGCTTAGTGATGCTGACTTTAGATGGCAAACAGCTTTCCACAGTTACGAAATCCAAAGCGTTTCATATATCCACATTCAGAAATGTAGAGAAGATTTCTGTACTGCATAATAGATGCAACACATCCACGTATGTGCTATTTCTGACCACAGAGCTTACAATTTATACCTGTTATTACGAACTACCAAAACCCATTCCCAGCAGTTACATTTTAACATGCTGGCAGCTTTGTCAAAAATTAATACTCTCTTTCTTTGAAATGGCTTTGCAGATTTAACTACGCACCTAAATATGCAGCAATATTTCTCATTCCACTTCCCATTCTTAAAGTTTTTCTATTATCATCTGATTGTTCAGCTTGAAAAATTCAGAATCTTCTGTGCAGACTAAAAAACAATATGAAACAATTACATGATGATCTAGTTACCGGTTGAGCTTCATTATTTTCAATATTTTGCTCTGAATTATCTTTATTAGTTTTTCAGCTACTCACAATCTCTGCTAAAAGATATACTTGACATCTCTCTTCCAACACAAAGTTAAATTACAGTTGATGCCGTTGAACAATTTTCCCACCTATGTTAGCACAGTGAGGTATTGTGAATAGTGATTTTCATGAAAAATTTTTTGTTATACAAGATCTTCCACAGAACTGCTCATTTCCAAACACAAGAGCTTTCACTTTGAAGATGCCTTTACCCTCAATGTCTGAAGTCCAAATGCATAGTGGGAAAAATCAAGTTCACCTTAGTTATCTTAAAATAATCCTGTTCTTACTGAGTTTTGACATTCCTTTCTGTTCTTGCAGATAGGTTCCAAGCTATAGCAGACAGTTCACTGGAGTAAAAACACTCTGTCTACCCAGAAAATTTGACATAAGATCTACCTGTGAATTCTGAAATTCTTGTAAATGTTGGAAACACATTGTGAAAAGATATTACCTCTATTTTAAGATTGGAAGCTTTGATGAAATGATAATTGCTGTTTTTTACTTTGGGCCTTTTCCAAAATTATTTCTACTAGGCTGCTGTGAAATTTCAAAAATAAACATAAATTCTTCTCTTCAATGCAATCGCAACTACCCAGAACTCCTCTACAGTAAATTCTGAATGGCACTGTAGCCATCATTTGCCACTTCAGAAATTTTGTTTAGGAGTCTTACTCCACCTTCAGGAATCATCAGTAAGATGATTAGATATGATATACTGACCAGTGACCAGCATGACACACACCTAGAAACAGCCTGTTACATAGAACTGAACTGGGAGAAAGAAAATACAGAATATTAGTAAATACCTTTAATTCTCCAGCACAATGAAAGAAATTCCATTGGAGAAGGAAGAGAGGCACCTGGGATTGACAAAGGCATTGCGAGAACAGAAAACGGAAGGTCCTCCAAATATCTGAGCATCTTTATTTCGCACAGATTTCACAATTTAACCCTTGAGCACCTCTGAAAATACAAACTTCCATGACTCATGTTTTATAAATGCCTTTAGGAAAACATGCAGGAGTTTTGAGTCTCTTAATATTCTAAATATTTGTAAGTCCTAAGCATATTTCCAATTAATCAGAGAATCCTCAGAAGTTCTTCAGAGCAGGCTTTAACAGAAAACCTCTTGGCTACCGTGCTGCTTTGTGCAGAGGAGGTGTTCAAAAGCCAGTGGAGAGGGGCAGTTGTATTAATGCCATTCTCCACTCGGATTTTCCATCGAGTGTGACATATAACCTCAGCAGACTAGATCAGCACATCGGTTTATTAAATTGCTCAAGAAGAGCAATGGGATGACTCACTGGTGGAGCATTGGCTGTTGGCACAGAGGCTCATCATTTCAGCATGAGGTAGTGCAGCATCTCAGGCTGCTGTTGCTTAGAGGCAGTGTCATCTCCAGATGTCCTCATGGGCTCTTTCCAGTAACCCTTGGGGACTATTAAGGAAAAAGCCAGAGAACTCAGCTCTCCAAGAAGCAATTTGAGCTGATAGGAACAAATCACAGACAAAAGCTGGGGAAATTAATGCCATAGGCAACTAGATTCTGTTCAGATCATCAGCTTAACATCAAATCTGGTTGGAAAGAAATCGGTTCCTCCACCTGATGTTGTGAACAAGTACACTGGCAAATGATAAACCCTGAAAGTTAGTATTTATACTCTTACGGCATAGTGCCCAAATCCCTAATTCAAAACAGGGGCTTAAAATCATATTGCACAAACCTGCTATAAATGCCAAGTTCACTGGGTCATCTGCAGCAGAGGGTACATACAGTCTGGTGATCAGCTGCATGCTACAGAAAAATATTTATTATCAGTGGACTAAATTAAACCTGGTGAATCTGACTCTGGAGCGTTGTGTGTCCCAAACCTTCTCCCTAAGCTATTAGGGAGACGTTTTCACCTTTGTACCTTGTCTATTTTTGGATAGAAAAAGACTAAGATTTACACCAAGAGCCGACTCCCAAGACGACTGACATCAGGGAGGGGCATCAGAAGCACTTTCTTGGACTCCATCTAAAGATGTCAGTTTGATTCAAGTCTGTGGTTTGTAATAGTCAAGAGCTACAGCCCTGAGCCACAGAGAGGAAAGCATGTAGCAGAAATGCGATTAAATTACTGCACAACAAAACTTGAGCTCATTTATAGGATAGGCTTTGGAATCAGATGCGCTGCATCAACACTCCAAGCATTCTTACATTTCAAGCTGTACCCTTTAAAAGTTTTCATTTAAATTTTTTATACTTCACTTCATAAAAAATTAAAAAGAAAGAAGTTTTCCTGCAATTAAGAAGTACTCTGTGTGCTTCTAGAAGGGGCTGCCTTTTTGAGATGTTGGATGGCGGCGTTCGGTAACGGGAGTTGACACTTGGCAAAGAGAACATGGACGGCCCTGCCAGGATGTCTCTCGCTTGTGTCCCTGCACAGGGACATGTCCTGCTACAGCACCTGAGTGGCAGGCGGCCCTTGGTCAGCTCCTCGGCATGCTGAAATACCCGAGCAGGGGACTGGAAACAGTCCACCTTTATTTATAGTGCATAACAAAGGATGAGGGGATTTGTGGGAAGGATATGAAAGAGAAGCAATTTCAAAGTCAGAGCAATCGGTAATAGCAGAAGGAAATAAAAGAATTTTGCATGAAAGTGAAAGGCCAGGAAGAATCACAAAGAAAGCTCCCGTTTAAACAAGAAAGAGACATCTTCCTGCCAACTGTCACGTAAGTGAAAGGCGTTAATGTCAGACCTTGACAGGCAAGGCTGAGAAATTTGTTACGCTGATATGGCTCAGATTTTTTATTTTATTTATTTTTTACTTTACAAGGCCCTTTTAGACAGTAGCAAATGAAGAAATAGAGGGAAGGGGAAGCTTTGTAAGTAAGGCAATGGGGGGGAAATCAAGTCAATCTCATCAAGGCTATGACATGAATATAATGAATATAAATGAAAACCTATTACCCACAGCAACAAGAAGTTACTTGTGGGATTTCTCTCTGAATGACATACCTGAGACTAAGCTCAGCTATTCTGCAGCTAGCCAAAACTGTTGATAGATAATTCTTTATATGCTGGCAGTCTTAGCCTGCTTACCGCATGGCTCTGGCAGCAGTGTTCACAGCCCTGTGCTGACAGCAAGAAAAGCCCACTGCTTCCTAGGATCAGAGATGCTTGAATTTGTAATGAAAAGTTGCTGTCACTTTGGAAAAATGTTGCAATGCAGCTTTGCATCATTTTTTTTCAGCAGCCAAGTCATCTGAAGTCACTCTATGTACATCACAAGTTCTTCAGTCAGAAGGCTACAGCCAGGTGCTGCCAGAAAATATAATCTACCTCACCTGAGACAGAACCGAGGCTTTCTGTGATCTTCTGAACCCTAAGAGTTTCTTGATAGCAGCAAATGTGTGGCAGTTAATGTTAATAAAAGCGCTGGTTCATCCCCCTGCACCTAATCACATCTAACACCATGAAGATGCTGTAGATTACGACAAGCTACACCTTTGTTCATTAAAACTGTGTATAAATAAAGAAAATTGTCACTAGCCCATGTTACAATTTTTTCATCGTTAATAAAGAGAGACAAAAACTTGAAGCAAGGAGACAGCACCATGCCAATGTTTGCAAAACTGTATTGGCAAAGAAAATCATGTGTTTGTACATTTTTGACTCAGGATACATATCCAACGTTGAAGAAAAAAATATATATGAAAATATATGAAGCCGTTTCATTTATTTATGAAATATGTATAATTAGAGGCTTGATTCTATTTAGGTCATGCAATTACAGTAAGTCTCTTTGAATTAAGACCTCGCCTTTGATAGCAATGAACAAGATTCTAAGCATATAGCACAACAAAAAATTACAAAAGAAGCTACAGATTTTTTTAACTATTTCTTGTTGAGAAAGGCAGTTGCTTCCCAAATCCTGTGAATTGCATTGGCATACACCATTTATGTATGTTTAGGTCACAGAAGACAACCCTAACAATCATTCTTTCCTACCCTACAGAGGGATCACTTGTATTCTATGCAGGGTCAGAGACAGCTTTATGGTAATAATAGACGAAGCCATCCTCTCTTTTCGCATCATTTCTCCCCTTCTAGTGGAGAGAAATAGATAGCTGCACTTATCTTAGGGACACAGAAGGAGATCTCTTTCACAATGTAAGAACTTGAAAAGCAAAATTCCTGAAATGTGTATTTCTGCAAGCAAGATGCAGAAAAAATAAAAATGAAATAAAAAATCTCCAAGCCTATCATTCCTTGGTGTGCAAACCCTGCCAGGCCTAGGGCTGCCAAAGTAAGCCCCGACATTCCCTAGACACCTATGAATGCTGTATAATAAAGCAATTAATAATAATAATACTTTGGCTTATGCAGCACTTCGCAGCTGAAGTTATCAAAATACTTCACAAAGCTTAACATTCAGAAGGGATTTAAAGCCTCAGTACTCTATGACATAAGCGAGAAAGAACAGTGGGAGAAAATTCCAAATTATTATTCTAGAATTGCTTGGTTTCATGTTCTTGCACCTTCCTCTGAAGCACGACCTCTGCTCTCTGCTAAGGATCAGACACTGTTCTGATCCAATTGGTTCATGATTTTTGTTCCTACTAGTTAGTTTTACACAGCAAAGCCAGGAAGAGTAGCTGAGATACCAATGTACAGAACCAGGCTGCCATTTAGCTGCTTAGATAGAATGATTTAAAAAATGCAGGTGGAGATCTACAGTGCAGATCTCTCCTGACCAGTAGATCACACTCGTGCTCCTTACAGCTTAATGCCATTCAGCAGTCTCACTGCTGTGGTGTTTAAGATTGTATCTGAGACTATTTTAGCTGAGAAAGAAGTGAAGCATTAGCACATGTATACCTCAAAGATCTATATTATTTTCTTTATTGATAATCTTCTGTAACAAAACCAGTAATGCTTTACCATATAAATGCACACTAAACCAGGTTCCATTCTTAAAACAACAAAGTAAAGCAAAAAAGGACTGGGTTTTATGTTTCATATGGTGCCACTTCTGATTCAGAAATATATTCCTTTTCTTTATTTTATTACCAGTGTTCATTGCTGCATTGCAAAAAAGGCAAAAGTTAGATTAAGGGGGCTTGTCACCTTCTACTAAGAATTAAATCCATTCAAGTAACAAAAGAGACCTAGTTGTCACAGTATTTGTCATGTCTGTCATGCTGCATCCTTACAGGATAATGAAAAACAACAGTCCTTGGCTTGCACACATGCAATAATCATCACGGGAAGCTTTCCAAATCCTCATGGTGAGATGTCAATAGAAAGGATCAGAAAGGGGTACGAGTGCTGCGAGGGGGCGAGGGGGAGGGTGCGGAAGCAGTCAGAGGATGTTCTGAGCAGAGATACATCCCTATAATGTGCAGTTCTGCTCTGCGTTTCCAAGCTATCTACTGCAGCCAGGATAAAGCCTGATTTGGGAAATGTTGCTGACGATTTAAACACTGAGACCAAACTCCTTTCTTAGATCCACTGTCCATGAAGGCACAGCCAGGAGTCTCCAATAACATTAGTACACTTCTGCTGTTACCTATAACTATGCTCATAAATACCATACTGCTAAACCATTAATTTACCAAGATGAGGAATGGACCAGGACAAGAACGCTGAAGTCACATTCACTGAGCTATCACACACAGCAGAAGACTTAACCCTTACTCAGCAAGGCCCCATGGCCTGAAGCAGAAAGCAAAAATCAGGTCTGGAACAGCAGCATTCAAATTTGGAAAAGCTTCAAATAACATCTGTTTCTTTACACACAAAATATTTACAAGAGTAACAAAATCAGTGTTCTACATCCAAGCGCCACGTACTAGGAATAATAATCAATAACAATAGAGTACTGAGAAATGAGGTAAGTGACAAAGTCTGTGGCTGCAGTACATTCCCTGCGTCATGCCACTACGCGTCACGGCTGTCGCACTGGAGACCTTTGCCCAGAGCATTCTCTAAACCACTCCCATCTGAGGGGCTGGAAGACAGAAGGCACCAATTGCTCAGCTTCCACAAGTAGTGCTATTAGGGAAAAGGCTGAGTGGTGCGTGTATGTAACCTAGAGGAGGGTTTTTGCCTTTTGTCCAGCTGAGTTTATCGTGCACAGCCTGGAGGTGTCATTACCAGTTCTCTTGAACTCGTCTGTACTGAATCGCAGAAAATGGTTTGACATTTCTGCATTTCTCTCTGGCATTAATCGAGGTTAATTGATGATAATGGTAAGGGTAATTAGTTTTAACAGGCACTAAGTCCCATACCTGAAACCTCTTACGACTGAAATAGATCAGCAGTCAAAATGTGGCATGAAAAATAATATGGCAATATCCAGTTATCTGCAAATGTAGAGGGCTGGGGATTTACGTATGCATGTGTACGCACTTGCATATGTCTGTATGTGTGTGTCAAACTGATTTAGAAACAGTGAAATCTTGTCCAATGTGCAATTTATTACTTTTTTCTTTTTTTTTTTTGCTATTGATGTTGGCTGAAATGCAGTGGGATGTTTGCCAAGAAATACTCCAGCATCAGGCTGGGAAGTTGCACCACTTTGTCCAGGAATTGTCCAGGAAGCAATGCCTTGAACTTTTATTAAAAAACACATGAAGCTGTGAATGCTGACTTTGCAAAGCATAGCTACATTTTGCCTACGTTTCCACATATTATTAGAGAAAGTCACCACAATCAGTGTTAGCTCAGCTTCATCTGCAAGCTGTCTCGCTCCAATTTACAGGAGGGAGAAGGGGTTCTTTTAATATACGTATACCCGACGGCGAGATTAAGACACAACGGGTCAAATGTTAGCCCGACCAGTTTATTACAAATCCTAGTAGCTTAGGGAGAAGGGAAGGGAAGGTGAGCAATAGAAAAGAGATAAACAAAGCAAGGAGTCTTTGTAGAAAGCAAGAGAGAGAGTCACCACCAGGGGTCCAGCGTTGTTTGTAGCGCTGACGTTGATCTTCTTGGGTGATGCATCATCAGGGCTTGTTATTCAGTTGCCAACCGCTTTGGTTGACGACCGCTTTGGTTGACGACCGCTTTGGTCGACGACAACGTCCAACAGCAGTACGAACTTATTTATAAGTCCAAATTGGTCGAGTCAGCTCTCTTTGGAGTGACAGTTCAAATCCAAAGTGGTTGAGTCAGCTCGCTCTGGAGTGCCAGCTTCTGGCTTTGGGATCTCAGCAGAAAACTCCTTTGTTCCCATCTTCCGGGCCTTGTCAGCAGATAAGAGGGAGCAGGGAGGTGCCCACCTGCATCCTGTTTTTCACAGGATACTGTGGTATCATTCCCCCAGTCTCCCATACCAAGCTGGCGCTACTTGGCCAGATCTTCCGCCAGTAAACACTCCTGAGCACTCTCTTCCTGGGGCAAACAGCTCTGAAGGAAATGCTTTCAAATGTTCACACGGTGATGTTGATTGCCACATGGCGACACCCACCATTTGCCTCCTTGGTAAGTCAGTTAGAGTCTTATCACAAAACATACCTCAGAAAGCAAGCTTTGAGCCAAAAGAAAAGAAGGGTTCAGACACAAGCGCAGTAAAACACGAAAGATGGGTGAAACAACTGGTTTTGTGACATTCAGCACAGTATGGAGAAACTACATATGCTGTTTGGTTGTTGGATAGAATCCAATTACCTGATCACGTCAGGGTTAACCAAAAGTTAAAGCATACTACTGGAGGCATTGTCCAAATGCATCCTGAACACTGACAGTCACGGAGCAACAGCACGACAAGGGAAGTTTAGAGGGGAATGGCATAAAAGCCTGATCCTAAATTTTCCTGAAGTCTTTAATTCAGATATAAAAATAGTAATGCAGGCTGCAAATGCTTGTAATCCCACTGAGTTCAATTACTTTTGAATATGCACAACACTCCTGAACACCAAGCTATTTATTTAGAAGCACATTTCAGTATCTTGTTTTTAGACAAGCAAACTTGGCAACACAGAGATTAATCTTTCTACTGTCTTGCCTAAAACGCTATTATAACTTCTTTAAAAGGAATGTTTTTCCTTCACTTCTGTTCTCATGGCAATACTGCGGGTTTCAGACTCCAACAGCATGACAAGCCAGAGAAGACATTTTACAGTTTCATTATCACCTGCTTGGGGCTGGAGCAGGAAAGCTGGATGGGTGCTTCGCTCATGCTGGTGTACAAAGCCAACATGAGGGAAAGGTAATGATAATTACAACTTAGGCTTGAGTTTGAGAAATGAGGTGACCGCTAGCCAGGACATCATTTCAGTGTCCCATCCCTCCCTCATCAGCTTTCTGAGCATTTCTTCCAAACTGCTTTTAGTCTGATAACTCCACGTAACTGATACCTCTCCCCTACTTACAGGAACACACTATCATTCAGTCCAAGGATTTTTAAGGTTTATGAATGCTGGCACTAAACATCACAACTATCCTGTGAGAAGAATGGGGCATTGCTACTGTACAACACTTTCAAAGTCACCAGGGAAACTTTTGGCGGGCCTGGGCATTCTGCCAGTTGTATAGGTCCATCCAATACACTGTAAATTAACAGGTCATAAGACCAAAGGTTACTGACTACGTTTCCACAGCCAGATTCCAAACTAGGCCTGAATTAATTCCTGTTCTGACTAGATATTTATTTTTTAAGGGGAATATCACGCAATCTTAATATAGAAACTTCCAGTTATGGGTGGTCTACTACAACCTTTGGGAAGTTGTTCCACTTCTCAGTAACCTCATGGTTCAGAACTAAAGAACAGCATAATAGAATATAATCTAGTACTATGGCCATTTTCCAAAATACACACAGTTGTATGAGAACCCTGATTTAACAGATGAAATTTCTATGTATAAGTCTGCTGATCTGCAAAACATCATTTTGTTTCATTTTATAATGGAAAGAACCTAAACACAAAGTTCTGTTGATTACTGATGATGATTCAAGTAAACTCTCTATAAGGCTTGGTGCCACTTAAATGCTATAGTCAAAACCTTTAGCTTTAATGATTGTTAAAACTAGATGTAAGCAATCAGAATCCTGGAAAACTTCATCTTTGATTTTGCCTCTGTCATCATCCCATCTAGTAGAATATTCACCTTTCAACTAACTTTAGACACAGCTTCATAACAAATATTTTCCAGAAGTTTTTTGGATATAAGATAGTTATAAAAACTCTCCTTTGTTAACATTTGTGATGCCAGGAAAAAGTGAGAGAGAAAAGATTTCCAAATTAAGCCCAGTGTCTCCTTAAGCCAGGCATCAGGAACATCAGCACAGATGTTAATCTGAATGGTGTGATAAGAACCCAGGTCAGCAAAGGACAGTCATGAACCTCCAAGACCTTGTTTGAAGAGCATTCCCGTAATGCATATCTAGGCACATCAAAAAGTGTCACATTTAGAACCTTTCCTATAAAACCTGTTCTTTCTCTTTACTATAGGAGTAGAGACTTTACTTTTGCTAATTGTTTCTGATATTGAATCTCAGGAAATGCAACCCTGCAGCCAGCAATCTCACTGTTTTTCTGAGCCTTCAGGAGCTGGAGTACTCAATTTTAAGTTCCTAAAAGTGCTTGTAGGATTGAGTCCATGGTGACAAGCTCTAGCAGAACGCATCAACAGCAGCTGAGTTCTTCTTTGGACCTCCAGTCTTGATGGCCAACTTCATGTTTAAACAAAGTAACATACAAAAAACTAAGCTAAAGGGATTCATTTTGAATCAGGACTATGACTGTCTTCCAAGGGGAACCTAATATTTCTTCATTCTCTTTTGAATCTTTTGTGGTAAAACAGGATACTAAGGGTGCATGGGGAAAGAAAAAGAGCTCCAACGCTGATTAGAGATCAAGTTCTCTGATTTTGAGGAGACAAGCATTCAGCAGAGAGAGAAGGATGTAAAGAAACCGAAAACATTTATAGATCATTACTTCATCCTTGGGCTGATTGAACAATTGCCAGAGAAACAGCCTTCTACTAAAAGATGCCAAGTCAATGAAGTTTAGATGTGCCATGTAATAATGTTATAAAATGCTGACAAAATGTTATTACAGCAGTTGGAATGGTTTCATTTTTACCACACACAAAAGTCAAGCGCACATTTACTCACAAGACATTTTTACAATGGACTGTATTGTTTTTTATTTCTTATCTTGATCCACAAAGAAATGAAATTTTGATAAAGCCTGCCACTTCCTATGGAATGGGCATGATGTTCTTTGACTAGCTGCTTTTTACTGTGTCTCTGTAAATGTATCACAGACTTGTTTGGCTTGCATATAATCTTTCCTTGCTCCTTTCAATTCTTCATAATCCTGCTGGGATATTTTTCAAGAATACTCATTACTCATAAATGTATTTTGCCAAATCAGATTCTCAGGTATTTCTTCATAGCCTGAAGTTGTCCAATTGTGCTTTCCATGACAGTTATCCAATCTGTTGCCTTTGATATGTTCTCATGAATAGTTCTTAACAAACAATTCTGTTGATAAAGTACAAGGGAAAAAATCAAAGCGTCTTTCAGCACTGGTACCTCTTCAGGGCAAACAGGAATAAAGCACAATAGAAGTGTATTTCTGTCACTCAAATTAGCAGATGGGAGCCTGAAAGTGCACTGCAAGAAATACTGTGAGAAAAGCCACCACTTCAATGTAGGTGCATTTCAGAAGAGCACTATACTTAAGGAGAAACAACTCTTTTCTACTGGAAATCTTTTTCAAGATCTACATGACTATCCTTAGGCTCCTGAAAGTTACTCTTATATCAATCGACTGCATTTTTTAAGGACAGCTGGAAGTATAGAAAGAAAAACAACACCCAGAATCCTGCAGATACATGATTTCTCTGAACAGAGTTTGTATTAATTGTAGATAACTGCAAAAACACAAGTGTTTCTGGAGTTCAGTTACCTTTTCTGAAAAGCAGAATAAGATGAAACATTATGGCCGTTAGGTTTGAGACTTGAGTGTGTTACTGGTAAAGAATGATGTTGTGTAAAAGTGGCATTGGCATCCTACTTGATATAAAAATTTGAACTCTGTCAAAACAACACTAGAGTGAAGGAGAGAAACAGACCAGTTCAACATTTTGTCAGAAGTGGAACAGAAGATAATTTGTGTTTCTTACCTATGAAACATCCACTTGCTAAAATTTCCCAGGCCTTTCCTCTTCATGTTGTTTAAAATCAGTAAGAAATGCTTCATTTAATTGTCAGCTTCATCCAAGCAATCCTGGAAAAAATCTGGACAGGTGTCTGAAAACAAGCACACTAAAGCAGCTTAACTAGAGTAATTTTAATCAATACTATTTCAGATGTATTAGCATGGGATTTTTTTTAAAGGAAAATAGTGGAACTGAATGATATTCACTTGCATGCAAAACTACACAAGTTATTCTTCAAATCTGAATATCGTGTGATTTGTATCTCTTACCACTGGCATGTCACTATTGTGCTACAGATAAAGGCAATACACAGACAGTATTTTGGCTGTCTCTGACATCAGCCATAGATTTTAAATTGTCTAGACCACAACAAGCTTGAAGAAGAAAAATCAATTTGTTGCTCAGCTAATGGTTAAGAAGTGGAATATACCACAGGTAAGTGGTAGGGCTCATTTTGTTCAGTGTCTTCATCAGCAGATTTGATAGCGTCAGAAGGTCTATAGGAAGGTTCAATCTGGAATGACCTTGAGAAACTTGGGAAACTGAGCCAACAGGAGCCTCAGGAAGAAAAAGCACAAAGTTTTGCAGTGGGGGGTGCAGTGATCCCGTGTGTTGGCCCAGCTGGAAGACAGCTGTCTGAGGGGTTCACTGAACACTAGGCAATGCATGAGCCAATTCTGTGCTGTCATTGTCAATACAGAAGACTGGTACTGGGCTACATTAGGTGGAGCATTGCCAGCAGATAAGAGTTATTTTCATTGCTACTGAGACTTTAGTTGAAATACCATGTCCTGCTTTGGTTCTTCCAGTTCAAGAAGGATGCAGAGATACTGGAGGGGGTCCAGCATGTTGCTCTCAAGGCCGGGTCCTAGAGTGCACAGCTTATGAGGAGCAACTGATAAAGAGGAGACTAAGGGGGAAATCTGATAGCAGCCTGCAACTGAATGAAAGGGAGTTAAAGGAGAATGGAACAAACCTCCTCTCAGCAACAGCAGATGATATTAACCAAGAGGAAATAGCCAAAACCTGATGTTCGGACAAGACAGCAGGAAAACTGCTTAACTAGGAGAGAAGCACAGTATTGAAATAAGTTAGTTTTGAAGATGGTGGCAAATCTGGTGGGTTTTCTGACTCAGCTACATAAAACCATCACTAAAGTCTCCTTCAGTGTTGGAGAGATATGCTTTGAGCAGTTGAATAGACAGCTTTGGTAGTGGTAGAGGTAGAGAACGTCTAGATGTTCCTTACAATCAACACCTCTACGACCACGCTGTCATTTGCTGACAGTCTATCTGCAGCTTTCATCAAATACACAAAATTGGCTTAACCCAGTTCTCATCTTTTCCGGTTGAAAAAAAAGATAGAATCAGACTACTATTCTTTCATTTCTCAAGAAATGTCATTTTTCTAGCAGTAACCCCAGCCTGCTTTGGAAACCTGTGAGGCAGCAGGAATGGAGCTACAGAGTGCCTCAAAGCAATCCCTGCAAAGCTCTTATTCAGCAAAACAACTATGCATCTATTTCTACCACTGTCATTAATAAGCTCCAGATTTAATGAATTCTTGCTGATTTTAACAGGACTGTTTGTCATATATCTAGGCTAGTAGGAAGGTCTTAATATAGTTGGCCTCTATTCCTACTTTAAACAAGAGTACATTATGTTTTCTTTATATATATAGCATTTAAACATCATAATGAAGACTGCTGCAGAAACACTCCTGTTAGAATAGAATTTGATAGCATCTTCAGTTTTGTGCAGCTTTAATTTACACATCCCCCTGGGGGATTCTTATCGATCATGAAAATTGTTCTGGAGAAAAACTCTGGTCTTTACAAGTTTCAGTCTTCTCAAGTGTGCTTTTAGGTGAGAAGTTTCCATACCAGGAAAGTAGAGGGGGATTAATGCATGCAAAAGAGACATTTTCACTTTGAAATATATAATAATTTGCCTTTGTGAAGTTTTTCATTATTTCTACTAGGACTGACATCAAAACAAAGAATTTTATTTACAAACATAGATGTTTCAAGTGATCCATCTTGATATATTCTTGGTGGGTGAAAATTTAAGGCACAGAATTTTGTTACCAATATGAGACAAGGACATCTTTCCCTTTGGAAGTTTTCCTCAATTGAGGCAATCATATTCTGCTTCATTCTAATTTATAATTTCAACCTAATGCTATGTATGCCATTATAAAGAAGGCAACTATAAACTTAAACACAGCAATATAACTCCTAATTATTAGGAAATAAATATAATGTCTTTGCCATAACCATTTTCCTTTTTTATTCTTTCACCTTTTATCTTCCACTGGTTCTTTTCACGTATGTCTGATTCGGAGCTGGAATATGCAGAATAAGCAATGCCAATATTCTTTCTTCCTGTTTTCAGAGCTGATCTTACTCCTTCAAGTTTAGAATTACTGACCACCTTGTGTCATATGATCAAGGTGTATGCTGCAAAGTATCCTGTCCCCTGCCTTGTACAAGTTTTTACTATATCGTTTTCTAAGTCAGAAGGAAAGATCTAGTCAGCCACAATGCTTAGCTAAGAAATGCTTCTCTCCAATTAGGTAACTTACATTTGAAATAAACAGCAGTGGACCTTCATTTTGTGAAGAATTTAGGGGACTAATAAAGATGATTTTCATTAACAAATTTCCATTGTGAAAAAAAGACATCAGCATAGCCAGTACAGATCATCAATTATTATTTCAACGAATTAATGAAATTCAGATCACTTACTGCATTCTGTTGTTTCCTACACATTTCCTGCAAACCATACCATCGGTAAAATGGTGATTGAGAAACCTATGTTTTGACACTGAGGGTGGCATGGAAAAAGAGAACTAGGACCTCCAACTCTGTTGATACAATTATTTGTCGTCTTTTATTTTTTTAATTTCACTCGTTCACATGAAAGTGGAATTAGATTTTCCCATAAAAATGTCTAAGCAGCAGCCTGCTCTGTTTTCAGACCATAAAAAATAAAGTCAAAGGAACATCCGCAGAGCGCTCCTTTGCCCTCCAGAACATCCCTCAGCTCGTTGCAGCACATGTCAAGTGGAGCCGAAGTGTCTGCTGATGTGTGGTGTCTGCTCTGGGTGGGGGACTTCAGAGCCTGGCGGGAGCTCGTGCTGTTGCCATGCTGAAGCAGAGGGGAACATTTGATCCACTGTTATTTCAGTTCTGCAACTACCTTCTACTAAGCCTGGTATGTGTATGATAAAGTTATTTTAATCTGTTGTTTATTCTTTTGTTTCTTGTTTTATTTTTAGCTATATAAAAGAAAAATGTTTGAAGTAATAAAGGCCAGCTGCTACAGTATTACTTACTTGTTAGTACAATATTTCAAACGCCTGTTGTATTCTTTTATCTACAATTACAATACTTTGTGCATCCTCAGTTTCTGTAGCACCAGCCTATAATTATAACTAGCTCAATCAATATTATAGATTTAAAACATAAGTACCTTTTATTCTGTTCCTCATCTTGAAATCAGAGTAACGTTCATTTAGTATATATGGACATGCTTATGGTGCCTTTGAGGTTTTCCACTCTCCTTTCAATAATGCAGCAAGTCCTGTCCCCAGCCTTGCCAGCCGTGCCAATTTATGAGTCACTGATTTAGGCATAAGGATGAAAATGAATGTTTTAAAAGGGGAAAATACAGACACATTCTAATACATAGTGAAACACTTGACTTCACCGATACTTAATACCACAAGCTGAGCTTTGGTACAGTCCATTGTACATTGTAGATTGTGTGTCATGCTCTTCATTCCTCCCCAGCTGAACAGCAGTTAAGTAATGCGGGAAAAAACATACCTCATAGATCTGCAGTGAATCTGGCCTTGTTCAGACCAAGAAGCTATGTAAGGAGGATTTCTATTTTTCTGTGTAATTCTTGATTCCTTATTCACCATTCTGAGATCTTTGTTTTTCTCTGTTGCTACTAACTTTCTCTTTTCTAAGACAACTGCCATATCACAAGGATTTTCTCACTCTCCATGGCACAGAAGGGCACAGAATTGGTAGAAATTTACCTTTATTTATGTAAGACAAGAAGATGGATTGTCTAGAAGCAGTCATGAACCTGATCAACACAAATTTTAACAAGTGGCAAGAGAGCCATTACAGGAAAGTCCAGAAGTCTTAGATTTGAAGGTGTTGAAGGATTTGAAGAAGTTAAAGCCTTACATAAATGTTCTTAAGTACGGGCATTTTGCAGAGTGCTTGTCAGAGCTTTATTCCCAGAGCATCCCTGCTGTGATTCAGAATCCAGCAGAAAACAACTGTCACTGGGAGTGAAGACGAGAGTTGAATGCATGCACTTCTATTGGCAGTCCGGATCCTGCATTAGCAAAGCACCCCACCTCATCTCCAGACCATCCCAGTTTCATTCAAGGCAGAAGGATGCCTAACTCCTTAGAAAAATAACACTGAACTGAGTTGCTCAAAAAATCAATCTGTGAAAGGGCAACTGGAAGCACTATAAGCAGCTTTCTTGAGACAGAAGACTCTGCCCCTTATCCTGTGGGCACAAATGTCTCAAGCAGTGCAGGCCACAGAAACAGAAGAGTGAAATGGACAGCTTATTCATCTATGCCACTTCTGTCAGAACGTGCGTCTTGTCCATAAGCATATTTACAAATTCTCCCCATAAGACAGCCCCTTCACCTCACAACCAAACCTATGATCCTCCCTTTGTCAACCTATATCACTGTCACACTTCCAACTTCTCTGCCTCGTGTTGCTTCACTTGGAAGATCCTTAAACCAGTTGAAGTGTTGTCCGGTTCCTGAGATTGTTCCTCTCCATCTCTTTAATGAGACTGCATTTGCTACATCCAGTTGAGCATGAAAGTAGGCTTTTGGTAATCACTAATTAGGAGAGGAAGGTAAAAGCTTCCATATTCTTTCAAGCGGGAAACAAAGTGGTAGGAAGTGAGTAGGGAAGAAAGCCAATCAGTATCCAGTGAAGATGTCCAGTCTCCTATATGTCCAGTTCTCAGTGTGAGAATCTCAAGTGCCTAAAGACACAAAATGTAGCACATTTTTTTCCTGTGACTAGTGCCACTCCTCTGTAGAGCAGCGTATACACGTACACAGCTACAACTGAGAGAAGTTTATACCCCAGACTTTCCTTTACTAGAGTCAAGAATAAAGTCCTCTGCCTGGCCACCTCTTCACAGAATCACAGAAATCACAGAACCATAGAATGGCTTGGGTTGGAAGAGACCCAGAGGATCATCAACTTCCAACCCCCCTGCCACAGGCAGGGTACATATTCAGTACATCATAGTTAGGAAAGACGAGAACGGGAGGTGAAGTCGAGGAGCAAGCAGCACAGGACAAGGGGTAAAAGCAGTGCAGCAAAGATCGGATTCTGCAAAGAGACATTTAGTCCAGTCTGGCTGCAGAACAAGGCAAATCTGGCTCTCTGGAAAGCACCAAATCAACTTTTTTTTTTCTTTTTTCAGTAATATAAATTTTCCCGTGTTTATATCAATGCTTCTTGAGTAGCAACATTTACTAGGATGGTACTTATTTCTTCATCGACATTCTCATCTGTGTGCTCATAAACCCAGAATGGTACCACAAAAGAAGGATTTTAACACTGATGGAAACACAGTTAGATGTCAAGATTCTATAGCCAAGTTTCTATATACATGGATTACGCTTTGTCATCCAACAGAAGGTAGCTACTTTTGAAACACTCAAACAACCTGGGACATCCTACTGTAGCTTGAAAATCTGAGATATTGCCCCTAACTTATGTGCAGTTCAGGCCTGTTTACCAAAATGGGAATTTTGCATAGGCAACTGAATGGGAATATACAGAAGCCTGAATAAAAGAGACAAATTTATTTTAGAAAGAGGGATAAACATGATAAAAATGGATATAGGCAGATGGAACAGACTGAAACATCTTTCTAGGGAAGGGTTAATACTGATAAGATGAACATCCTAAGTTACATTATATTTTTAGCTTCTTTGCAGTATATGTATCATATGGTTTCCAGTAAGGTGGTGCTGTTGGTTTACTCTCGAAGTTAGGCTGCTTTGAAAGAGTTTACAAGATCTAGCATTATCAAGAGTGTGTTCCATTTTAGAAAATGAATAGGGCTTGCTTCATTTGTATCAAAATGATTCCTCACAATGTTTGCAATCCAGAGAGTACACAGTGCAACAGAGTAAAAGCTATCTGTAAAATAACCAGAAAACAAAGTAAAAGCAAAATAAGTAGATGCTTTATTTTCATTCTCTTCACTGAGGCACCTAGCAATGAAAAAATCCAAACAAGCACAGAGGGTAATCAATAGCACTGAAGTAAGGCAGCATCAGAATTAACTGACTTTTCCTTTGAGAAAGCTGTAGTAATTTCTCCATTTTATAAACAGCCACTCCAGACATTGCTTATAACAGTGTAAAAACCATTCAAAAATATGGTGCAAGAGTCCTAACTGTTTGGGAGGTGTAGAGAAGGAAGTGCGGCTTCTGCTTGAAATCTTGGTAACAATAGCATGAGGACCTGAGGAAAAGGTTGACTCCTGATAACCGCCTTGTCTTGATCTTTCAAAGACACCAGATTCCACTCCCAATCTCATCCCACTTTGTGTATCTCCACTGGGTCTTATTAAGTAAGTTCCCCAAACCCTTCATTAAGCAGGTATTAAGATATGCCTAAAGGTAAATATGGTCTTAAATGTTTTCCTGACTAGGGAGGGTTAATAGAAGAGAAAACATGGAAATACAAAGGCTTCTCTGAGGAAGTGGAAAAAAAAATCATCTGATTTTGATCTGTAATTACAGAATTTGTGGATTTTTACAGTTGTGGTGAGTTATTTCTGATTCACACCTGTGCATAATCTTAAAACAGACTTCAAATGATGTAGAAACCGGTCCCTGTTCACTCTATCTACCTTATTTTGATAGCTGTGTGAACCTACTGACACCAAGAGACTAAGGTGGAACAATTACCAAACACCTTAATTAAGCTCTCAGATGTGGACTTTGCTGCTCCTCATAACCTTTCTTAGAGAAAAATTGCTCCTCATAACATTTTCTGAGAGAGAAAAAAACCTAACAGAGCTTGAGATTGCCTAGCTCCTCTGAATCTGAAGGGGTCAAGTAAGGAAGTTCTTTTGGGGTCTGTCTCTATTTTAAAGGTAGACATCACACTGAAGGACATGGTAAAGTTGGCACAGTATAGCGGGCATGATGGTGATGCATTGATGGTTGGACTAGATGACCCTAGTGGTCTTCCAATCTTAATGGTTCTATGATTCTGTGATTTTATTTTGAGTCTAAGTTTTGCTTTGCTCAGAATTTGAGAACAAGTTTTAAACATGCAAATGAAGGTTTTTTGCTCTATACATGCAATGCTTTCCCTGTCCTCCCTAACATTCTGCAGTTTCCAAATCAAAGAAATAGGCCTGCTGTCACCCATCTACTTGTATTTTAAGTCAGGCTTATAGGTTGCCACTTTATACAACACTAGTTTTTCTTTCTTTGGTGATGCAATATTTTTTCCTCTTCAATAACTCTAGAGCTGAGTAAACCAGACAGCAAATATAAGTGTGATCACCTGAATGAGTTGCTGCCTTTCTGGAGAAACAGTTATCATAAGCACCTATCAAAAGATCACACTTCATTAAATATACGTATAATGTACTGAACAGGATCATATAAACATGCACCAATAGAAAGGGATTTCTAAATTCTCAAGGAAAATATGCACATGCTCGCACTGACCACCAATAACATCTGCTTGCAGTTATACTGTGTGTCATCCTGGCAGTAATATGTCAACAGAAATCTAAGCAAACTCACCTGGCGCAAAGAGTGAGAAGTACATGAAATCTATATTACTCAAATAACGACAAGATAAAATGGAGTTTACAGGACTATCCCACCCCTTGCTGCAGGGCTAATCGCCCTTCTCTCAGCCTCCAGGGTGAAACAACAGAAAATAAGCAGCAGCACTACGGACTCGTGCCAGCTGTCCTGTCAGTCAGAGCTTTACGAGAGATAATCCTGGCGCCTGAGATTTCAGTGCGACGCTCAGAATGAATCTGCTGACCGTGCATTTGCACCCAAATTAAAGAAAAGGCAGACCTCGTATTCACAATGCCACTGCACAAAGGCATTCAGATCCTCCCAGTGCTCTTAATTTCCTGCTGAAGTAAAGCAGTAATTTCACCCGAAGGGTAAAGAAAACACAAGATGCACCTTATCTCAGGTGTCACTGGGGTAAACATGATAAAGTTAATTACTTGGCCACCTGAATGCACTACATATACCATAAGATAGCTTGGCTCACTTGTGATTGGTAAGCTGTTATAAATATGCTTATTTATTCAAATTTTTGCCACTGAGAAATGTGCATGCCGTTGGGAGAAAAAAATCATACTTGGGTTTAGATCCTCTTATTTATACTAATATATGCAGATTTAAACAGTTTATTTGTAGTTTAGAGAAAAATTGCATCAGGTTCTCCACATGCTGGAAACAGCTTACTTTGCCTGTCCTGCAGCATTGCTGTTTGTTTATCATTTCAGAGTTCACAAGGTAATTGCCTCATTATCTGTTCATCTAATTTCACAGAGAAATGACAATCCCTAGCTGCTGAGGTCACGGCCCATCAAAAATTATACTGTCTCTAATTTTATATCTGATCTCTGGTAGATCTTAATTTGCTTATCTCAGTTCTCATATATCGACTAAATTGCTGAATTCTATTAAAATCTCCACCAGCTGCCCAAGATTTAAGGCTGAGTTACTGAATTGAGACTTACTGAATTATTAAGACATTATTGCCAATGTGAGCCAGTAAAATAATAATTAAAATATACAAGATTAATATGCCTTTTAGTTTTCTGTATGTCATTTGAATTCAATCTGAATGTGGCTCCGTCTACACAAACCATAAAATATCCTATCACCTCAGTTCGCCTGACAAAAGAATATCATTGTAGATCGTTTTTCTCTGCGTATGGTTACATTGACCTTAACTGCCAGACTTTGAGAAATAGAGTTAATATGAAAATGGCTATGCAAATTTTATTTGGTGGATAGCGTAATATTTCTAAAGTTGTGATTTCCCACACAATGCTCCAAATAGAACCTTGTGAGATGTTATTCTGCTGTATTTACTGAAGATCATTTTCCCTAAAGAGAGACACTTACCACTGCACTTAACTTCTTACTCTAATCTCCGAGTCCTTTATTCATGTTCCCTATTCAAAGGAAATGGCAGATACTTTGGTGACGGCTGCTCTGAGATTAAAGGTTTCCATATTTTGGCACTGTTGCCACATGGTTCTGTTGCTGGACGAGGGAAGAAGTTTGTACAAGCAAACAATAGTATTCAGTAAATCCACAGAGCAATCCTTGCTTGCTCTTGCAAGTCACTGGGAAATGTAGCCTCTTCACATCCCCTGTCATCCTCCTTCAGTGGGTCTGTTGACTCCTAGGAGATCCCACCAGAATAGATATTTCCCCAAAATACTATCTTACTCTATTACCGCATCATATCACTAATGCTATGCTTTTCTACTTCTGTTTCCACAAACCTCTTGTATCTAACTGCAGTTACATCTGTGCAATCGTTGAGATGGCAGGAGGAAAAAGTTAAGGATCAGCACAAGCAAGAGACAGGGGTCGTTGATGCATCTTCTTCGCTACACGCAAGTTTCTAAATTTGGAGAGAAACACCTTGCAACTAGATTTGTAGCCCCAGTGCCCACTGACCAGAAGCTCTGCTTCAACACTGTCATAATAAAACTAATCTAAAGCACACATCTGTAAAAGATCATTTCCTTTCTGAAGGACAGGTTCACAAGGTGATATGTAGCCTTATCATTGTTTACAAGAACACAAAGATACTCTCTAAATGAAAGGTGTAATAATAAAGGGAACAGATCTTCTAGATATGCTGAGAAAAGCTGATTCATCACTGGAAGGAAGTTTTAACTTCTCATACTTATTTTTCTTACATGGTAGAAATACACTTAATGTCAAATAATTTCATAGCATTCATCAGCAAAGACTAAACATGAAAGACAGAAGATGCTTACCAGCATCTCCCACAGTGCAGCTAATTGGTTGTGCATGAAAGTCTAGAGTCATTGGGCTGAAAGACAGGGTTCTCATTAGCTTAGACATCCTTCTAGATATTCTATATCCTTTAGACGTGCATCAAAGAGGTAAATCAGAAATCATAGTTAGCATACCTGAGGTCATTTTCCTCTCATGCATTGCTGGAGTCAGAATTCTAATTGTTTTCTTGTAAGTTTTTTGGCAATTTCTTCAAAAGCTGCTGCTGCATCACTTTGTGACTTCATTTGTGCATCCCAAGTGATAGTCTTAGAAAAATCCTGTAATGCAGCTTCACGTTCAGAATTTTCTGAAGCTTGGCCTATTTCAGCAGAGTGGAGAGATCTTGCTACATGCTGATTTGGGAGGCCAGGAGAAGGAAAGTTTATTGCTGCGCAAAGCATTAGCATCATTGCATGCTGGTACTCTGGGTAAGGAAACAAAGTCCTGTAACTACAACTCTAGAGAAGGAAGGAACACAAAGGGAACAACAGCCCATCTGCAAAGAGCAGAAACTAATACAGAACAGCACATGGCAAGTTACTGAGATAGCACGCTGTATGACTGCAACAAGGAGCTGGAGAGGCTGTGCTGTGAACTTGCTATTGTTTCAAATAGTATAGGCCATATGCCAGATTTTGTAGTGTTCTGCACATGAAGGCCTAAAGCATGGACCTAAGGAAGTGCTGTACAACACAGAACAAGTATATTCCACCCTCTCCCATGCACCAACAGTTTGGACCATACATGGGATGAAGGTGAACCAATCCTGTAAGGGAACCATGAGGGAAGACTCAGGTAAAATTTGCATCCACAAAGCAGAATACCTGTAGAGAACATATCTATAAATCATTTTAAGCTTTGGTTTCTCCTCTCGTGTTCATTCCTTCTTATTAAGGCAAAACAAAATTCCACCTGGCATTTGTGCTTCACCTTCATAACAAGAAAAAGAGATTCTCAGCAAAATGTAAGCATCATTTGTTTGTGCTGAAAGGTACACTGTGCAGGGTATTGTGTTGAACTATTAAGCTGTTTTTATTTTAAACATATCCTCCATGAACACTCGTTTCCAGGACTTCCAGCAAAAGACTCATTCCTTAGCATCATTTAATTAAACTAGGTGCTGAGAATTCAATTCTTTTTTGCTCCAATATGATTATGATCAAGTACTCATTTCTATTAATATATTCATTAATGGAAGGTATTTGTCATCTGGTTTGGACAGAGTATATTCAGTGTCAAACTGCTCCATTTTGAGTGTTTGTTCTTCGTGGTTCACAATTAGTTCTGAGTTACAGGATGGAATTTTTACTTCCTGATTAGACATATGAAGCATTTTAAAAGGAGGACCACAAAACAATAAACAGAAAATACTGAATTAATGAACAGCAAACACCACACTTCTGGTAAAAACCATCTGATGAATAATCATCTATACTAAGGAATCATGAATCATCCAGAACACATGAGCGTTCTCAAGAGTATCTGGCAGTAGTTACAAACAACAAATAATACTGCTGAAAAATAGCAGCAGAATGAAGGAAGCCTATTTATTCAGAATTGTACTGATGAACTGATGTTTCCTTCATCCACTATGTTGTCCCATAAGGATCCTCTTCCCCACCGCTACAAAATTTTTGAAATACCTTCTTGCCTCTTTTTCTGGCCTCAGACAATGACAAACACAGCACTAAGCCCAGCACAACACAATTATTCAACAGCTGCTTTTATGTTACATGAAAAATGTGGTACAGGTCTTCCCAGCAATGTGAACTTTCTGTACCGAGGTGACCAGTCTGTCTGGCTGCTGCCTCAGCAACCTACTGCTAATAATCTGAATGATCTGCTATTTACTCTCAGGGCTGATGAAAATATATTTGGTTCTGCCGGCAAAATTTGCAGAAACACGTATGCAACCCCAATGTCTGTTATCTCCTCTTTATTTCACCATCTTCCATTTCATAACATTTGGTTGTCCTACTTTCACAGTTTAACAGGTTGCGAGAAGAAACAGAGATTGCATATTCTTACTGCGATTTTTGTTTGCTCTTTCACAAAACATTTAATTTCTGGGACAAAACAGATTTTTCTGTGCTGAAATTTTGCTTTGGAAATCAGTGATCATATGAATACATAAAAACATAAGAAAACCCATACTGAGTTCAATAAAAATTGTATACAGCCCAGCATCTGACTCTGGCCGTATGCTAACAGATCGTGCTCAAAGCAGAACTACGGGTGGCATATAGTAACAATGACCCCACATACTCTTCTAACCTATGGTGCTACCTGCTTCAAGGACATCCTGAAGCAAAGATGGAGCTGTTTGTATTTAATAACCTCAGTGAATGGTTCTTCCAGTAATGTGTCTAATTCCTTTTTAAATGCTGAAAAGCTTAAGGGTCCATAACATCCTATGGCAAAGCATTCCACAGCTTGACCACATGCTATTCCAAGAGGTAATTCTCTATTTGGTTTGAACCTGTCCCTGCTAGTTTTGTTTGGAGCCCTGCAGTCCTTGTCAAGGCAAATCTTTTATTCTTGTAAAAATAAATGTTAGCTGACCTATCACAGCATCATGGAATATCCTGAGCTGGAAGGGATCTGTAAGAATCATTGAGTCCAACTCCTAGCTCCACAAAGGACCACCCAAAAATCAGACTCTATGACTGAGAGCACTGTCCAAATGCTCCTCCAACTCCAGCAGCTTGGGTCCGTGACCACTGCCCAGAGGGACTCGTGCCAGGGCCCAACCAAACTCTCACTGAAGATATTCAACCTGAACAGGGGCCCACTTGCACATGGGCAGGGGTGCATCAGTCAAAATGTCTGGGCAGCAAAGCTGATGAAGGCCAGAGCCTGCACTGCTGCTGTGGGTTAAAGCATCGGCTACAAGACAGTCCAGATCCTGGAAAGGTCTTGCTAGGACTGTTCAACTGAACAAGCTACTTTGTGCATAAGGCTCTCATCCATCAGAGACTGAACGTGTGTGAGATCTGCAGGGCTGGGTCAGCATGTCCCACTGGCTGGAGACTGTCAGATACACTCCCTGACAGTGTGAGTAGCAACTGAGGTTATTCAGCCTCAGAGCTATCTGGAAAATTCCCAAAGGTAACTTTTTCAAAATCTTCCAAGTGCCACTGGAAAACATAGTGCTGGCTCCATGTCCAGGATGCCAGTGGTGAGGCAATGGAACAGGTTGCCTAGTGACGTGATTGATGCCCTGTCCCTGGAGACTTTCAAGGCGAGGCTGGATGAGGCCCTGGGCAACCTGATCTAGCTGTGGTGTCCCTGTTCACTGCAGGGGAGTTGGACTAGATGGCCTTCAGAGGTCCCTTCCAACTCTAAGGATTCTATGATTCTATGATTCTATTCTATGATCAGTGGCCAGAACAACAGGATGTGAGTAAAGAAATTCCGCCCCAAAAGAACCAGTAACTTTACAAATAGGCCACATGAAGGAGGCTGGTATTTGTCCCAGTGATGAATGAGGGATAAGATTTCAATCAGCATTTCCTTAGTAATCAGCACGTTGCTCACTCTGTGAACAGAACTTCAGTTGCTGTCCATTGCTTTTCAGGAGATGCTGAGATTTGACACACAGAACAGCAAGTCTGCGCCAAGACTAAGAAAATCAAGAAAATGCTGGCACATGCATGAAGCCCAGGGAGGCTGTGGAGTCTCCTTCTCTGGAGATACTCAAGACCTGCCTGGACTCTTTCCTGCTCAACCCGCTGTAGGGAACCTCCTTTAGGAGGGGGTTGGACTAGGTGATCTCCAGAGGTTCCTTCCAACCCTTACGATTCTGTAACTCTATGAAGTCATTCAGGCTTAAATACTTTCTTTATTCTTGGAAACAACACTTCCATGCAATTTTTAACCAGTTAATTGTAAGCCATTAAAAGAAAATATTCCTAAGCAAACATGAGCCACGCTAGTCAATGCTGTATATTAAATAAAACAATCTGCACTATATGCACATTGTATAATTCTGCTGAAAAAGCATCAAGGGGCAGAGATCCTACTGAGCATCATTATATCCTCTTGATGATGCATCTCCTATTTAATTTTTCTATGATCCCAGTGCTGGAAATGTTATTGTTCTGATTAGGCCTGTTTACATGTTAGCCTTTTGCTACAGATTCAAAGAGGAACGTGTTTGGAAATCTATGATTAAAGCTATTTGCTTTAACTTAGATGTTGGTATTACTTCTGATATAGTGCCTGCCATAATTCTAAGGTATTCCCTGCAGAGATAAATCTGGAGGAAATGAGTATTTTATCCAGAGATTGTCATGGAAAATTACAAATGCATAAAAATCAATCTTTGAAGCTTAAGCTATACGAACAGTGGTGGCATCCTAATTCTATACAGTCACGTGGAACTTGTTTTTATGTAGACTGCATTTCATCTCATTAGCTGTCATCATATAAACAACATCATTAGTTTTCTGCAAGATTGTCTTAATAAAACGAGTATATAATATTGTGTTGCTTTATCTGTGCTCAGAAACCACTATCATTTTAATTTTATGTAGGAGTGCAACTATGCTTCCATATTACTACACTTGGACCTGATTCTGCTGCTGCCCTGCCCTTGAAAGCAGTCCTACTAGCCTTGCTGCAGATCTCAGAGAAAGGATTTTGCACTTGGACAATCATTGCTTTGGTCTGAAAGAATAATAAACTTTTCTACTGTTGTGTCTGAAGTAAAAAGGCACTTTAGTGCCCAGGTAGGTACTCCTGCTCTTTGAGGCAGGTGGAACCATAAGACTAGCATCTCCTCTGAGCCAGTTCACATGAGCACCATCCATCCCAATAACTGGAAAATGATGGAAAATCCCGCTCTATGTCTGCACAGAACTAATTGGTTTCCACCAAGTGTCATACATTTTTCATTTTAAACATATCTCTGAAGTCTCGTAAATCTAGGTTTATCGTGTTTATAAAGCTACAGACCTCCCAATTTGTACTCTAATTATGTTTTGTTATTGTTATTATCAGCTTATTCTTGCTATGAATGTTTTTGTATCATTTGAAATTGATGCTAATACTCCCTGACATATAGTCTGACATATATTAAGAATGCAGAAAATGAAATGACAGAACTAATTAAAAACCCATCTGTTCAGTTAATTTAGAGGTGTGCCAAACAGTTCAAATGAGACTTGGTCAGCAGCGAATCACATCCACCTGTACCATTTGCTTAGCAGTTACTGACTGTCCTGGGTAATGTTATTTCCTTAGAAACACTGCTACTATTCAATCCAGTGACTGCATGCTGAGTGGTGAGGGCATGAAAAACACCGCTATTACAGCTGAACAGAAATACTACATGTGAAAATGTAGTATGAACCCACCAAATGAAAAAAAGACATATGACAAAATGCTGTATATCATGTAGACTCACTCCATTAATTGTAATGGCTGTGCCTCTGAGACACAGAACAATCACATCAGTATTACCTATAGAGAAATTGCAGCTCTCTCTCCGGGAAAAATTTCCACCATAATGTCAATGGTCTATGCTTTTCTCTCCTGTAAGCCCATCAAAGTTAATAGAGTTGTACCAGGAACACATTTGGTCCCATCTGATTATGGCACACTGAACATGTCATCTTATAGCCTGGCTGCTGTGTTACTGCTCTACATGCAAAAAACATAATAACTCAAAAAGCATTCAAGTGGTAAGACAGATCTTTCTTTTTTCCTCTTTTTGAAAGAATGGAAAATAAGTGTGTTTCAGTCTGGCGAGCAGCAGCCTTCATGCAGCAGCACTGTGTTATCACAGATCAGGTATATTTCTTCTGTACTAAAGAAATCTTGCTAGAAAAATAAAAGCATCTATATGTAAAATAAAATATTCAGCATTTTCTTCCTGCTAGGTCTTTATAGTCAACCTGCCTCCAGCATGTCCCACTTGGCCCTGTACTCCAGACTCCAGAGATGTCAGTGCATGCATACTCCCATGCAGAGGGGCTCCTTTGGCCTCCCACAGTGAATTCTGAAAGCTGAAACCAGCAGACAGCTTTGAAAAGTTTAAAGAGAACCAGCTTCAATGGGAGACAAAGTAGGCTATGGCCACCTGCTTTAGCATGAAGCAAAACAGCCCTTAAAGAACAACAAAGCAGCAGCTTCATTGACATGAACCAAATATTTCTCACCAGCAAAAACTTTTGCTATTTCCTGTACTCAGCATGGGTTTGAGTCAGAAGTTTTATTACTGCTTCCCCAACTTCTTTTTTTTTTCTTTTAAAATTCAGTGCCCTTCTAGTATACCTGGGATCCAACAAGTCAATGAGCAAGTGCAAAGACATGGCACGCTGCAGAAGAACCAAAGAGAGGCAGCCCACCAGAACCAAGACCTCAGCATGCCAGCTTCCATGAGGCAAGTTGTGTACTGTCCCCCAGCACGTGGACTCTGTGCTGGTGAGGCCCCACCTTGGGTGCTGCAAGACATAAGGAAGAAGTTTTTTACAGTAAGGGTGGTGAGGCACTGCAACAGGCTGCCTTTAAATGTGGTGGATGCCTCATCTCTGGAGACACTCAAAGTCAGGCTGGACGGGGCTCTGAGCACCCTGATCTGCTGCAGGTGTCCCTGTTCACTGCAGGGGAGTTGGACTAGCTGGCCTTTAAGGGTACCTTCTAACTCAAACAATTCTATGATTCTGATTATATGACACTAGGGAGGACCTTCTCAAGTGCACGTCTTTTACCATATTTTATCACAATGAAAAAATCACACATTTAATCACAAATCAAAAGAATAAGCATCAGAGAAGTATTGAGGAAGGGGACAGGTAGAGAGCAGAGCTGGCTGAGGCTCTCTCAATGTCCGTGTGGGCAGATAACACAGATGGCCTGAAGAGACGGGCACTAAACCCTCTGACTGACAAAAAGATCTGAGGACTTTGAAACCTGTGATTTAGCAATAGCAGTGAATACACTTAGAGAAAAGTAAGCAAGAGAGATTAGCATAACACGCTGGGCAAACTAAAGTAGATGGAGAGAGATGGGAAGAAGGAACCTAGCAAGATCTCAGCCAAGGAATGGGAGTGAGCATGAACATACCTGCTGGCAATCCTTCAGCTTCAGTGAGAGTACTTCTCTTCTGTTTATTCCAAGATCATTCCTAAATGAAATATATGTCCCTAGCTATATTAAGTCTGTAGAAGAGCAATGTCCTATTCTTTAAAGGTTTGTATTAGGAGATTTTTCATTTCAGAAGTGTTCTCTGAGCATTGAAGTAATATGCCAGAAACCCTATTTCATTAATTCACTGGGATACTGATTATTGTACGCTCAACTGATGTCTGAGATAGCAGGAAGCTGGCTATGCATAGAGGTGTAAAAGATAACTTACTGAAAAATGATGTATTGATCCCAGCATGTGGAATCTGATCAGAACTTCAGTTATCTTTTATGGTCAACTGAAATAATAATTTATCATTCTCTTCAGTGACAGTGACTCACTGAGAGACAAAACTTGCATAACTGATTTATATCTCACTGTAGTGAATTTAAATTCCAGCAACTGTCTTGGGGAGGCATCACTATTATTGACTAACGAAAGGACAGACTGCTAAAACTCCAGGTTCCAAAAAATGCACTGACTTATCTGTCATCTGAAAAATAGCATTTCACTTTGCCCTCATTATGTAATGTAGCTTTTTTTGATTAAAAGAGATCTACAAGACGTTGCTGTCTTTTGGAGCATTTTCTTAGTCCCATGGGAATCACATTTAGAGTTACAGTTTGGTTCAGCTTGGTGTTTCTGAACCAAGCCATAATTCCTAGCAGCTAGTCAAGAATCCTTAAGATTTCCCTGGTAGGGTGTTTGTACAAGGCTCAATCCATCAGTCATGTAACTTGCCCAGACCCTGCCAGTTACACAAGCATAGCACTGCCTGGCTTGAGGATCTTGGTATGAATTGAACTGCAGAGCCATTTGGAGCAGGACTGATTGATTAAGCCCAGCAGCAGATACACAGAAGTTAGGCTCATTAGGTTTTAGGTTGGCTCTAGGTTCAAGGCTGGAGGATAAAGAAAAATAATTTTATGTTTTAGGCATAAAGTAATTGGTAGAGGTGTAAGAGTAAGGCTAAAACTCCATTTGTGGGACAGAGGATGATCTATCTCAGTCAAGATTTATATAATGGTAACTAAGCTTTACTGAAAAGTAAAATTTCGTTTCTATGGGATAATATTCCAAAAAATCTCTTGTATGCTAAAAACTATGATAAATAAGCGAGATCTATGCTAACTTTCCAACAACAACAGTACTTTTGTCATTTCTCATCCACTGTAGGAAAATACGTGCAAGATGATAAAGCTGCACTGTATAGGTTACCTGGTGGAAATCAGTATGCCATTATGATTTGTGTCAGTATTTGGTTTATTTCTCAGTCAGACATTTTTTGAAAATGTGGCATAAATTGACTCAAATCAATAGTGTGCTTGATGAGTTGTTTTGTTAATTTCAGGTAACTCACTTGATAACTTCTGTAATCTGGAAATCCTATATTTGAAATACCTGTTTTAAAGTTGTGAAGGGTTGTACTCATCACAGTTTGCTTCCAAACTCCCTGACCACACACTGTTGTGCAGGGAGTTGATATTTGGTGGAACCTGAATTGAGAAAAGATTTCATATACTTAGCGAGTACTCCTGGCAAAAGTCAGAGATTTAGGTCTATCCTTAAGCATCCTCTGAGAGTATTTCCTACAATTGCAGTTAGGTCAAACCTATCCACACCCATCGTCCTTTATGATCTCAAATGCCATTTGCAAGCTCTTCCAGGTTTACATGCCAAGATCACTGAATTCTGACATCCTCTGAATCAAATTTACAGAAGCCCCAGGAATAAGGAACCTGCAACCAAAATTTTTATAGACCAGACAATCATGGCAGATTTATAAAATGGTTGTAAAACTGTGAAACATTCTGAAAAAGACACAGTCACACCACTTCATAGAGCTGAGCGTAAGCAGGGAGTAATTCTGCTAGCTGAGTAAACAACAGAGCTTAGGGTTTATTTAGCGTATTATTCCATGCAAATTGTTACAATAATTTTGAAATATCAAGGAAAAGTTATTTCTCCTAAATTGCTAGCAGGTTTCTCATGTATGGGCATACAGTATGCATATCTTTATACATTGTTGACATTGCTTCACATTTCTACAATCCACAGTGGAATAAAACCCAAGATATTCATTTTGTGTCTCACTACACTTACACCGCACTGTCTTAAAAAAACCTTGAAGTTGCTGTTATTAAACATTAGATCCAATTTAACATTTACTCTGAAACATTTATAGCAGCAAATAGTTTTTTCTCTTCATTTATGCAACATTTTGCCTAATGAGCTAAAACTTACTGATTCATTTTATTCTACTGAATGAAGATATTCATATGCAAGATTCATTTTGTTAAAAGGGTAAGCCTGGTAACCAAGATTCACTGAGCCAAAAACTAAAGGCTATGTGCTCAGCAGTATAAAATTTAGCATTCATTAAATGGATATACGGCCAAAGCAGGTTACCTATCTCAGAGACAGCAAAGCGGTGAGGCAGGATAAATGGAGGCAGAGTGCTGGATGTTTTACATCTTTTTATGTTTTCTTTTCTAGTACCTACATTCCTGACCATAGCACACAGTGTATATTGAATTGTAACCACAAAGGCTATCATTTTCTGTTTTAAGATTCTCTCCAACACTTGCTAAAATCATGATGAGGAGGCACACACACCAAAAAAAAGGTGAAGGCCCAGAGGAAATGCCTTTAGTAGAAAACTCCATCAATTTATAGTACTAGAAAAGAAACAGAAGAATTGCCTTCACGGCATAAACTTATCATCATTGAAGGGTGAAGATGAAGTTCTTGATCCGATAAGAAAGGGCCAATATCTGGAATTTGAATCGACAAATATGTATTAGAAATAAACAAGGCGCACCTTGAAAGTTGATCAACTGTTGAAAAAAATTTCAAGGAGAGTTGTCTTCCTCCCCACTTGATATCAAGATCAATCAGAAGTACTGCAGAGGAGTGCTGAGAGGCAACCTGCTGCACCCACACTACTGGGAGCACACAGGCCATCTCTAGGAGTACATCTCAGCACCCTGATACTGTGGGGCAGATTCTTCCATGATGGTCTCAAAACACAGAAGATCAGGTGCCAGCCTGCTGGGCAATAAAGCAACACAGCCTTCATGAAACACAAGCTATTCATCTCAGTACAGCAAATATAAATAAAATACTTTGATATTCAGAGGTCAGACAGCAGAGACTCCTGAAAGCCCCAGTGCATAGCCAAGATCTGGCATATGCAAGCTCCTTCAGAGAAGTGTACCCTGAAGTACAATGAAGTATTTCCATGATCCAACACTTCCTTAATGAAGTATTTGTGATGCTTCATAAGCTACAGCTAAGCAGCAGGAGTGTATACAGATTTCACAGACTGCAGAACAGTTGAGTAGCTTGCCCAAAGTCACAGATGTCTAAACAAAGAATTTACAAGAAAGCATCCTAATCCCAGTGTGGAAAAGTCAAGCCTAAAAACCACAATGTCCCGATTATAATATAGAATCACTACATGAGCAGCAGGAACGAACAAGTCAGTTCCTTGGGACTCATCTGCTGAGGCTTTCCTTCTGGATGAATTTCTGCCCAATTCATTCTGCTCCATAGACTAGTTAAGTGGAAGCCGGCATATTGCCAGGGAAAGCCTGACTACAAACATAGATTTTATCATTATTATTTTTATAAGATGATGGAAAATTAAGAGCTTGAGGACACAGTGCCAGATCCATAAGGAGTGGAAGTTTGCTATAATTGCTGACTTGGAGAGGTAAGATTTAGATAAATTGAAGTCTAAAGTGAGGACTTATTTAATTAATGAGTGTGAAAAATACAGTTCTGCTGTGCAAAGGAGACTGATATTCAACTTTGTCTTTGCTGCTGTTTGCTTCTTTGCAAAGACAAAAGACTCAAAACAAAAATCTTGGTCCTAACCTAACAGGACCTCGTACCTAGGTAGTTTCCTGTGGTTTCAAGAAAAGACCTAAATCCAAACAAATACTATTAATTTTTCAAAGAAACGCATTATAAATCTTAAACAATTTGTGGGTTGGACCCTCACACGGTGTTTGCTTAAAGTGTTCTGGGATCCTCAGGAAACAAACAGCAGGGAAGCATACCATATTACTCTTCACTCCCATTTGAGCAATATTTAATCTTGTATTCATTTTACTGTATTTAAAATATATATCCCCTGATGCTCTATTGTTAAATACCCATCTCAATTGAATATTTCTTCCTCACATAAGTAATTGATCATTTTTAACAGTACCCTATTTAATTCAGAGAAATTAAAAATATCAAATTAAAAATATCAAAGTGATTTATGCAGTTGAATTCTTCACCATCTTCAAGCCCTATTAGAGTAACAGATTTGATTGTCTTCCTTTTTCTCTTTCATTACTGTCAAAATATGTGTTTCATCTCATCTTATTGGTAGTTTCTACTAAGTAGTACTTAGTTCTACTAAGCTCTCTTCAGCTAGAGCTTACCAAACTTTGGACTGAAGTACTCCTGCCTACTCGTAGAACATCCCATGGACCAAGATGCTGTGTTATCACCTAAATTTAAATGCAGGAAAATCCATTTTTGTACTCCTTGTTGTTCTGTAAGCCATATTACCCTGGCCTGCTACCCCTGTTAGGGAGCCAGCACTACAGGTAAGATCTGTAGTGTCATCATTCTTGTTAGCTGGCAGGTATTTGTACCTAGAAGAGGTAAAGAACAGGTTTTTCCATATAGCATGGTTTTCCATTTAGATAGCGCATCCCCATGCTGGTCATTTGTTCTCCTTTCCTTGTTCCTTTCAATGTATATTTTCCTTATATTTTTTCCCAACAAATACTAATACAGCAAAGACCTAGACAGCAGCATCTGTATGTTGGCCACATAAAATTCCTGAGGTGCTCTTCAAATACCTCCCCCACTCTTTTTTCCCTCTTACCGAATGTGATGTAGTTAAGATTAAAGTGTGATTTTTTTTTCTTTGAAGAGGAGATGAATGTGTTTTCCTACTTTACTAATTACAACATGATATATGAGGCAGAAAGCCTTGCAAAGCAATAGCACAGCATGCAAATGCAGATGAATAATAATTAGGCTCACATGTTTTAGAAATTAAAATTTTTATTAGAAGACTGTTATTTCAAAGTTTTAGTGCTGTGTGTAAGTGCAGTTGATGTAAGTGGGCTTTTTTTAATCCAATCAACCCAGTCCTGCTTATGATGTAGAGGCCTCAACTAACTCTCAGTAAATTCAAAGACTTCCACTGACTTCAAAGGGACTCGACTCAAGCCCTAGAAAAAGGATTTGTAGAAGTGATTAGTGTCAAGGCTTTGTTTTAGAAGTAAATTGTAACTAACCACAAAAAATGGTTTTATTATAAAGATTTAATATGCATCTGGGAATAAGAATTTCTCCTTCAGTTATTGTAAGACACCCAAAACTAAGGGAGAAAGTTGTATTGCTTCTTCAAACCAGAACTTTTCTTCAATTTTGATATGTTTCTATCATCTTTTGTAGATACAACAGCATGATAGATCTGCACTTCTGATACTAAAAATGTGTATCTCCACATCCATACTGGGAGTGAAGCCCTAGAAAGATGATGAACCAGATTATGAAACTCATATTTTCCAACATGGCACAGGACAACATGTATCCTTACCCTTGCTCACTTGCCCTTAAAAAAGGACACTGAGTGTTGCTGTCCCCAGTTGAAAGCCCTATAATAAATTCCCTCTTTTCCCACAACCCAGTATTTCCATGAACTACAGAGTTTCACAGTGTGGCAAAAGCTTGACTGGAGTAACGAGGAGGACTGGGTACTCCTGGTCTGGCTGCATCAATCCAAGTCACCCTCCTGGCTTAGCACTGCTAATTTGCTGAATTAGTTACTTCCTCTAAATGGAGCTGCCCATTCCCCTCTTAAGAGTACCCTCACCATATCTCCTATGGTCATTGGTTCACTTACCTCCCCACTCTGCAGCTCAAGCCTCATTTTTGACTTAATCCCCATATCCTCCACCCATCTGTACCCACAGGGAAACAGACAAGTCTCCATAAAGATTGCAAGGTCCACACTGAAATAATTACAGGATCGGGGGCTCCAATATTCCTTGCTTTAAAGCCAAGCCCACATTAAGGAAATTGTTGTCTGGCAGTGTCTTAACTAAAACACTTTAAGAAATAGCGAAGTGTTCTTAAAGAAAATAAGATTAAAAAAAAAAAATCTGCGCAATCAGAACAGCATCTGTGATTATAGAAATTTCACAAGTCATGATTTATGGCTATAATCAGTGAAAACTTAAATTATCAGTATGGGTATGCACATTTGGTAGCCCAAAGAGGGAGCTCCCTCAAGTCTTCTATACCAGCCAAAACCAAGCTTAAACTAAGGAGGTCAGGCACTGAGAGCAGAGTGATGGGTACAACACAGGAACACACAGAGCTCTGCAGAGTGCACTGAATTCTGGGTTGTGGCACAGTGTTACCAGCATCCACTCTAGATTAAAACTGGTGGTACAGGTAGAGCAATGTATGAAAAAGCGTCATCTTAACAGTGCTTTATTTATCATGTAAGCATTTCCGAGTATTTAGCACTAGTATTCATGCAGTTTACGTGTTGAAAAAAAATCCAGAAGAAAGAAAATAAATGGCATAAATGATAAAGATATGCTTAAACTACCGTGCTCAAGTTCCAGTTCCAGCCTCCTCAAATTCCAGTGGTGTGTTAGCCTGGGATTTTGGTTAAGCCTGCAAAGGTCCAGAAATGACAGCATGGGGAGCCAACCAGAGGCCTGCAAGTGTGGCATAAGAAGAGCTCACAACACTGAATATGCTTTTGCTGTAAAATCAGATTAGTGTAACAGCTCTCAAATGCATTTCTTTCAAACGTCTCCAGAAACAGCATGACACTGACAAGTACGCTGACATGCAAGAGCTCTCTACCCAGCACTCCCTTGAAAGAGATGTTTAACTCTGTTGGGAATCAAGCGCTTCTCCATATCTGTTTGCAGTAGGTTAACTATTGATTTTAACTGCTTAAAGTTTAACAGAGCTTTTAGTGAATTTCATATTGATCTATTAAATTTAATCATTATTGATTTTATGGGTTCTGTTAAACCAATTCTACACTGGCCAGGTGTTCCAGTCAATACCTGTATACTACTTTCAATTAACCCACTTCATGGAAAAATATCTATGGAGCATCTGGCAGGATATTAATTTTGCTAGTCCTTGTCTTGACTGTTTATGCAACTGACCAAATCAGTTTTTAAAACAGTGTAACACAGATGCAAACATATCATTGAAATTCAGAAGGAGTCTCCTGGTATTAACTGCTTAAGGTTGTTCTAAACATACGGAGGAATGCAAACATCAATAATCTATTACTTCATTCCCGGTTTCATTTTCTCAAAAGATTATGGTGTACACGTTCGTTTGTGCTGCATTGTGGATTCTTCAATAAAACAGTTCTGAGCTTACCAAAAGGTATTAAAAAGATGTTGTTACACATTGAAGCAGCTCTGCCAATAAGAGGAAAGGGAAGATCTGCTCACCGCATAAAATATCTGCAAGGCATGAGGAAAGGGAATCTTAATTTAAAAAACAGAATTGGTTGTTCATTTATTTATTTCAAGATACCACAATGCTCTGCTGTTTTTCATAGGAATTATTCTGCTTTATTACAAAGATGGGAAAAAAAACATCCTTTTCTGTCATTCAGGACCACACTAGTATTGTCAAAGATATTTCTTACGGTTCATTTCAGCCAATGGAAGTGTGGCCTGCCAGATCCACATCAAGCTTATCACAGCTGGTACAAATCATTCCTGTCCATCACTGTTGCAATAAACCTCAGTCATCCCCTGAAATCAAGGATGGATGCTTTAATCATTTTACTGACTTTTGCTGGTGTTCTGGCACTGCAGAAATATTAAGAAAAGGAAAAGTTCCACAACTAGGTCAACTGCATTGTTGGCATAATAAATCAGTTTGTTTAAAGCCTCATATTATTCTGCTTTGCAGTTTTCAAAGGTGATAATGGTACATACTTCAAACTTCAGCATTTAAAAGCAATTCCTTCCTATTTTTCTCGATTTCTTCTGCCAGATCATACATGTTTTGAGTACCATAATGCAAAGCCCTTAGTCTGCTTCATAATTGGATAATGTCATGTATTCAGAAAAGTTACTTGGACAATTGTATAGTGGACAAAATCTAACGTAGGTTTTAGAACAGCTAGCTTCCAGGAGGTTA
This sequence comes from Numida meleagris, assembly GCF_002078875.1. NCBI lineage: Eukaryota > Metazoa > Chordata > Aves > Galliformes > Numididae > Numida > Numida meleagris. The sequence continues at coordinate 83,460,167 of NC_034410.1, forward strand.
TTGCCATCACTGGTACAGTGGGTGATGCATTTAAGTTAGTTTGTACACTCAGGGTTGGCCAACACAGTTTATCTATTTAAGTTCCTGGAATGACATTTTTTCCATGAGTAAAACAAATCCAATTTTGTACCTATAACAGATTTTGCAAGCGAAAGAGGTGCTGATTTTGATTATAAACCTAGAGGCAAACATTACTTTACTTAAAATACTGTTAGAAAACGTATTTGTGTAAGTTACATGGAAAAGTCTATACTGCCCATCTAAAAAAATCTATCATGGAACACCCATTTCTTCAGTGAGACAAGTACAGAAGGAAACATGGAAGCAAAGATTCACAGAGTAGACAGTAAATCCCATAAAACACTGATTTAGCAGAGGAAAATATCTCTTGTCTCTCCTGTTTCTTTTAAAATATGTTTTACTAGGGCTTTTATGACAAAAACGTTCCAGTAAATCAATTCTGCCTCATTTTCATAGTAAGAAAACAGGCACTAGTAGAGGAAACTCCACTAGTTAAAGGCCTGCTTTAATTCTCTAAAAGCGTGATTAGGTATTAATTTTCTCTTGTTACTCATCTATGGTTTATGTACATTTTATGATACTTGTTCTGCAGCTGCCTTTTTCACCTATTTTGTTGCATTTTTTATGTTCATTTAATCAAGAGCTAAAGTGAACTAAATGAAAAAAAAATTGAATATCCTCCCCCCCCTTTTTGTTGTAGAGGGATGTTGCCTGTATTGCACAGACCAGAAAGCCTAGATTAAAAAAAAAGCAGAAATACAGATCATCCAAAGCTCAGAGTCTTTTTTTATGACTTTCATCTTGAACTAAAACATCAGAAATATTTCTTCACTTCTTGCATTTCTTTGAGGAGTTCAGAATGAGTTCAGGTTTGTCCATAGCTCAGAAACTACCCTCTCCATGTCCCCCAAACCACAGAAACTGCTTATCTGAAAAGGATTATGAATTCCATGACAGATACAGGATGCAGTAAAGTATCACTACATTCCCTGCTGCTGATGTAGGCAACCTGTTATCACTGCAGCACAACCTACTGGTTTCATGATGTTTCTTCCAGTTTGATTTTCACAATTTTGCAGTTGTAACATTCATTTTGTTAAGTTTATGGAGATAAATTTTAAATATTCCTAACTAAACGATCAAGTTAGAAGTAAAGGGCCCAAACACATTCTTCTGGTTATCAGAGGAAAACAAAGCATGATAGAGTTGGCCAATATGGAAAAAATGATCAATTTCCTTTCTTGGTAGGGCTCTGCTATGAAAGAAGCTGATTATATGTGAATTAGAAGATTTCTGTTTGGAACTAAATGTGAAGGATGTGAACCGGTTGTTGTGGTAACAGACTTGAGTGTTACAAACATGGCAGACTACTTATGCTTTTCTCAAAGATAAAGCTATAAAAGCTTATAATGCTTGTGTTTTATTTCTTTTTTTATTTGTTTAACAAAAGACTCCTCATGCTTTGTGGCATATCAAGAAGCTACTGGAGGATATAGGCCACAGAAGTTTGGAGAAAGGCTCCAGGGAAGTTTTTATGATAAAATTCCTCTCTCAAACCTGGTTAGGTAACAACCACAAGGCCACAATAAAAGCATGAGATAGATAAGCGATGCGTAGCTGACATATGAATAAGGCATGGGAAAATTTTAATCCAGGCTGAGACTAACTCCCGTTTCAAGAACAAAAAAGAGTCAGGGAGAACTCCCTGACAAGCTTTTGCAAATGAATTATTTAATTAACAGACTCTCTTTTCACCTTCTTCTATAGTGGGATGAATTACTTGAATATGCATTGACAGATGAGCATTCCTTGATTTTTTTTTACTTTTAAACAAATGTGACAATAAGCTCATGCCCCCCTTTCTACTCTCTTAGAATACGCCACCTTTTCCATCATAAAAATAATCACATACTGCTTGATTTAATGATGTGACTGATTCCAGGAATCAAAACTGTTTGCTCAGAACTGAGACAAGATCAGGCATATTTTCTCTTTCTGTCTAAGTTGCAAAGGATTTTAAAAACAACCAGATGGAAGATCAGGCATATAAATCAGATGATCTTTGGCCTATTTCAGAAAGCAGTGACTCAATCTATCATAGAGAACTCTCCAGATTATTTATTGGGATGCTTGTCTCCTAACAAAAAAAAAATCGGTGTGCTTCTAATTGCATTAGGCTCAATTAAAAGTTCCAGGTTGCTCAAGTTAAAGGAAGCTGCAGTCTGCTCTGCAGTTAGCTACCATGAACTGCAAAATAAAAATATGTGCTTACATTTATCTCTCAAGAGAAGAGATAAAATGCTTTAATCACTATTAATGCTGATTATCTCCCTCTTTAAGGAGACACTCCTTAGCAAATGGAGTTGATATGCTCATTACTCGAGGCGACTTCCTTCCCCGTCACGACTGCATCACCTACCAGAAGCTGAACTCCAGGGAGCCTTGCTAGAAGGTACAGCCTGCTCCTGCAGCCTGACACCACCCACCCATGGCTCCCCACAGCTCTATCACATGCTCTCTTTCTGCCTAACAGAAAAGGACCTGGAGATTCTGGTTGACAGCTGACTGAACATGAGCCAGCAGTGTGCCCAGGTGGCCAAGAAGGCCAATGGTATCCTGGTTTGCAGCAGAAATAGTGTTGGCAGCAGGACTAGGGAAGTGATCATCCCCTTATCCACTGTGAGACCACACCTCAAGTACTGTGTTCAGTCTTGGGCCACACACTGTAAGAAGGATGTTAAATTGCTCAAGTGTGTGCCAACAAGAGTGACAAATCTGGTGCAAGGACTAGAAAATATGAGTCATGAGAAGCAGATGAAGAAACTGGGGTTGTTTAGTCTGGAGAAAAGGCATCTGAGGCATTGCTCTCTACATCTGCCTGAAAGGAGGCTACAGTGAGTTGACTGTTGCTCTCTTTTCTCAGATGACAAGTGACAGACATGAGGAAACACCTCAAGTTGCACCAGGAGAGGTTTAGACTGGGCATCAGGAAGAATCTCTTCACAGAGAGAGTGATCAGGCATTGGACCAGGCTGCCCAGGGAAGGAGTGGAGTCTCCATCCTTGGAAGCATTCAAGAGACGTGGACTTTGCACTAAGGGACATGGTTTAGTGATGGGACTTGGTAGGTCAGGTTGATAGCTGGACTTCATGATCTTGAAGGTCTTTTCCAACCTAAATGATTCTTTGGTTCTATGCAAAAGACAGATACCATGAGACCATGATATCATGGTCATGAGGCCATGAGTTAGACATCAAACATTCATTAAGTAGCTAGTAATAAGCAAAAGAAATACTTCATCTTCCAGAACAGAGAAAAATTCTCAGAACCTATGGACAACTGATTAAAACCTACCCCTCCTTCCCCAAAGAAGTGAGGGGAAGATATAATTTTTTTCCAGTAAGAAAATCCACAGGGAGGGAAAGACAAGCATAAATATTGCCTGCAAATCCCCAGCATGCTGGGAGTAGCTCCTGGGACTGTGAGCATCTCATCCTGTGCCACTCAAATAAACTGAGTCATCCTCTCTAGACACTGTTACCTAATTCAGCTGCATGATTTGACCTTGGAGTTCGTACAAATACATTGGAAAAGGAAAGATCTCAGAGAACTCATAAACCTAACAGAAAATTTCTGAGACATTTGTAAAGAAATTGTCTTTTTGTCTTGAAGAAAGATCAACTTGTGGGACTCCTGTGTTTGCACATTGTTGCCATCACACTAACTTTTCACTTTACTTACGAATGTGCATTTGCAGATATGCAATGTATGCTTTGCTAGCGAAGAGCACTATGTCCTAAATGCACTCCCCTTGCCTGCAAGCAGCAAAATCTGACTCAGCAATAGATACAGGAAGGATAGGAAAGGAGGGCAGAGTGTGGGAGGGTCGACAGGGCTGAGCACATGATGTGCAATAACAGAGGAGAGATTCAAACCATTTATCTGCAATCTGAAAATGCTCCACTCAGCATGAAAGATTTATCCCTTAATTTGATTTATAAAATTGTTAATTCTCTGCATAACTTCTAGAGGTTTGCTTTTTTAACATCTCTGTTTGCAGCTGAAATACATAAACATCCAATTTGGCAAATCCACATTCATTCCTACTCACCACAAAACCTCAATATCACATATCTTATTCTCTGCTCCTTATTCTACTCCTCCTCTTCCCTTCAGTCAAAAGGCAATAAGGTTCATTTGTAAGGGAGCCTCTAACATCTCTGGTGCATTAGCATTTTGTGAGGTAGAATTCTTATAGAATTTATATTCTGTCCTGCTGTAGACAGTTGTGAGTACACAGACCCAAAACACCATGTTATCTAACAAGAAGTTTCAAACCTAAGTAAAACAAAAAGCCAGACAGAGTTAGTTTTCCATAGTGAGATGAAAGGATGGCAGAACAATGTTGTATACCATCCAGTATACATACTGGCTTTTGCTTTAACGCTACACTGGCCAGACTAATGTATTTTCAGAAGAGCATTCAGAGAGTTAAACCCCAAGGCTAGGAGAATTTTGCACCAACTAGCCAACAGTTCATAGTTTATATGAGAACACATCTCACCTGGTTTGGACTGGCTTTTTGTTAAGCAAACCTTCCAAGCACAGAAGTAACACTAAAAGGGGTGTCTGAAATTCTATGAATAACTTAGGCAAAATCTATTCAGCAACTAATCTGTTAGTGTGCTTCATAAATGGTTTCTAACTTTGAGGTCATTACATACATTTAAATGCCAGTATTCAGCATCACATTTGTACCTGAATATTTTTCTTCTATAACAGCTTATTTCAGTACATTCCTCTTTCAGAAGTTGTATATCTACTTCCACTTAAGCAGAACCAGAAAATGTGAAGTCATATTTACATCATTATCCTTTTGCTGCAAATCCAGCAAAGTCAGAGCATAATGAACAACAGACAAAAATAATTGTGAGAAGAATTATTACCTTGTGAAGGATAGAATACCAGCAGTAAACCGAATCCTATCCTGATGGGTAGCTGGTGAGCTGAGGAAGGCCACAGTAGCACTTTCATCCAAGTAACGCAACCACCAACATCTACCACCAAACCTGCAGAGCTAAGAAGGTAAGGAGAATACTATCAGCGTTTATAATATTCTCCCAGGCATGTGCATTTTATTAGAGCTCAGAGGATAGTCAAATGCGATCCATTAAGTAGACTGTCTACAATAAAACCCCATTAAACTACTTCAGGAGTTGCTACGGGGCATGTCCATCACTTGATGGACACTCTTTACAAGTGTTTCCAGAGTTCCCCACTGATCTGAATTTTATTAGTCTCTGCATACTCATAGAGAGAATATTTTAATTTCTTAAAGTGTTACAAATTCAAACACTTAATTCAATGCTCAGCAGAGCTTATGGCTTACATAAAGACAAAAACCCAAAATAGGTTACCTGTGAGTATTATTCAATAAAACCTTCTGGAGGAAGATTGGGTTTTCGGTTGTCCCCTTAAAGGGCAGGTATGACTTAGTCCTCTTTAACTGACTTTAAATAGATGGGGGTCTTGAGTCTGACCTTGAGCTTCCGCAATAACAGCAATTATGCAGTCTCTCCTGATGGTTTGTTCATTGTCAATTTTGCTTTGTAATGGAAAGTTTTCCCTAATATCAAAGTTACATTTTCCCTCTCTGCTTGAAGCCTTTGGCTTCTTATCTTCTTCTGTAGATTAATCATCCATAACTGTGACATCCCTAATGTAGAAATTATATCACCCCTTGATCATCTTTTTTTCTTGACTGGACATGCCCAGCTCTGATTTTTCCTTGTACATTCTTATTTTCCAGACCATTTACCAATGCTTTACTATCTCTAAATTTTCTTCAATTTGTCTGTCCTTCGAAAAATGTGGCACCCATAATCAAGTGAGGAACTCTGTGCGGGCAATTGGTTCTTACTTGTAAAAGTGAAAGAGTGGCATACCAATTCTTGCTTTTCATATAATGCTGACATATTATTCACATGTTTTTGATCCATCATTTCTCAGACATCTTTTTACTGTACATCTAATGTCTGATCAAAACTCAAATCAAATGTGCACTGTAGGTAGGAGCTGTCAGAGCAACTGGTTGTTAGGGTTGGATTCTAAAGAGAGCACAGTGTCTCTACCTGACAGGTTAACTGAAAGGGTGATGGAAAACATAAGATAGTTCACTGAGAACAAGGAAAGTATGAGGGATCTGCCAGCTATAACATCTAGGAAGGAAGTAGGAAAGAAAACTTAAGAAGGAAGGGAAGAGTCAAATGAATAGGCAAAATTTAACTAAAACTAAACCAGGCAAAAACTCAAATTTTGTTTGATTTTGATATGGGAAAAATTGTACAGGCTTATTAGGTTGAATTAGTCAGTTATCTCTTCACCGGAACTTCCAGCAAAATGATTGCATAACTGTTCACCCATGATATATTTTTATATATTGAAATATGTATGATAGTTCCTTTGGAGTTCACAGCACAGGTGCTTGTAAAATAAACCTCAAGCATGGTATGGCAGATATTCATGTTTATTTTTGCTCCATTTCTGCATTATGTGTCTTCATACTATTGGTATTAAATCGCTGTCTTGTAAATGCACCTAGGTTCTGAGAGTTGTAACCAAGAAAATTAAGGTTGTAAAGAACAAATAGAGATGCCTTTTGTATTCACAGATCCTCCATGGTCTTCAAATTATGTTCTCAATGACACCGAGCAAAATTTACAGCTGCAACTAAGTAAATAAATCTTGGTAATGCACAGTGGAGCACAATCCAGCCTCACCAGAATATTAGGAGAATAAAGCAATATTTTCCTTGTTAGTGAAGTTAGCAGATAGAAGCTTCTATGCTAAGCTCAGCACTGAGATAAAGGAAAGAAGGGGGACAATACTAGACTCCCATTTTTTAAAGTAAAAATGCAGTTAAACTTTTCTTTTTACTTAATCTTACCATTTTTAGCCCACACCTCAAACCATTTAACAATTAACTCTGTTCAAATAATTCTCCCAAAACATGTTGAACTCGACTTTGATTTGTGCTCTTTCTGAATTCAGTCCTTGTCCTCGTCTCCAGCGTTGTACTTCAGCAAGATGCTGCTGAAATTGAGACACTGGGAGCTTTTTTCTATTTTTTCTTCTACTTCAAGATAGTTTAGAAAGGCAAATGTGCATTTCTTCTGCTGTTTCAAGATATTTTTTGTCTCATTTTTCATCAGGTCCTGGGATAGTTTAAAATATTCTGCATAATATCAACATAAAAATATTTTGCTGCGAGAGATCTTGTATCTTCTATCAAAAGTTATACTGACATGCTTAAGCAACTACAGTCATGTTTTGCTCTAACACAGGATCAGATATGACAGATTTGCAGTCAAAGTGTACTGCTTGTCTTCAGTCAGTCATCAATGTAAGGAAGTAAGCACTTTGCTCTGATGAGTGGCAGAAGCGTCTAGCTCCCAGGTCCCACTGTGTTCCCAAGTGTAAGCTCCTTCGGAGCCCAAACACCAGCAATCTGGGGACTACCAGTACTGATTTCCATAAGAGACAGACTTGGACAGGATCGATAACGATCACTGTTAATTTGCCTAGTGTTTTTATTCCTCAGATGATGCTCTCTACAGTGACTTGAAAGGAGATTAAGGGAAGGTGGAGTTGGCATCTTCTCCCAGGTAACAGTGGTAGGATGAGAGGGAATGGCCTCAAGTTGTGGCAGGGGAGGTTCAGGTTGGGTATTAAGAAAAACTTCTCAGAAAGAGTGGTCAGGCACTGGCACAGGCTGCACAGGTAGGTGGTGGAGTCACTATCACTGGAGGTGTTCAAGAAACATGTGAATGTGGCACTGAGGGACATGGTTTAGTGGCCAGTATTGGTGGTGACTGGAAGGTTGGATGAGATGATCCAAGAGGTCTTTTCCAACCTTAGTGATTCTATGATTCTAAGGAAAAAGAGAACAGGCCTTTATTTTAATCGCCTTTGCACCCCCTGGGATGCATAATGTAAGTGTGAGCATCTGGGCGCTTTGCATGCTGCTCAGGTGCGAGGATGTGGAGAACTGCACCTCACACCTTTCAGCCGCTCACACACAAATTTAGGTGCTATGAGAAAAATTCAGGAACAGAGAGCTGGTGTGCTCAGGCCCACCGCCTCATGCAGTGTGGAGATATCCAGGTCAGCAAGAAGAGAACTAGTAAAAGGAGCTCCTTCATGAATTAAAGTTTATCGGAAATATTCTCTCCATAGCATTCATGACAGCCTGCAACACGCAAGGGATAGATTTAGACCTATGTTTTTATTTCAGTTTGTTGTTGTGAACCATTTGTCATGACCGGCTAATGTGCTGAAGGGAACTATTGGCTCATATAGTGCTCTACTGTGAGGCTAAAGGCTTCAGTCTAACTGTCTGTCATATCCCTTCTGAGCTCCTCTGCTAGCTTTTGGACACAACATCAGTGTTTTACTGATATTTATTTAGACTTGCTTAGAGACTAGACAGATTTTAAGAGACCGCGCTCAGCATCCCATTTCACCTTATCTGTAATCATTCAAACATCACAGCTTGTGCAATTGTAATTAAGACAACTGCTTTTGTGTGCTTTTGTTTTCTTTCACAGACTATCTTTCTCTCCCCAGGTACCTCTGCCTGTGCTGTACTTCATCAAGGCATTAATGTCCAGCATGGGCTACTTTGTCTCTCCACAGCCAGTGCCATGGAGAGCTGTTAAAGGCAGACTTCAGCTATGACCAAGACCACAAAAAAGTCGGAAGAAAACAGAGTTTTGCGAGAAAGTCTCCATCCTTGGTCTAAGCAGGTTCAGGCCTATAAAATCATAGAATCATAGAATTGAGTTGGAAGATAACCTTAAAGGCCATCTAGTCCAATTCACCTGTGATGAACAGGGACACCTACAACAGATCAGGGTGCTCAGAGCCCCTTCCAGCCTGACCTTGAGTGTCTCCAGGAACGGGGCATCCACCACCTCTTTGGGCAACCTGTGCCAGTGCTTCATTAACCTTATAAAAAACTTCTTCCTTATGTCCAATCTAAATCTCCCCTCTTTTAGTTTGAAACCATTTCCCCTTGTCCTACTAGAACAGATCCTGCTAATGAGTCTGTCACCTTCCTTCTCATAGTCTCCCTTTAGATACTGAAAGGCCGCTCTCAGGTCTCCCCTGAGCCTTTTCTTCCCCAGGCTGAACAGCCCCAGCTCTCCCAGCCTGCCCTTGGATCATTTGCGTGGCCCTCCTCTGGACTACAGGTCCTGAGTGGCACAAAAACTGTCAGTGGCGTTTGGAAGAGAGAGAGGATTCTGTGACTTTTAAAAAAAATCTTGGAAACAGGTTGACAGCATGTTATTGCACATACGTATGGTTTTCCTGGCCTTGAGAGGAGAACTTGGGAGTTACATAAGAGGAAATATTAGGAGTTGGAATATATGGGGGGAAGCAACTCAGCCCGATTCCGAAGGTTAGGAGTTGATTTCTCCTCTCAGGGCAGGCATTGTCACTGCCTCCAGTGGGCTGAGAACCGGGCCATAAATGAATGTGATGCTGAAACATGGGAGAGTAAGCGATGTGGACACTATTGATAAACTGGCCAATGGGGCTTTGATGAAGACTTATTACAGATCCTTATAACTGCCCTTTGCATCTTCCTGTTTCAGTTGCATTATCATGCATAAAGGACATACTCTTTAGAGAGTGCTGGAACTGTCATAGTAATTTAGATGAAAATATGGTGTGAGGTCTGTAAGCAGTTGGTAGTGAGCGTGAGTCATTTACTACGCATTCCTCTCTCTACAAGGATTCAAAAATAAATGTTCTGCATTGGAGTACTTGGCATGTACAATTATGCTGTTTACTCGGGTCTGCTCTGTCTTTCAGTTGCAACTGTTAGTCATTGTTTTCCTGATGGCTTCTGCAGTACATTTGTCCTTCTCCCTTTCTCTTAAAACTGCTGTTTTCAGGCTTCCTTCAGATGTTTTGCTATGGATTTTTAAGAGATGTGGAGGGATCCAGCTCCCAGCGTACTCAGTGAGGAGAACTGCATGCCTCACTTTCTTAAGTACCCTTGAAAAATCTCACTCAACATTCAAGTAAGGTCAGGATGAAAAGGTGAAAACAGATGCACCTTCAGGCCATAATCTTGCAAGTATTTATGTAAACAAGTTGAATTAGGCATGTGCAGAAGCATTTGCACTGTGTCGATTTAAATTGAGATTTTATTTAAAAAAAAAAAACATCAAAAACCAGAGACATTTATATATATAATGAAATGAAATGCCATTTTGAAGGAACATTTTAATACACTGGTGTGTCTGGGTTTCCTAGATATTTAGCAATTGAAAAAGCCAAACTTTTTAGCTCCGGTATAGCTTTGGATTAGCAAGCAGGTCCTGCACACACAATGTATTTTATATACCATGAACGCTTTCCTCTTTATTAATCCAGCATGCAAGGCTTTCATTTCTTACTGAGGCCCATCTTTTTATTTCTTGCAGATTTTAAAATCTGTTGTGTTGGCACTTTACTTCTTGGAGACCACTGGTGTCATTTTCTCCAAATTGTTAGCGTAAACAGTCTGTAACTCGAGTAAGCCAAATGTGGGTGTATTAATCTTCCTAGTGCCAACTAAGCAAGCCTGGAAAGGCACAGTTTAATTCTGTTATCAGAAAAGTAGTAAATAATCATATTTTTCTCCTTTTTTTTCTTTTTTTTTTTAGTGCTGCAACACCCGGATCCGTGTAAGTATATTTGGTTCTTGTAAGTTAAAAGATGAATGGAAGATTAAGGAAATTCTTTTTATAAAAATCATACACAGGAGCAAAGATGAATAAATAGGAGAGGAAAAGAACAGCACGGTCTATTTTATGCAGTGGTCTAAAAGAAGGCTGTCATATTCAGGCATATGGTATCATCAGCACGAGTTAAAGGCTGGCTCCGTTACATCATAGAGAGTTACACGTGACTTAGTGAGTGCTTTACAAGATTAACAAGCTAAAACTGTTAGACATCATTGGAGGTATCTGCCACCCTCCTTAAGGAGAATTCTGCCTCACAGCCACTGTGTCATATCAGCATGCAGTCGTGCTGTGAGATGTCCTCCTGCACTGTGACCACAGAGAAGCCCAGGTCAGCCTCCCATGGGATGCCTGAGACCGACTCTCAGGACTCAGTATGTAACTCAAGTCTCAAGGCTTGGTTTGTGTTAGCAGAAAGCGTGGTGGCAGATTTCCCACTCCTTGCATTGAATGTCAGGAGCTGTTATTTCCACAGCAATGTTCCCCCTTTCCCTGCAGCCCACAGATAGAGCTTGCTGGGTTTCTGGATCTGAATAGATGGCATAGAGATTCAGGAGGGCAGGAGGCAGGGTGATGCCAAGGGAAGAATCCAAAATCTCCTGGCAGCCGCATGCCTCAAGCAAAAATAAGAAGCCCCTTGGATAGCTAGCAATGTTGCATTTGCAAGGACATTGCTGAGGTCTCAGGAAAATGCATGGACAGCTCAGTACCTCCAAAGCATTCAAAACATCCCAGGGGAATTTCAGCCTCCTGGGTCTGATTTCATGCTTTCTCCTAGAAGTGTAGACACCTCTCCTTGTGTTTGTAACTGAGTTGTAGGGAGAAGATCCCATCCCATGGACCTGCTTCAACACAGCTTGCATGTAATCTAAATCCTGGTGGAATTACCAAGGAAAGCCTCATGACTATGGGCTCTACCATTATGCTCCATTCTTCAGTGCTTTGCTGAGAAGTGCAAGCTCCCCGCCATCTGAGCATGGGCTACCTGAGAAAGGGCAGCCTAACATAGCACCAGCTTCAGCCTAATAAAAATGTCATGGATCAATTCACCTGCAGGTTTCAGTATGATCCCAGATAAATCACTTAGATCCCAAGCTCTTGAAAGCCATGCACTCTCAGTTCTCTTTATGTGAACAGACAGAAACGGGTTGTGCAGTACCTTGCTATCCCCAAAGTTTCAGCATTTACAGCTGTCAAAGGGGTTTGGAGACAGACAGAGCCCTGAATTTCTGTAATATGTTCTCCTTGACAGGAGATGATAAAATTCCTCAGGAACATAGGTTGAGTAATACATCCCAGAAGCTTTTCACGCAATAGTAATTTACTACTGCTCTTTCAAGCTTCTCAGACACACACAGTCTTCTACCCAAGAAAGGCTGTGAAATCATTGTGGGTTTTGTTTTTTTTTTTTTAAATCTGTATGAGAAGACCTTCCCTGATCTATAGCAGCGATTCTCTTCCTAATGGAACCAAATCCGGCTCCTTCCTTCTAGATCCAGACAGCCAGCTTAAACGTATGGCTCTCTCCTTCACACAAACAGCAGACAATGCCATAGCTGCAGCTTTTTTTGGGCAAAGGAGCAGCACAGGGGAGAGTGGGAGGGACACCGCTGAATCATTTTTGGCTTTGTGCAGATAGGTAAACATGCTTTCAAATCTTTACAGTAAAATTTACTGTTGCGGTGAAGATGTTTGCTGGCAAAAGAAAGCATTGCCTTCTCCTGCTTGAAATCAATAATTAACACTAGCTTTTCTCTGACATTCGTAAAATGAACAGAAATAATCCCAGATACACAGACAACAATGAGCTGTCAATCACAGCCGATCTCTACTTGTTCTAGAAGTGGACAAGGCCAAAATATGGGACAAGAGCCAGGAAGAAAAATAATACTGCAGGAAGCTTTAATGCTTACTGTAACCACAGCCTGAAGCATCAGCATTTCAGATATCAATAATTTACAGGATGATTTAACTACAGGAGCTTGGTTCAACTTCTCATATGCCCCACACAATAAATAAATTGACTTAGGTAACTGGAGATACAGTGCAGTGAGTTCTGAAATACCAAATTCTGTAAATTTTGGTGTAGAACTATTTCTGATACTGCTGACAGAGGTGAGGTTTGGGCCTTGCATTGCTGATGGAAGGGAGAGTCTTGCCATTTATTTCAAGACGCTCTTTGACGAGGCCCTTTATAGTATCTCTCAATAAACTTAAAGCACTATGCCAAATCATCGAGTTCAGTTTTCACAGAGGAAAAAATTCTCATTGCCTATTCACAAAAATTTAGTCAAGTCTGGGATGTCTGGCAGCAAACATTAAGCAGGCAAGACATTATTACCTCACTGAAATAAAAAGGCATTTCATCACGGATCTGAGGAGACTAATTTCCTGTGACACCTAGTGTTGTAGTTGATGCCCCGTCCTTGGAGACTTTCAAGGCAAGACTGAATAAGGCCCCGGGCAACCTGATTTAGCTGTGGTGCCCCTGTTCACTGCAGGGGAGTTGGACTAGATGGCCTTCAGAGGTCGCTTCCGACTCTAAGGATTCTATGATTCTATGGTTCTATGAAACAAAAGGAGGAGAGTCTGCAGCTGATTTAAGAAAAGTCTACACCATTCTTCTTAAATGAAGAAATAAAACTTTCTTTAAAACTGAGAAATTTTAACACTGAGAATTACAGCAGCAGAAAGCTAATGTAATTGCCTTTTCCCACAATGGCAATGTATTTTTAAATACCTTCAATTCTTTTCCTTTTAAATAAAATACAATGAAATGATAGAACAAGAGCAGAATGCTATCAAATTCTAACAAAACCAGCCGCTTTAATCCACAGGTGACAGAACCAATACCACCTTCATGCTTTATTGAAGTATGTTATAGATGGGCTCATTTTCTTTATTCCCTCTGCTTCAGGACACAAGGTAAGACTGAGTAGGAACAGCACACTACAGAGCACACGGGTACTGGGCAAAGGAAAGTAATTAGAACATGCAAGAAGGTGAATGATCAGGAATCACAGAATCATAGAATGGCTTGGGTTGGAAGGGTACTTAAAGATCATCTAGTTATATAATGTCTTTCTTATCCATGTCTGACATAAGCAGCACTTTTTACTAATTTGCCAATATCTATGTTTTCGTTACTTTGAATCAAACTTGCATTTAACTCCCAGCTCTCTTTTCTATTGACTTCTGTGGCAATTTGTCCAGGCTCACAGAACTGCCATTACCTTCGATTTTCATGACTTCTGAATGTTAGTTGTCAAAATCTGCCTGCAGTTGTGACAGCTAGAAGATCTGTTGGAACTGAAGCAGACATTTGCATGTACTCATATGACTACTGATGCTTTATGAAACACAAACAACATCACAAGACATAATACACCCTAAGTTATTAACACAATGCCATTTGTGAAAGAAATTCTGTCTAAACTGATCTGCTATGTCCATGAGATGCTGTAGATCTAAGTTGGAGTGGACAAGGAAGCAGGAGCTGTGGGCTCAGTCACACACATTCCTCTGGAGCTGACTGCCTATACACATCAGCCTTCTGAAGGTGGCTGTTACCTGATCAGGTTTCTGGCCCACGAGGATCTAACTGGTTTGGACTGTGTCTCCCAAACTCTCTCTGACCTTTCCTTGCTTCCAGTTTGTCTACTGCCTGGCTAAAGTGCAGATATCCAAAGGTATCCAAAAGTGCCCTTCTTCCACAAGTCTGACTGTGGCTCAAGAATGGCCCCACAGAACAGCAACACACTTGAACCACTTGCCTAACGTAAATCATGGGCTTCAGATGTCCTTGATACACACAGGGGTGCATGTACCCCACAGGCACTGTCATATGCATGGGCAGCACTGCATTCCTGACCACTTTGGAGACCATTCCTTTTGAGTCAGTTGGTTTGGCTCCAGTAAGGATTGGGTGGCAAATGCATTTGAAAATCTGGAAAAGAGAAGGGCAGGCTACACAGCTTGACAGAGTCAAAAAGGCTCTTGCATCTTCAAGACTGGTCAACATCCTCTTAAATCCTTGTTCCCATCTTGTTCCTATCTTGCAGTCTGCCACCACAGTTGAAAACATCTGAGAAAGAACAACTCTCTCTTACGTGTTTGGATAAGCTCTGAATTACTTCAAAAATTTGGCTTTAATGAAGAATATAAGTCCTTTGAAAATCTAACACAAAAGAAATAGAGAACGCTCTCTGTCTCCCAGCCTCTACACAGAAGGAGTCAAGAAAAAAAAGAGCGGGAAATGGAGGTTTCACCCAGCCATTTGTTATCAGTCACAAAGGCATCCTCTAATAAACCATCAACTTAATTCAAATGTGCTGAAATCATATTTCACTTAATTTCCTTTCGAAGTTGTTACAGGTAATAAAACAGTACAGACTTTGTTTTAATTCCACAGGGATATTGTCAAGACAGTACATTAAAACATATAAAGTTAAAAGAGCCATGTTTCCAAATTTATATTATTATGTAATTTAGTTCCCAGTGCCATAAATTTCTGGTGGCAAATTTAGCATTTTGAGCAATTCATCTGGAAATGTGACAGTATATTTATTTCTACCTTATTTCTCCTCTGAGTTCACATAATAGAAGTAACTGAAAAGCTATAGAGGATCTGTAATGAAATAAATAAAGCGCTGCATAGGATATTTGGAAGCCTGTGACAAGGAAAAACAATAAATGTAGACTTCAATAAATCTCAGGTTTGGTATAGTACCTGTTGACCAATGTCATTTCCTCTGCTTGAATATTGTGCAAATGAGTTCTGGGGCAGATTTACTCAGGAGGGGAGAGAAGTGAGAAAGGATTTTTAGTCTCAACCATTAATCTTCGTGGTGCAGTGCCCTTTCTCTTTTTCAGTTGACTCCAGCTTTACCAGTTCCGCTGGGGCTCTATGTGCCTCTGGCATGCACTGTGCATCACAGATGTATATTTTACAGGCACATTGTTCAGCGGCAGCCCTTGCCTGCGATAAATGCAGGTGGCATATATCTATATGCATTCAGTACTTTTTGCTGATTGACAGAAATTGACCCTCAGTAATTTGTTATTAGGAAGCTCCAGCTTCACAGAGTCGACATTATGGCACCCATAATATTTTCATAATTTGTGAAGGCTAAAAAGAGTTATTATGGAGTAAGCACTTCTGCCTTTTCATGAAGTGCTTGATAGAATTGGACCTTCTCTAGAGGTAGGATATGATTAATATAACCTCACCCCCAGACCTAAGAATACTTTGATTATCTGCCCAGATAATTAAAGCTGTTTACTTGTGTCATGAAAGGCCAATTTAAACAGATTGTGAACCTTAGCCTATGGAGCATTCAAGATTTCTGCAGCTTGTTACTAGCAAAGGATGAATTTTAATACTAACATAATTATTTCATCATTACGAACATAGTGAACTAAGTATAGATGCCTCCTGAAAACAGGATTATGATCTAACTATACTGCAGATATACAGAAAGCTGTCAGCTATTTCATGAGCTCGCCTCAAGGCTAGAAGTAATTTATTCTTTAAGGAAATATGCAACGCTAACTATAACCTAAGAGAATTGTGTTGACAAAAATAAATATGCAGATGTACACAACTTAGATGAGTGACCAAATTGCTGTCATTAGGGGCATCCAAACATATTTTAAGCCATACAATTTATTTCCCTTCAGATTCTGATAGCAGTTTTGGTTTCTAATACAATGTTCATCAGTATTCTCCTAGGCCTCATGGGGTGTAGAATTTTGCGCAGCACTGGATGGAAGAGAAGAGGATGTGTGGTAGCAACACATCTATTTGGAGAGGTTACACCTTCATCGGGTATGATGGAAATCTAGCTTGCATTATTTCTCTCTTCAGCTCTCTTTATGGGCACTCATACTCCAGAATAAGTGAGGATTTTTTGGTTATGGGATTAACTGAATAGCTGCTGGGGACTTGGAAAGAGTGATATCACCAGCCTTTGTTCTTAAGTGGATGTTAATGAGCTGCACGGATGACTTGTGCTTACTGACTCAATGGGTGCTCTTGATTCTTCAGTGTAATCATCAAGGTTAGACAAAGTGGCTGGTAAGCAGCCTCCCTGTATTCCCCAGGGTCGGAGGTTGAAGGTTTTCTTCTCATGGGCAGAACTAACAATCGTCTTAAAATAAGTAAATAAATAAATATCAATGGATTTCAGACTGTGGAGAGGTCTGAAATGTCTCTCTGCGCACTCAAGCAACAGCAAGCTTCTCGTTCTCTTCCAGGAGACTTAGGGTTCACTACTAGTGTTGGTGAACAGGTTTTCCTCTTAGTTTACATTTTGTTATAAAACTAGCTGGTAAAGGCACATATCAAGCTGCTTTTGTTTCAATGGCAAGAAGAGAAGCAGAGGGAATCCATTCCAGGATTTGCAGTTCTGGTAGGACCTCTACCTTTTTCCCTCTAATTTTTGGCATTCAAAATAGGCTGTCAGTGCTTCCCAGTTGCAGGGAAACGTCCTCTGTGAAATAATATACTCCCATAGAGGGTAATTACATAGATAAAGAAAAAAGAAGGAAACGATGAATCAATTAATGAGATATAAAGTAGGGGAAAGGTAGCAAAAATCCATTTCAAGGAGAATGTGCGAATTCATGTCAGGCCTAATCTGACTTACACTTCCAATGACATTTTAACAGGTTTTATTACTGGCCCATTATTATAATAGCAAATTCCACTGAAGTATCACACAGATTTATAATTTTTGACATAAAAAATAAAAACTTTGTGGGCAATAATTTTAAAATGTTCTCTAATTCAGGACACTGGTCTTTGGAAGTGCTCTGAATGGACTAGCTGAGGCAGTACTCTACCCCTCTTACCTTGCCTGCCTCTATTTTGTTCAGCTGGCTACAGGTTTGATGGAGCATAGTGGGCTACATTTTCTGTATTCAGCAGGAAACGAAACAGCAGGGAAGGAAACAAAACAAAAACCACCGCTTAAAAGAAAATCAAGAAATCTCTGCTAAATGAGTCAGCAAGGTCTAGATCTTTGTTCTTCACCCAGTCACGTGTAGAAGTGATTCTGTCACAAGAAATCCTTTTAAAGAATCACATTTTTAGGCAGAAGCATGAAAATTAAAAATAGGCTTTTAACACCATTTGATCTCTTCTCCAACATACTCTAATGCTTTCCTAGGAAGTGCTGACATGCCAGGATGCAAGCCTCTTTGATTTTGAAGTAAATAGGAAATGAGAACAACAACAAAAATCATCCCTAACCTCTAATTGCAAAATTGACTTTTCCTTTTGTTCAGTTTAGTTAACATAAAATTAAAAATACGAGTGAACTTCTGATACATGAAATGTATTAATTAGAGCAAGCTAAGGAGGTATCTGTCCTCAGAAGACCATATGGCTTAGAAGTAAGTAATTCCACATCACTGGTTTGCTGGCAATAATGGAGTGAGGCGGAAGAATGAATTAATTTTAAATCACATCCATAAGGGAATGGATTGTTCAGAATGTTCTTTGTGCCACACAATGACTGTAATTTTAAACCGCTAATACCTTACAATGAGACCCATAAATGGGTTATTTCTTGCCTTTTATGGGGTCAAATTCTGCTCTTTTGATGTTTCCATGTAGCTTTTATAAAGATCAGTGGAAGTTGAGCCAACTTGTACGAGTGAGGGATTTGCTGGAAGTCTATTTGCATATAGTCAGATGAAGATGGGCTGCCCGGCTCAGCTGTCCCTCTCTGCATGTTACAAAGTGCATATAGCACTGGGCACTGCAAACAGGGAACTCTCACCTAATTACTGCTTCTTCCCATCATTAAGCAGTCTTTTGGGTCAGGACAACCCTGATTAGCTCAGCGTAGCTCTCTTTCTCAATCACAAATTTCCTGTGCTGGGGTAACATGCCAGATGAGCAACTTCCCTGTAAAAATGAAATGGGGGCATGTGTCCTTGAAGCACATGATGAATCTGACAAGGCAGAAAATACACTCATTAATTTCAATAGTTTAAAATATCAAGCATCACTACCAGAAGACGGTCATTACTGTTGATATTGTATGCTGTGGGTTGTACAGCCAGCCTGAAGGCCTTGATCTATGGGATCAACAGGAGATTGAAATCCCCATTTTGTCAGGAGTTATGTTCAACAGTCACATTTACCGCACTTGCTGATATTGGCTGGTTTATAGATAGGTGCAAGGATACAGGCACTTAATTAAAAACAGCTAAGTTAAAATGACTAACTTTGAAAGACTGAAATGTAAGTGATGGCCCTGCACGACTTCCTAGTTTCAAGTCTCCATGAATATAAAGGCACTGTAGCTGGACAGAGGGTGCTCGCAATAATGCACATAGGGTGAACCTTCCTAGATACAGGGACTCTGCATAGCCATGTTACTTGGCCAAACATAGTCCACCCTTGGGGTTACTGCCCAAATGCGCATACCTCACTGGTTTTGTCCACAAAAGGGTCTTCCAGACCACATAAGGAGCAACTACAGCCATAACTGAAATTCTACAGATCCTGCCAGCTCACCTTGAGGACACCTGAAGACCGAAGACGCTCACGTTCTTCTTGGTAAATGTCCCAAAAACCAGGTGCTGCCTCGTCGATCCTTCCTGGTCAGCCAGGCAACATGCAAAATGAGAGAGGAAGTGAGACAGCCCTCTCCTTTTAGAAAACACCTCTACAGTTAGAAAATTTAGATATAGGAGACTTGAGTTAAACACATTCTCTTTCTACAGGGATTTGAGTCCACCTCCAGGTAACTACTAGCCATTGTACTGTATGGCAGCCATCCATGAAATGTTCATCTTTCCTAGTGAGACCGATCCTTTTTGTGTGATGTATTTATAATATCTATATCACGACAAATGATTTTTTTTTTTAATTCTGAAAGTCACACTGTTTAGTATTAGACTAAATAAAGCACTTACAGGTGCAGGGAGTGGCACTGGACTACGTTACTAAATGACAGAACCAGGCCTGAGCCCCTTAGTAGGATGAATATTTAATTCTTCCATGCCGAGCAGAGGAGCTCTAAAGAAAAGAAATGAGAGAAAATCACCTACTGTCAGAGGACAGAGTAATTTCTTTTGTGCTTCTGCCGGAAAAGCTTTCAGAGGCAGGTACTTTGGTTAAACCTTGTTAATGAATCAGTTGTGCTTCCATGCAGGTGTGGCCTTGAGATCTCTACTCTGTTCTATCAAAGATAAATGTAAGATCAGGATTATTAACTGTACTAATGTACAGAAACAGACAGATAGAAGATCTATAGGGGGGTCCATAGGAAACTGAAAGGAATTATACTGACACTTTTCCACATCATTAATTTTTCTGTTCAGGTGTATTCTCCTCTGAAGGCATTCATCAGCAATCATATACCATGCAAATGTGCTTCCTTTTTCTCATATAGAATATGAAAACATACACCTGCACATTTCTTTTTCCTGTATTGTTCTCCCTTGTGTACATTTGTAAAGGAGTAGAATTGACTAGAAGAGCTGTACGATTCTGTTAGTTCAGATATAAGCATCCTACTCAAATCTTTTCAGTAGCTAGTAGTATCAAAATGATGGAAAGAGGCAGAAAAACATAGTGTTATAGAAACAGAAGATTGATGGGGAGGTGGGAACGGAAGAGAAAAAATAGGAAGAAAGAGGCTGAAACACCCTTCAGTGATCTTTGTATATATATAGGCAGTTTAGAAAACATTGCCCTGGTTAGAATATATCAGTTGAAGTCTAATCAGCCCTGAAATTCTCTTAACAACAGCCCAAAACAAGAGCTAGGTCATAAGAAAGGAAATCAGTTCAATGACTTGGGATCCTCACTGAGACCGAAACACCAGCTCACATCTGACAGGCTGGAGAACTTAGCTATGTTGCAGAGCTGCTCAAAAATGATCAATACTTGCCTACTTGCAAACAGTAAGCTTCACTGAGGCTTTTAAATGAGCAGCTCTTCAGAAAAGGAATCACAATCACACCTAAGGCATGGCTTGGTAGCAGGGAGAACAGGTGCTGGGGTGGACAAATGAGAGCCTGGTGGCTGGGAGCACTTAACCATGCCCAGATCAAGTTCACAGACAGCACTTGCCTCCTGCATAGGACCAACTGACTTACCTCCACTTGCTGTGGCAGTGTACCAGAGGTAATCGCCTTAATTCCCATTTGGCCTGAGGTTGCTTTATGATCTGCTGCATGTGTCAATGGACCTCGGAGCGTACCTGACAAAAATAAACCTCCCTAGCATTGCTGGGATGTCATTGGTGGACCACAGTGTGAATTGAAACAGACAGTCTGCCTCCCAGCTGGGACACACACTGTGCTTCGCTTTTGCTGGGTACAGGTAGAGTCCCAATGGAAGAAAAATGTCACAGGACCAAGTCACACACAGAATCACAGAACGGCTGAGGTTGGCAGGGACTTCTGGAAGTCATTTGGTTCAGCTCCCTGCTCAAGCAGGGTCACCTAGAGCAGATGGCCCAGGACTATGTCCAAGAGGCTTTTATTTTTAATCCAGGTGGCTTTTTTATCTTATGTATTCTAAAAACAATTATTCATCACATCCACAAAGAGTAACTTCAAAGCATTTACATTTGCTCCAGCTTAAACTCTTGCTGCAGAAAAACGAAAGAAGTCTAAAGGACTCTGACAAAAAACAGCAGTGAACAGACAGCTTCAACTAAAATGGAGTCCAAGTAAGACTTAAAAAAAAAAAAAAAAGGAGAAATGGAAGAAAAGCGTGGGAACCGTGCATTTCATTGAGTAACACAGAAATCCTCAGGAAGGGGAACAAAATGTACAGCCTTCAGAGAAGCACCTTATATTCTCTGCCAGCTCTTATTTAACATAAAAACTGCCAACCATGGTGCTCAAACATGCAGGCCTCCATCTTGTTGGGCTCTGCTAACACACCCTCCCCAGGCAGCAGTTGCAGCAGATACCATATCAGTGTAGCAGCCAGCATTAACAAGATTTTGTTCCCAGGTACATGTGTTCAACTGACTTTGTTTTATCCTGCTGTAGTTCTATGTAAGAAAGCACAGAGAAGCCCAAATTATCTGAAATCATAGAATCATGGAATGATTTAGGTTGCAAAAGGCCTTCAAGATCACCAAGTCCAAATTAGCTAGTGGTAGAGCGGTGTGATGGTAAATAAAAGTGTTGGCAACTTTGAGTCTGTTCCAGACCCCGGCTCTGACTTACTGTGGGACTTTAAGCAAGTTGTATTTATCACTTAGTGCATTTTCCATGTGCATGCTCCACTTTTGCTTTGGCTGATGAGACAGTCTTCAATCTAAATCAGTCTGCATCTCTAGAATTTCCCCTTTACTCTGTCTGCCCTTGTGAGGCCCCATCGGGAATACTGCACCCAGGTCTGGGGCCCCCAGCACAAGAAAGATGGGGAGCTGTTGGTGCGGATCCAGAGGAGGCCACAAGGATGGTGAAAGGGCTGAAGTACTTCTCCTATGAAGAAAGGTTGAGGGAGCTGAGATTCTTCATCCTGGAGAAGAGAAGGCTCCGGGGAGACCTCACTGTGACCTTCCAGTACGTGAAGGGAGCTTACAAGCATGAGGGGGAATGACTTTTTATGTGGAGCAATAGTGATAGGACAAGGGAGAGCAGCTTTAAACTAAAAGGGGAAACTTAGGTTAGATGTTAGGAAAAAATTTTACTGACAGTGTGGTGAGGCCCTGGCACAGGCCGCCCAGAGAAGCTGTAGGTGCCCCATCCCTGGTGGCACTCAAGGCCAGGTTGGATGGGACCCTGGGCAGCCTGAGCTGGTGGGGTGTGGCCCGGCCCATGGCAGAGGGTTGGAACTGGGTGAAATTTAAGGTCCCCTCCAACCCATGTCATTCAGTGATTGGATGAATTCTATGATTATTGTTGAAAGAAGACCATAAATAACAAACAGTAATAAGCAGCAATTTTTGGAATGTGGCTTAACAGCACAGGAGCAGATCAGCTAAAACAAGGGTGTTCAGTGCACTTTTGCTAGGAGTATGCACCTCCAAGATGCACGCTGTCCACCAACACAGCTGCACTATGTGACTAGCAACCTGTGAGGCTCTCTGGCTCCTCTGCAGTGCTCACCAGCCCTGGAGATGATGGGGAGACCATTTAACAGCACTGTGTTTAATACTCTATGAGAGGTGAATGCTTTTAAGGTGAAGTGCTGCTGTCATGTGTCCTCACTCCAGCAGCTGAGTGTTAAAGAACTGGCCCTTGCTGCTCCCGCAGGTAACGCAGCTGCTCCACGGTATTGTTAATCTTTACATGGTACCAGGAGTGCTGACACAAATCCAAAATAAATGTTTAAATGCCAGCCACAAAAGTGCAGGAGAGGAAAAGATAAGGGCTGGGAGCTAAGTCTGAAACAATCAAGCCTCCAGCCTCATTGCTCACTACAGAAAATATGGCCTGTAATTGGAAAAGTTTTAAGCTGCATCTCACAGCAATTTGTGCAACTGAGAAGCCTGATAAACAAAAATTAGCCTTGCTTCTTACGATTTCAGAGTCATTATTGATAGTTTTAATGCATTACGCAGATAGAATAAGAAGAAAAATGATAGCAACAGCTTTTGGCTTTTTTTTTTTAATCAACCCACAGAACCTTTTATTTGGGGTGAAATACAATGCTGAAATGTTTTCTCACATTTCAGGTTTACATTTGCTCAGAGCATGGATTCTATTTTCCCATTGTCAGGCATCTGATAGGTTCTTATTTCACTTTTAAGTTAAATATTTTATTCAGATAACTCTTCCAATTATGTTGTTACACATCTAATTTGAGAACAGAGGTCAGTCACTCATGGAAACAGTCATGATTAATTATTGTGTAGTAAGTCCACTTATCTGTTCTTGTTATTCCTCAATGTTTATGAAAATTTAAAAAGAATCTATACTGAATAAAGGTTTTTTTTTTTTTAATGGTGGTGGGGGTTTTTTTGGTTATTACTGTTCGTTTGCTTTAAATCCTCTATTAACAACCAAGACTATAACGATGGCTAAAGCTACATCAGTTTGGTCTCAAAAATTCAATACACTGCAGTAAGCAGGAAAGATTAAGTGACTCAGGTTCAGCAGTTTAAAAATATTTTCCAAGTCTTCTCCGTGAGAGGCTTGAGATTGTTCGCATGACTTTCTCCCACAGAATTATGATTATAGAAAGAAAGCAATTACTCTTTCACACTCAGTCCAGAAAGGAAAACTTGTATTGAAAGAAAACCGCTGAATTGGTACAGTTCAGCTCTCTGCCAGTAAGAGATGCCACATTTGCCGCCCATTAGCATTAGCTTATCAGCATTACCGTTTCACAGATGAGAAATCCTAACACAGAGAGATAAAGGTGAAAAATATGTGCTAATTCTGGACGCTCTGTTTGAAATACCTCCGATCTGCTTTTTTTTAAAGGATTTACCATATATAGCAGCTAGCGTAGCAGAGGACAGTTTCCATGGATTTCAACAACATTCAGAAGTTATCACTACTTCTGCAAATGAGACACTGAGGTATCAAATCAGATACCCAGAACATTAAGGAAGGACAGTAAAAAAGACTACCTGTGAAATAGCTGTTTTATATCATTTGCTTTTTGCAGTGCCTTTTTCTGCATTTTCTTTCTGCAATGAATGTTTTCTTTAACTGCACATCTTCCAAATCCTGCACGTCTCCCACATTCAGTGGCAATCATCACACAAAAAGAAAAGGAAGCCTCGTTCATAAGCATTTGCATGCCACTAGGAAAATGAAAACCGAACACAGAACTCGCGGGCACCTTCTTATTTTAACATTTTTTGTCTTGTAAATAGGAGGCATATTGAAAATAAATCATTCTATGGTATATATCTGCTTGAAGGTTTGAATTTTTTTTTCCTAAACTACACAATGTTGTCATAGTTTTTGAATATTATGAATGAGGGATCTTTCCTGTGATGTGACTTTTTTTTAAATATATATAATCTGGTCTCAAAAAAGTTTGCCTTTTTTTTTTTTCCAATTCTTTGCTTTCCATTGCCTTTTCAGAACATTTCCTCCACCCTCAGTAATGGAATTTCAGAATTTCCTACAAATTGGAAAACCTAGGTCTTGCAGATGTCTCAAGGCACCTAAATGGACACATATATAATCTGTTTTTAATGTATGGACAACACTCTCAGACATACAGTTTGATTTTGGGTGGTCCTGTGTGGAGCCAGGAGCTGGACTCAAAGACCCTCGTGGGTCCCTTCCACCTCAGGATTTTCTATGATTCCATAAGAACCTTCTTTATCCACCTCCCTGCTGGTTCTTAGTCCCATTCTTTTCTCCCATTTCACTCATGACATACATTTTTCTACTCCTCTCCAGCCTCCTCTCTTCTTTATCTTCCCAAAGCAACTCCCTGACAAACTCTTTCTCCCTTTCTTTCAGATGCAG
This sequence comes from Numida meleagris, assembly GCF_002078875.1. Lineage (NCBI taxonomy): Eukaryota > Metazoa > Chordata > Aves > Galliformes > Numididae > Numida > Numida meleagris. The sequence continues at coordinate 83,485,396 of NC_034410.1, forward strand.
CAGCTTTTCCTACTGAGGTCCTGCACAATGGCATGGAGAACTCTGGAAAAATCTCATTATTCTTAATCCAGTAGTCCAAATCAAGAAAATAATGCCACTGCTTACAGCTGCTCTTACCAGCAAATGATGTATGGCGTCACACCAAATCGTACTTGCCATAGACAAGACATTTGCTGAGTTTTACCTGTTCAAAATGACCATGTTTCAATATCTTTTTTAAACAGCTTATTCCTTGTTCAAACATGGCAGGATGTACCTCCCTGTCGTAATAGTCTCTTCCTATGAAACTTCTTGACCTTGCACCAGGTAATGAGAAAAAGAAAATAGAAACTACTGATGCTTAAAGAAAAAGACTGTTTTGTTTTACAACTTATGTGAAACAACCTACGTTTCTCAGGCATTATTTTTCAAAACACCTGGAATATATGTTAAATAAATTTTAAAAACCTACAAAAACAGCCAGAGGCAGGTACTTTATCAGCACAATAATTTTAAACATGAGTAGTTAAAAGCTTGACAAAGTTATAGGCAGCTGTGGGGAATTTCAAGGGTAACATTCACCAATTTTAATAATAGGCAGTGCTATCTGCTCCACTGATAATAAAATACAAAGTGAAATAACCCATGAGTCAGGCAATATGCTAGGAACAATGTTAGAAGATATTAGTCTCCCTCTGATCAAATTCTTCTTGCCCAAAATTAACCCTACAGGCTAGGAAAAAAAAAAAAAAAACAACTAACAACATGCTTTGGGATTGAATTAGAGGCTTCTAGCTTCTAAAGTTACCTTACCCTTATTTGTTCAAATCACGTAAGTGTATGCTCAAGTTTCCACTGGTAATATAAACCCTCTTTGAACCTGGGCTGACCTGTACAGAGCCAGGCAGTTATGTCATAATTTATGAAGCAAATCTAGATAAACCATCCATGAAGATGAAGGAATTGACTTTATCAACACTGGCAATGAGCAGTACATACCACTAAATAACTTGCGATATGTGACAGTCTGGAGACTTCCTAAGGGATGCTTTAAAAAGTGCCAACATTGTATCTCTCCTTGCCAAATATTAAAAAAAAAAAAAAAAAAAAAAAAAGTAAAATTGTGGCTTAGGTATATTTTGCAGGAGGTTTGCTGAGAATATTGCTTCTCAGCAGAACGACTGTGACTGATAATGACTGAAATCTTATTTCTTTTGTAGCAGCATTTGGCTTTATTTGCATCAATCATGAGTGTTCATTCAGTCTTTTTTATTAGGTCGGGATGTAATGAATACAGAATGGCTGGCAGAAAACTTGGTCTGCTCTGGAGGAACAAGCTGTGTGGGCTGAGTCTCATCAAAGCCATTGTGCTGATCATGGTTATGCAGATAATAGTTAATATCTGTTCAGGAAAGAAAGCTTTCTTTTGATTCCTTTTTGTATTTTTATTTTTAAGGAGGAGTGAATGTCTCCCGACTTTGCCTAATTCTCTATTCACTAGCTGAAAAAAGCCCTCTTTGAAAATTTGGCTGAAAGTGAGATATAATGAAGTTCACAGGATAAGACGAGCTCTAGGTCTCACACTGAGCTCTTTACAGATCTTGGACAGCTCTTGATGCAGCGCTTGACTCAAGTCCATTGAGGTGCAAGGAGTGTGGTTTGGGATGCCAGTGAATTCTGATGACGTGGTCCATCTTCTCCAAAGCCAGTTTGTGGGCTGCACATGAATCAACAGAAGAAGTAGATGCAGCCCCAGCTGTAGCCTCAGGTAATATTAGTTGCATGATCTGACATTGACTGTTCATAAATTGCCACCAACAATTACTAGCTAGCATTCTCAGTGAAGAGGGAAAAACATCATGAAGCAAGACAAAAGGTACCAAATGACAAAATGCAACAGCAAATTAATGCACTAATGTATCTAGAAGTTGCTACTGATACAGCAGACTGCTGGAAGACATTCAGGCAAGAATGTGTTTTCTTCTCCAAGGAGATGAAGCAATGGAAAGGCATAGTGAAATAAAGGTCTATTTCCATCTTAACTATCCATCCTTGTCACCATCCCTGGAGGTTTTCAAGAAAAGGACGGATGTCGTACTAAGTGACATGGTGTAGAGCAGTCACATGCATGGCTGATGGCTGGATTAGATGATCTTAAGCAGTGCTGCAACCTTAATGATTCTGTGATTCTATACTCGGGCCAAACAAATCACATTTGCAGGATCTAGGCCCACATTTCACTCACTAGCCTATAACTTAGTGAAAGAGAACAAGCCATGATATAGTTGTAGACACTCTACTTCTTACAAGAATGACTTGTTTGCAAGATAATTGGCTTTACATGTGAAATCAAAAAGGGAGACATTTTTTGAAACATTTATAGCAGACTTCAGTCCAGCAAGTATGACATGCTGTTTGGAGCGACTGTAGACTCTCTAATGTTAAATCAGATTGTAATAGGCCTCAGAGACATGGAACTGAGATAAAAAACAGTTCTGAAAAACAGTCTTTAAGATAACAGAATAAGCAACTGAAATTTGTCAGACTGCAGAATGTACTCAGATTAGACTACAAGTTTTGATTTATCTTTTCTTTCTCTTCATCAGTGCCACAGTGGACTAGGTTTTAAAACAAAATAAAAACAGAATACAGGAACATGCAGAAGAAACATAAAATAAAAGTAATCATATAGGAGGCAACAGCACTTTCCAGACGGGAACAGAGAATGTCAACAGGCAAGAGAAAAGCACAGAACTGAGCAGTAACCTACATAACTGCACTCTGCAAAAAAAAAAAAATAAAGCCATTACAGCACAGCCTCACTGACAGTACTTAAGGAGAAAGAAAGTATACATACACAAGGAAATTGATTAGTTATTTGTAGGAATTTCTCAAAACATAGCCACATCCACTGACTGGGATGCTACCTGGTTGACTCGACTCGACACTCATCAGATCTCACAAGGGAGTGTGGTATCTGAGGTTAGAGTGAAAGGTTTGAAGAGAAGAGATAAGCACAAAGAAAGATACAATGACAGTGCATTCTAGAAATTATTCTGGGAGTGGGTGGATGTGAACAGGGAGCAAAGGTAAGACAATGCCTTGAAAAACACAACGGTTGGAATTGTTTCAAAAATTCTAGGGCTGAATATATATAAGTTACTGAATAACAATTAAAGTTTATTTTATAGAAGAACAGGCAGCCAAGAAGGTGGCAAACATAGAAATTAAAAAAAAAAAAAAAGAGAGTACCCATGGGCCCAGCAAGCAGCCAAACAGGGAAGGAAAGCTTTCTCAACTTCCAGAAAGCTTGGTAACAAAGAAAAATGTGCAAAAATTTATGACAAAGAAAAGATGTAAAAAAGTATCCTTTCAATGCTACTCATCTAAATGAAGCCCCCAAAAGCTAGCTGGTATCAGATTGGTTTAGATCTTTCAGTGCTGCAACAGTTGTGTACAACTCAATTCTTACACTCACTACACAGCACTGAGCAAAGATCACATCAGGTTGTTGTTTTTTGTTTGTTTTTTGTTGTTTTGGGGTTTTTTTGCTTTTGGAGTTTTTTCGGGGACATTTTATTGAGTACTCTGACCATTGCATCTTTTACAAAGTTTCAGATCTTTTGGCTGCCCTTTCACCTTCCTTAGATTAAGTATGAGGACTGCATTTGTCTGCTGGAGGCAAGCTGGCCATAATTCGCTTAGTGTGCACCAGTTTTCACAGAGATGGCATAAGAAAAAGCGATAAGCCCAGACACTGAGGATCTTGTGGGAGCAACTTTCAGTAAAGCAGAATACAACACTAAGCATAACTGAGGAAGCAGATGTTGACCACAAGTATGAGGTGGACCTAACCAGGCCACTGTTTCCAATGAACTCTCCCTCTCTCCAAGACAGAACGCTTTTAAGACAGAGAAGACAGGATTTCCTGCAGTATGAACTAAGATCCTTAATTCTTCTGAAGAGAGAAAATTCAAAGTGACTATGCCAGCTGGAATAGAAACATCAACAACTAAATAAAAAGGTTCATATATAATTCCTCCTTCTGACTGTGTCCTTGCAGGTGAGTCATTTCTCCCAAACCCCCTTTCAATATGTTCAGTGACTTTCCAAATTGCAGCAAACTCTACCTAGCAGCTCCTGTACCCCAGGAGGCTTTTCTGAAGGACTTGTCTGTCTGCTGTCTAATGAATCCTCAGGCTCCCAGCTCCAGGCTTGGATTCTCCTTTCTGCCACACACAGCAGGGCAAAGCATTCTGGCTCCAGAAACAGGCTCAGTTCCCTGCCATGCAAGTGCAATCACCCCTCTGATTCATGTTTTTTAAGGAAACATAACATTATTGTAACTAAAGATATGAATATATAAAAAATATAAATATAAATATATAATAGTTTTGTGCATTACTGATATAACTGGGGTCATGAGACAAAGCTGGTAGAAGTCTGATGCAAACAAGAGGAGGTAGCTCTTAATGAAGAATGCATCAGAGTCCTCAGGCTCCTTCCCAAAAGACATTCTGGATCCCTAAAATTCTACATGTGTACAAGGAGAAACTGGACAAGTATTTTGTAAAAAAAACAAAAACCAAAAAACCTCCACTGAAGGTCACCAAGCAGAGAGATCACATTAGGCTCAGCAGATTTTCAGAGATGCAATAGTAGGATGCTGGGAAAGCACTGTTTGCCCTGTTCCTTTCCCTAGAATTCTTCTTTCAGCCACTGCTAAGACAGAATACTGGCCTAGCACTTTTGGTCTGAACCAGCACAACTTAGGTTTCTGCATAACTAAGTAAAATTAACAAAGTATTTACATTCCAAACTTCCAAGCTCCATGCACAATGCTTCTTTCACATATGTCTTGGTAGAACCTCATTGATACAGTACAGATCACTGCCCCAACACTAGTGTGGCTTATCAGGAAGATCTATCTGTAGGATAGATAGATACCCACACACATCCTTACGTACATGCATACATGTATGTATCAATCTATACATTTTTCGCCAATCCCTTTGGATTCTGAGCATCTTTCAGCCATAGACCAACTCCTGTTTATCACCAGCATCATTATCAGAGTAAAGGATGCATTAAATACCAGTTACAGTTTTTTATTCTGCAGGTGAGCTGAACTCATTTAGTATTGTTTTGTTTCCAGTCATGGCACATTTGTTGCTTTTATTCCTCAGAATCCCTAGCTTGGATTATTTTTCCTCCAATTAAGGAATGCTTCACATAAAAGCAGACTACAAACATGTCATTTTTAGATGAGCCACCTGTACATTATCATTGCTGTTATCATTTCCCACTTTTGTATCACTGCATTTCTATCTTTACCAGATGTTTACAAAGTCTCTCTGGATCACTTTTCTTATGGTTTACTAAAAGCATGAGCACAAATTCCAGTTTAATTATTCCAAGGCTGGTCACTTCTTTTTTGCATTAGCATATTAGAAGACACTCAGCTCAGATTGAGAAGCTGATCTCACTCTCTGTGAATCAACAAATACACATTAGGGCTGAGGCCGAAAGAGGGAGGTAAACCTAATGCCTGATGAAATGTCTGTTGTTTTGAAAATATTTTCATATGTTTCATAAAATCCTAATGATGGACCAGATGGTTTCACTGTAACATACAACAAAACAGAAAGAATTCTGCCATGCACTATTATTACTAAAAATTTCTAAGTATTTTTGTCTAGCTAGCATCTACTACCCTGTGAGATATGTATCTGAGAGTCACATGCAAGATCCTCATACTCCTGAGGAAACACTAATCTGCACGACAAAAAGTGGTGCCTTCTTGTCAGCCAAACTACCAGTGCCAGGATCTGCAAGGATCCAGATAGCCAGCCAAAGAAATGGCCAGCGCTCCAACACTAGGAGATCCAGGACAAGGAGCCCACGCCAAATCAGGGGCAAAATTGGAGCCTGAAGGCACAATGGGCAAAAACCCTGTAATGCCTTGGCTGGATCAGGTTTTCTTACTTTTAGTTATTAGGGAGGAAGCAGGTGAAGACTTGCTACTGCCAATCTCAAAAAAATAATGACGAGAACATAAACTATTGATCTAAGGTTCCTCCTGAGGTACCAGGTGCAGAAACTTCCAAATCCCAAACAGACCAGATAGTGAGAAAGCAATGCTGTTTTAATTACCACTTGTTCCAGATTTTTGAATGGAGCTGAATTCATGTACACCTTGTACTGTAGTATAATAAAGTTTTGCAAATGCTTCAGATACTGAATTTCTCCAAATTGTATCTTTTGTTGCACTGAAGTAACTGATTATGAAAGATACAAATGAGGGAGATGTTTAGTTTCTCCTACTACCTGACTGTGACAGAAGCCCCAGTCAGCCAAAGTTTTGCAGTGGAACTGCCTAGACCTTTCCTTTATAATGAGATCCCTAAAGAAGAACAAAAGATTTTGAAACTTGGAAAGCAATATTTTATTAGAACCTGAATCAGAGAATAAAAAATTGAATAGAAAAAGCCAAAAATGACCAACTCAAGCAGAATACAAACAAAAATGGTTCCTAAACATTTCTGCCTCAGTTACAGGCTTGCTGCAAGTCAGTTCAGTCACTTTCTTAATTTGTTACCAACTAGCCTGTTCCCCACTGGTCCCTGGGAAGCCCTGTCCGGCAGCCCCCAAGTCTGCCTGCTGTTCCTGAGCTGCAGGCTCTATGCTCTGTGCTGTAGCTCTTCCACGTGCCACATTCAGCTGCCTCACAAAGTCTTTACACCCACGAACACCCAGCTGCTGGATAGACAGGAACCATCTGCTTTAACTTCCAAAGGGCTGCACCTGACCTAGCATTCATAAAAGGACATCCTACAATGGTAAGCAAAGGATTAAAAAAAAAAAAAAAACACCCACAAAACAAAGCCAAAAAGAATTCCTCAACACTATGAAAATCTTCAGTAAGTTAGTGACAACCTGTTTATGGATTTTAGTATGCAAGAAAAAACTAACACATGCACCGCTGCCCTAAAATGAGTTAATTTGCAATATAATACTTAGACAAAAACACACGGTTACTTTCCATAAATATTTGACAGGAAGGAAGAATATGTTTGCCATAGACTTGTAAGAACCGGTAAGGGAGAGGGGGTGGAGAGCAGCAGCAATTAGATTTTACAGCTCCCTGTGAAGTTGATGTAACACAAAGCAAGAAATGTCCTTTAAATGTTAAAACATGGTAACCACATAAATGTCTTAACTGCCACCATTGCGTGATTGGAACAGAAAGGGATACCTGAGTGAATGTCTTGAAGCAGCACAAGACAGTGATACCTCGGGAGAGGAAACAGTGCAAAGGTTTGAGTATGGGTATCAGGATATGGAAAGGCCAGAAAAATGAGGTTGATGGCTGAACAAGTGCCAACCACGGCAGTCCCTCTGGTTCAGCATGAGAGACGATGAGAGCTGTACAAAAAAAGGAAGCACAGAAAAGTGTGAGCATGGGAGATAAAGAAGAAGGGGAAAAGGGCCTGTGTTAGGTACGGAAAAAGACTCAAGCAGTTTGCACATGTCTTATGCAAAGGAGTTGAGGGCTTCAGTTGAAGGCCGGACCTGACAGAACCAGTCTGTTGTACTTAGGATTTTAGAGCCCTGACACTAACAAGAAGCCTGAGAGCCTTCTCACTCTCTGATGGCTCCAGGGTCTTTGTGACCTGAAGAAAACAGGGAGATGGTCTGCAGCCTGGCATGCTTCTCCCTCTTGCATACCCTTTAGCTTCTCTACAGCTTGGGGGAAGCTAAAGGGTAAATGCAACATTATGCAACAGCCAGCATTATATGAGCTACCAGCATGACTATTACGAGTGGGAAACTAGTGGGCTCAGATGGCTGGGATCCAACGGAACAACTAAAGGCCGTTCATTTGCTTGCCTTATATTAATTATATCACAAAAATGATGTCCTGACCGCAACAGTATCAAACTAAATTATTCCAATTTCACTAAATAAAGACATAAAATGTTTTAAATCATAACTCAACATAAAATAAATGATTAAATCCAGGGACTCAAATTTAAAATCATTGAATCCATACCACATGTATTCAGATTGATGACGACTGTTTTATTTGGAAAAGAAAACTCTAACCTGACACAGGCAGCATGCCCCCAAAATAGGTACTTTTGCTATGTAATCGAAAAGACAGTTCCCTACATGGTTGGAGTAGGCTACTAAGATGCCCGCAAAAATTTTGCAGTAATACAGAATTCAACATCCCTTGCACGTGTCTCATGAGAATATTTTATTTCAGCACAACACCAGGGCTCGCTAATGACAGAAATATTATTATTTTTGTTAAAATTGTCTAGTAGTTGGCCTTGCTTGGTTCAGTTGTGGGAGTTCATTCAGTCTTTCTTTTTATTAGTTATGGATATAAGGGCTAGCAAAAGCTCTGTCAGCTCTGAAGGAACAAACTGTGTGGGCTGAATCTCATCAAATTCACTGATGTTATGCTGATCATGTTTAATATCTGCTCAGAGATGTAAAAACTTTTTAGCAGGAGTGAAATTGTACTGACTCTGCCCAGTATCCATGAAAGGAAGCTAATCTAAGGGCAATACAGGGAATAGTATTCACTTGTTAAAAATTCCTATTTTAAACAGATTCTAAAGTTGGCTCTAGGCGAAGACACTTTTTCCAGATTAATAACCATCTCCTTTCTCAGAATCCCGAGCAGATTTACATAGAGCTCTAAAGTCAGCTCATAAAGTGCATTTAAACTGATGGAAGAGTATTTCATGATAGAAAAAAAACTTCACAGTTTGAATCTATACAAAACTGTACTCAAAGTTCTCTTATACAAGACCTATGGATGTGTTTATTATTTACTACCTCCCCTTTCTTAAAATGTATTTTTAATGCAGCCAATGCTTAGTCTCAGTTTACTCAATTTCACACGAAAATGGTGAAACAGATGCCTCTTTTAAAATGTCTCCTTTAAAGAAAATAAACCAAGAGGCCAGCAGAGCACCATCTACCAATTTATTTGCAGCTCTGACTTTTCAAAAGATGTAAAATCCAAATGAGTTTGAAACTTGCACATGCGGGTCCCCAAAGAAGTGAGACGCTTTAAACCCGATTTCTCATTTTCAGGTGTTTGCAGAGCTCCTCTGCCATTTCTCTGCCTGATCTTCTCCCCCTGAGATCTCAAGCTGCCAGTCTTCCTCCTTGCCTGTCTTTGCATCTCTCTCTGGCACATAGATGAGTTTCTCCCCTGCCACCACACTTTTCTTACATCCGCCAAGGACCGATCCTGTATCCAGGCAGCCATCCAGCTGCAGCAGAGCCCTTCCTTTTACATCTGCAATAGCCCAGCTGCTCTGGCAAGTGCCTGGGAGTGGGGGATTAAGGGCTGCTGATGGGTGCTTAGCCCCTCTGTGCAGCCAGGAGGGTTCCCACGGCCTTCCCAGCCTTGGGCACCCTAAGGGGCAGCCACAAAATGTTCCTCAGCTGCTGCAGGAGGAAGGCTGGACAGTCAGTGAGGGACTAGGCAGCCAAAGATCTGATTTCCAAGATCGCAAATTGCGAGGCACGGAGGGTGTCCTTGTTGAATGCTGTCTTCTGTGAGATGTTGACTATGTTCAGTAATTTTTTTTTTTGAGTCAGACACATAAAGCAGCTGAAAGTTATGGGTCTGCTCAGATAACTCATTTAACAGAACTAGAATCCCAAGTGATTCGTTTTCTGAGGAAAATCTACTGAAATATTCTGTGTCACATTCCTCTATCCTTTAATCTATAGGAAGTGTCTTGAAAACTTATTTTGAGGTAATTTGAATTTGAAAGAGGAAATAAATCCACCCAAATCATCCCAACAGCAACTGACTTCTAATCAAGAAGATTTTTACATAGCCAGGGATCTTTCATCAAAGACACCATGAAACCGTCAGTGGAGTCACTCAGGACTTTGCAGGATATTATAAAGCATCCTTCATTCCAGTCCTGTCCAAAATTCATTATTAAACTAAGTAAGACTGTCCGAAAATGCGAGTGAGTTTGGTGCGAGGGTGGTGTGAATGTAAGGGACTGTGGTCTGACACAGGGCCTCAAATAATTCCAGCACCCATATTCCACCCTGATGCCTCTCATGGGCACCCCTGCTGGAACTGCTGCCCTCAACCACGTTCAGCCATGCTCACCCCCTGTGGCACACACTTTTGTGAGTACTGTGAGGTGGAATGTTTGTTCTCACCATCTGATTTTCACATCCATAGTATATAGTTTATGAACCAAGGGGCTGCATTTTGGCCTCAGTTGACATTTGCCATTCGTTTTTGGTTTTGGAATTTTTCTCTTTTGCCATTCTCACTGCGGTGGTTCCTACAATAAAGTCTCAGACATCTCGCTGAGTGGGAGGATTTTTGCTTGATCTCCCACTGAAATGAGTCTTGCTTAATCACCCATTCTGGACGTGTGGGTACAAGCTGGTATCCTACTTTCTAGTCTGTTGCTGAATTTCAATCAAATTTGAAAAGGATTCTGTGAGCTTCATGAAAACAGGCAGCATGTTAGCTAGCTGTTAGTTCACCACTGAGACAAGGACTAACAAGATCACCAGCTCTTTGGCAATAGGAGACTCATACAGTTGAGGGAGAGAAAGACAGTAGGAGAGAGATGTTGAGAACCAGGCTTTTTGCTTCATCTTCTCAAAGAACTACTTGTTTTCCCATTCTGTTCCTCAAACCAAAAGCCATATGATTCTTGCAACCCCAGCCATTGCATGTTTCATAGGGCACATAGTGTGTTCTGGTTTCTAAAACATTTTTTTTTTAATGATTACTTTTTTGAATAGCTGGAGAAAAATCTGCGGAGGAAACAAGAGGTCAGAGAAGGAGATCCCCTTTCTTCTGATGAACTACAATGATGGGATTTTGTTTAAGTTGTCCTGGTGATATAAGTCCGTGGTCCCTATTGGATGAATTATTGCTGAGTAGTGGTCTGCATTATTGTGTTCCCATCTATTGGCCCAGTCTATAGCATGGCAGATGATGAACTTCTTTGTTTGATGCTCCATTCATAGTGACCAAAGGCCTCCCAGGAAACACTGGCATGCTCAGAGACATTGCTGTGAGGCAAATACCAATTGAGTTTGACAAAAAAGAACAACCTTGATTAATGGAACAAATGTGGATACTTTCCACTTATACTTTAGGGTAATCCGTTGCGTTCCTGAATTAGGAAGGCCAGTGTCATGCCAGCTGTACTGGCATGCTTGAAAATTCAGCCTTTAGCATTTAGAATAATAGGGAAACTTGGCTCTATAGGAGAAAATCTGATTGAATTCTGAAGATGAAAATATAGCCCCCCAAAATAGAAATAATGTTAGTAATTAGCTAAAAAAGACTGAGATTCAATGATTTAATAGTACAATTCAAAGTGTTTTAAGCTGTTTATAATTAAGAAAAAGTTTAGAAGAACAGAATATGAATTCTCCTGTTATGAATGGAGGTAGTTTGCTAGGGGTGTTTTGGCAGCAAATTCCCAAAATAGAATACTGGATTCACTCCCAGCTAAAAGAAGCAAAACTTGCAGATGTTGCTTATGCAGACAAAAAACACAACATATATATGTGACCAGATGCATCAATTCTAAGAACTGCATCTGGCACAGAACATGTGGCTGTTTTAATATGAGACCAAGAATTGATACTAAGTGCTCATGTACCATATCTTTCAGAAGGCACTGATTCAGCAAACAATCTAAATACATGCTTAACTTAAATATGTAAGTAGTCCCAGCAGGATTACTCATTTGCAGAATCCAGTCATAAAACCCCTAGCAATCTGACCTGACTATGAGTCAATGGGCTAAGATTCCCCATTTGTTTCCTGAAGACACAAGCTCCTCTTTTATCTTTCAGAATTCTATTTGCTGCACTCCATAAGCTTCAGATCTATTTCTTCTCTTGGGTTTTGGTTTGCCTACTATTGTTATTGTTCATCAAATATTTCACATACAACTGCTTTCCAAAACAAGGCAATCAATCCCAAGCAACATATCTGCAGTAGTTTATAATTAACAGAGTATTTTTCTGTCACACAATGGCAGTGGGATTTACAAAATTATTTTCTGCATGCATTTATGCTAAGAAGCTGGGAAAGTAAATGAAATTTCATGCAAAAATCTAAAGTGAGAAATAGATAATCATTATTTGGCCTCACAATATGCAGAGCTTCATTTTTAATTTTCAGTTATATTTATAACATAATAAGGAGTCATTAGAAATTATCCACTTCATTTCAGTACTTTCATATTTCTTCAGTTCTGGATTTGCGTTGATCAATTTAATGTTGGATATTACGAAAAATTTCTTCTCTGAGAGGGAGGTAATGCATTGGCACAGGCTGTCCAGGGAGGTGGTGCAGTCATCATCCATGGAGGTAGTGATAGGGCAGATGGGGCACTGAGGGACACGGTTAGTGGGTGTGGTAGGAATGTGTTGACTGTTGGAGAAGATGATCTTTGTGGTCTTTTCCAACCTTAATGACTCTATGATTCTATGATTTTCTGTCTAAGGACTATCAGTAGTGTTGCATTGCAAAGGCTAGAGGTCATTGTTTGGCCAGCTGTTGACTTCTCCATGATTCTCTTCAACACTAAGACTGCTCAGTCCCATGTGTATAAAGGAACCATGTGTATAAACGAAAGCAACACTAGTTCTTATTGCTACAGAGGAGAAGTGACAGAGACACTTTCAGAAAGACCATTGCCTCCTTCCTGCCCCGCTGCTGGTCCTGCTTCCTCGCTGCTCCAGCCTCTTTCCTGACTGCTCAAGTCTCCCCTTCTCCCTTGTGGCAGCTCTGGCATTTCTCACTCTTTTCCGTGAGCCAATTGGACATACTAACACAACAGAGAGAAGGTTCACAGACAGGTCTGGAGATTACCAGAGCCAGCCCAAGACAAGTAGTGGAAGTATATGGCCAGGAGTGGGGTGGGTGGCTCATGGGAAGTGGGAAATCCCTCAATGGACAGTACGCTCCAACCAGTCCACAAAATCGCACACTTAGGATGACGCAGAAGGTTTGTCAAAGAATTGGAATGAATGACATGGGCAGTATTCCCTTTTGCTGGAGAAAATTTCCAAATGTTGTCTGCATTGTTCTGCAAACAACAGAGCAGACTGCAGAACTGGAGTGAAAAACACCACAGTCAGCTGGCAATAGCTCATATGCAAAAAAGGGCTTAATTCTTGAAACTGTTGGGAGTGAGTTATTTACCTAGATCTATCTAATGCTTTACCTACAGGACTTTATAAGAACATTACGAGGATTAGCTGATGTTTGTGAAGTGCTTTATGGATGAAAGTACTAAGTGTCCAGGACAGAGGCTACTGACACCAATTGCTTTCTGGCATTCTGCATTAAATATGCAGGGGAAGCAATGAATTTAAACAGGCTACTAAAACCCATTTGATTAGAAAAGAAGTATCTCATTGAAGTGCTTGAAGGCATAGCTCTTCACAGGGAAGGAGGACAGTCTATTCTCTTGCTCTGGTGCAGGACATGGTAGCCCCTGCCACCTAAATAATACTGCTTTAAATCTGCTAGGCATATGAGAAAACTCATTCACCAGACACAGCAGTGCTGTGAAATCCGTCCCCTGAGAACTAACAAGCAGCAGATTGCAGTTAAGAATTTCATGATGCGTCCTGAAAGGCAGCTCTTTCAAAGCAAAGCAAAGGGGCCATTAGGCCATATGCCCTGGGAGCAGGTCACCCAATTAATCTCCACTTAGGAAAGCAAAATAATTGGCCTCTGAAGTAAAAGGTGCTCATTCAGATAAAACCTAGGTGTTGTAAACTTTGAGATTTACCTATGCCTAGTTATTAACCTTCATCAGATTTAATTAAGCCCTGTGGGTAAAACACAAGCACTGAGAGATTTTATAACCGTGTCATATTTTCTAAAGGGAGACTAAATACAATTTCTTCTACCTTTTTTGCTTTGCGGAGCGGGGATTCTGTTCACCAGTTTTCCTGTACACAGCAGAGAGCACTGTATCTGGAGTATCCTACGTTTTTGTGATTCACATGGTACATTAAGCATCAACAGTTGCTTCAGCAACCATAGTTACTGCTGCCATGTAAATCTATCTACATTATTTTTTCTAATTCCTCTGTCAGAACTAAATATATGACCAAGCATGAGAAGCTCCTTACTGCACAGAGAGGATGCATAACTCTGAGCATTTTGTTCATTGTCTTAGTAAGCAGGGCACATCCATATACCGAAAGTTTATCTGGATATTCACCATCAAGGCACTGATGGATACTGAATTTCCTTGTATATTAGACCTCAGTAATGCATTTTTTTAATATTCAGTTTATTTCATTGGAAAAAAATGCTTAAAACATTACCTGACTGCTTAAGATTCACAATTAAGTCAGACTTAGATGAGGTGAAGCTGGTGTGTGAAGGTCATCTTACCAAATTCTTATTGGAAAGATGCGTTCCAAGAAAGAGCTATAAGGGCTGTACATTGTTTGCATGGAAAGAAGGAAAGAAAAAAAAAAAGGAAAGGAGGAAGGAAAAGAAAAAGAAAGAAAAAAGGTTTTTTAAAGTAAGTTGATTGATTTGAGGAGCACTGTACCATGCAACTGTTGAGTCTCTAAAATGACATGGTATGATTTTTTTTATTGCTGCAGTTCCTGCCCAGATTCCTCCAGTCCCTGGAGGTTTTATTGTGCTTCAGTGATTCATTTGCAAGTCCCACGTTTGCAAATGGCACGTACGCAGTATTAAAGCTTTCAATGGTGATTTGCAAACTGTAGCCTTTTTTGTCCATAGGGATGTGAACAGTTCCTTGATACTGCTGGCAAGAATGCCCTAAAGCATGGAACTGGAACTACTGCTGCTGACAGTGCCGTGTGAAAAAGAGCCATCTTCAAACAGAGCCTTCAGAAGGATCACCAGAAATACAGAAGGAAGAAAGGGAGCTACCACTGCTGCAGAAATAGCCACTGCATAGGACTTGCAACCCTTGCCAACAGTGTGTGGAAAAATATTACCTACGGCCACAGAACAAGGCGACATGGAGTGAAAACTGCTACCTGTTTCCTGAGACTCCTGACGGGTCTAGGAGGGATGATTTTGAGAGGTAGGAAGTGTTGAGGGAACATAACCAGGTCTCTCCCTGCAGTTCACCTCATCCCCTCCCACGATGTGTATGTGCTCTGTCACAGGCAGATATCCTACCCTTGCCTCCTGTGAGGAGCCATGTGTCCTCTCTGAGCAGCTGCTGCTTACCATGCTGTGACCCCAAGCATCGCAAGGGGTTAGTGTAGGCTAAGGGAAGAAAGGGTTGTTGAGCTTTTTGCCTGATGAAGCTCCTTCATAAATCCCAGCAGGAGCAGAGATCAGTACAAGCCAAAGGCAGCTCCTTCAGCAGGAGCACTACCCTCTTCTTGCTTAAGCAAGAGTCACTTTGTCACTTAAGGCCAGCAAGCAGAGCCGATGAATGGGTGAAGGCTTTGAAATTTCTCATTGAGATGGGAAGAAAATCACATATTTTTGATGAAACTGTCATTCTTCAGCAGCCTCCTTCCCATGAGGTTCAGTGTACTCATGAGGTTAGCGCATGCCAAGAAAAGCCAGGAACTTTGTTCACCGAGTGGGACGTTACAAATTTATCCAGGAGTACTGTCCTTATGCCATCTTCACCCACAGGTTCAGAGATGACAGAGCATCTGAGGATACCGCTTTTGGAAACCAAGCTGAGCGTGCCGCTCATGCCAGAGATGGGGCTAAAGTTAACTTGCTAAACTGGCATTGCCTCAGCCCCACCAGTAATACGCTAGTTCTAGGTGTTGGAGCTATTTGACTCTTTTATCTGGAGAGAAATGAAGGTCTGTACACACATTATAGTTCAGCTGATAAAATCGTTCAGATCTACTGAATCCATAGTAAGAAACTGTCTGGGTATGTCATTCAGATGACGTGAATGCATTTTGGCTCTGTATTTGAACATTCTTGTACCTTCTTTTCACAGATCCAAATGTAAAATCTCTGCGGCAGTTTCAGATCTCAGTCAGTAATGAACATAAAAATGCGTACATATTTTTCTTTGAAAGCAGTGCTGTTTCCATTGCCAAGCTGGTACATACATTCTTAGAGAAGGGAAAATTGCTCTCATTATGTTTACTTGACCTTGGTCCTGTTGTATACTGGGAAAGATACCTTTTATTTCTAATCATTGCTAATGACTGTACCTACAAATACCTATTCTCAAGTCCGTTTTTAAATAAGAACATTTTTTATCCTGATTATATCTCAAATGGTAGTGCTGTGATAAAGGCAGGAAAAAGCAGCATGAACTGCTGCACCAGAGCAGCAGAAGAAAAGAAATAATGCCTAGCTGTGGTTTGCTAATAGCAGATTGGGTGGCATGGTACGTTCCAAGTGTTTAAAAATAACAGTATGACATTAGTATATCAATGGTGTAAAATCAAAGGACTGCTGTCCTGCTTGGTAGGTCAGGAGTCTGGCATACACTACTATTTTAAGTGGCAGTAAAACCTGTATAGTGACAGTACAATCAAGCAAATGCTATTAGCAAAATTGTTGCTCTGCTACAGCAGTGACCGAAGGAAAAATGTAGATGCTAGGCTGGCTCTTCATTGCAGGTTGAATCTGTCATATTTGTCATATGTTTATTCTGACAAAAAAAAAACAAAAAACCTGCATGTAAATAATGTTCACAGATGATGTGGACATGACTAAGGGTGTACAAGTACTTGAGAAAAATCCTTTAATCTGAGTAAGGATGCATGCTTGTGTCTAGCTCTTAGCACTTCTTCGCTCTGGGGGCAAACTGAGGTGATCACAGAGTTTAGCTGTCATATTAATTAGTCCACATTTGTCATTTCATTTATGACTTCCATGTTAATACTAGTGAAATTAAAAAGCTTGTAACATTAGGATCTTTTCTGTCCGGCATAGGGACATCCAGATGATAAATTTGTGCAGTGCTACATTGTATTTTTTTTTACCTAACCACCCAATCACTTTAGATTTTTTCAAAGCAAGGTAAAGAAACCCATCACACATTTTCAAAAGTCTTAACCTAAGCTTTAAACATCTTATTTCCTCAGTTCCCAGGAAAATGGACAAATTTCTCTCATTAAGAGACTACAAGATCAGAATTTTGTAACACTGCGGATTTCCTGTTGAAGTTTTGCCATTAGTTAAATATAGAAATGGCAGAGTAATTCTCAAAGTAGATCACTTTAAGTCTTCTAAGAGGATTAAAATATCTGATTCAGAGACAAAGCCATTAGATGGATGACTTTTCAGAGCAAAGCAAAGCTCAGCTCTGCTCTGATGTTTATCCTGAAACTTCTACACTTTTTTCTTCAAGGTGTGCTACCAGTGTGTTAGCTCTGTATTTCAGGAATACTGAATGTGATTGTCCATGTTTAAAGTGACGTTTAGTTTATTCATTTATATGAAGCTATAAATAAGGAGTGGGATTTTTAAGCTATGCTTCCCACTGGCTTAACTTTACTTTTGAAAGCCTTGCTGATGCTCTATTTCAAGATTAGGCTGGGAAAATGACCGGACTTTTTCACATTCTAGACATAAAATCCTAATGTTGAAGAGAAGGGTATATTACTGCTGCTGTTCACGTTGCACTCCTATCCAGTGCTCAGACCTGATCCTTGCATCCAGCACACTGCAAAACCTCATTCACCTAATTGCTTGTTTAGATAAGAGTTTGTTGTACCTAAGTAACTTCTGTTGTTTACCTATTTTCCCCAGTGAGGTTGGCTATCATTTTGTCCAAACGCATTGTTGATGATATGTCAATTACAAATAAAAAAAAGCCAAGAACCTTGAATTACTCTGAATTGGTAGCAAGCTAAATTAGATGTTGAATGTTCACTACTACTTCCACTTCAGTAACAAACTGCAGCTAAGTGGCCTCCTGATCTGCACCATACGTCCCTTTGTAAGAAGAAAAATAGCCATAGAAAAAAGATTCATGTGGTTAGAAGGGTTCAATTTTTGCATAAATTAAACAAGAGAGTGAAATCTAAATATATAAGATAAGAATTGGACGTCCTTAGTAACATGTGAGTCAGCACTAAACTAGACTTATCCAAAATGCAGCAGAGCTTCAACATTCATAACAAGCCCTTTGCCAGACTCCCACTGAACCAAAGTAGAGGTTTTTAGGTTCTAACCTGGAGCACAATATAAATTAAAATCACAGAAAAATTCATGATTACAAGAAATAAATGAGAAGTCACTCTTCATGGGCAAGAGTTATTACTATTTTGGAAGAGAGAGCTGCAAGGAAGCCCTCGAGCTTTGCTGAGACCATAACACATGGATTCCCGTGGAGATGTGACAACTTGGTTTATCAGAGATGAACTGCACTGTGTCAACACAGGGGACTACTATTTATAGTGGGCAGGTGGAACTGGAAAGAACTTGATGGTGCTGCAATTACGCTGGTACCAACTGCCTCAATGCCTTCTTGTGCAACGTAATCTGTGGGATCTGCTTTAGCAGGGGAGTTGGACTTGATGATCCCCATAGGTTCCTTCCAATGCTTGCAATTCTGTGATTCTGTGTCTGACTCATTCTGGATCTGGATTTCTTTCTTGTTATTGCAAACCCTGTCATCTTGGAGAAAGATAGCCTTATGAAGAGTGCAGGGGTCTTCAGCCAAAGATCCCTAATCCAACACTGCCAACACATTTTGTAATTTCCTAAAAAGCATCCAGTCTAACTATAAATAAATAGAGTTGAAGTGCTGAGGTGAATTCACCAAGCTTTGCTACAACTGCTTGTCTATTCATTTATACTTTCATTCAGCTCTTGAATTAACTATGTTATTTGCACCACCCTCAGTAATTTATAAGCACAGAAGCAGGCAAAACTTGCTAGCTTCATAGAAGAAAGGGTGTGTTCTCTTTACATCTCTCATATTTTAAAATCTCTGGGGGCTGCTTCGTGTTTATTTTTGAAAAGCTATTTTCAAGCCCCAAACACCAGAAATTACCTCTTTGCACTCCTTTCTTAGAAGGCATAAATTGAAATGAAATATCTTTTTTAGCTTGTGTATGGTTTTCTTGCTGGGCAAAGTGCAACCTGCATGTTTTAAAGGCTTTCATACCCTGGAGCCGTATCTTGTGGGAAATGCTTAGGACTTAGCCCTGGAAGACAATTTTGGGTTCTGCAAGACATGCATCTGTGAACCCGCCTGCCTCTCCTTGCTGTATATCTTTCCAGAGCAATTCAAGAGGAGATTCACTGAACAAGGTAGGGGAGAGTCCCTCCATCTCTCTCTAACTTCCAGAATTCCTACTGCTTCTTCCACTCAAACCTGCCAGCACTGTTGGAGGGACATTAACTGGTTCTCAACTGCTAAAAAAAATAGCCACTTTACTGATAGCCATACGGAAGTGTCTGTCCCAGCGCATCTGGCAATGTGTTTTGTAGAGAGACTATCTGTGAACATCTCTACAATTTATGTATAGAAACATGTTGCTACAGCTTAGTTTCTACAGGTATATTAATGTCATGTCTTCAGCTTTTTCAGGTTCATGGCATGCATTAACCAGTCTGCACATGAGTATCAAGAGAAACTGTGTTACTGAAAGCTAAGTACGGTTTTGTCTGAACAATGCCACTGTACTGAACAGCCAGATGTATTCTGTTTAACACATCCATGTTTATTCCCATATATAATCCTAATTGTCTCTTCTAAGTTTGTAATCTATCTCCAACGTAAGACAAGTCCCAAAATTTCCCAGGTTATTAGGGTTGCCCATGCTTGCCTCATATAATATTAAGAAGCTAGGTTTAAGCTAGTGAACAAACAAGCACAGATAAATATTAAAAGCAAGAAAAGGAGGGCATTAAAAAGACACTGAACTAAAAATACACATTCATATCATCCCTTTCAAATGCTCTCTTTTGCATCAATATTTATATTTTAACCCAAGTCTGGGGTTCAAATTTACTCTTTTCTTGGAGAAATTGAATAATTTTGAGAAAAATAAACAGAACTTCATAATTCTTAATCACATTACCATACTACATGATTACAAAGAGAGTAGCAATGATGTGGGCATTCCCATGAAACGAGTATCCATTCCATCCCATACTCTTCAATAACCGTTCCTTTAATAGTGGGAAACTCACAGGGTATTTTAATAACTTTTGCAACATTGGATAACTAGAACTTTGTGCAACACAACAACAAATTGTACCAAGGAAGATGGCACACCACCCCTTCCAGAGAGCTGTGATCACATGTCCCAGGCCACACCTGGGGACTCTCTCGGTGTGATGTGATTTCACCCTGAATATTAATGTACAGTACAAAACAGGGAAAATAGCAATCGCAGCTGCACCAAATCACTGAGCACCAGAGCTACAGACAGAGAGCAGGAGACTATTCCCCAGGTACCCTTCCCATCCCATTTTCTGTGTCTCTGGCACTGTCAGCAGCTACTTCTGCTGAACCTCATGACCTAAATGCACAGGGGTAATGTTTTTTTACTCATCTACCTGTAGAAGGAAGGCATGACTTAAAACAGCACAACCCAGTGCCAGGAATAAGAAATTTTAGGGACTGATACTACCTCCTGATTATGTCAATGACTAGATTTTTAACATTCTTACTTTTAACCACTGAATATTATAGCTCTAAAATTGCAAAATAAGGAGAGGGAAGAACCCAGTACATTCAGTACTATAAAACATTGCCAGGCAATATGGATTTAGTATGCAGCCACAAACACGAAGGGCAGGGCAAGGAGAACAACTTGCAAAAATCTTACTCAAGTTTTCATTTGGTTTTCAGGCTATTTACCTTTCATGTGAAAGCAGTTTATCCAACCCTGGCTGATTAGCACAGAGCATAATGATGGAGATATGGGCTAGGAAGCAAAGTGTGAAGTTCAAGTAGCCCAAGGGGTTACATTTAATTTGCCAAACCACAGAGCAACTCTTCGCCTCGCACTGTTCCTGCCATTACCTGCATCTCGGGGAGCAGAGTCCGTGTCTCCATGTCTACTTGCCATACAATATCAGCTTTATTTTCTACACTTACTCTTGTGATGAAGCATGAATGATAAATTCCAAAAGAAAAGAGACAGATCAGACCTCTGCGAGTTTCCTAATCCCCTCTCTCCTTCCCTGTATTTATGGCCTTATTTGAAAATTTTGTTCATCCATCTGTAGGACTGTGCCTGAAGTTACATTTGTGGTGATACCTGTACTCACAGATACCCCATCTTCAGTAACGATCCCTAATAATAAGCACTATTCTGGGCACCTAGTGTATTCAGCTTATCCTTTAGAACCATACATATGACCATACTTTATTCCTGTCTGTTGTACATCTTTCTTTAGTGTCCATAAAAGCAGCAGTGTTTTTGGTTTGCCTTTGGACACTATCAGTTTTATTTTGCCTTAATCAAAGACTGACACAGAATTGTGGCAGGACTGCATGAGAGTGGGTGTCCAGGAGAAACACAAGTGGATGGTGTGCCACCTGGATTAAGTAGTATCCAAAGAGTGTCCCTTTCCAAAATGATGATAAGTTTCATGAAAAGGTATAAAAGATACCGCTTTTTTCATTTAAACAGAACATCTGTAAGTTTTCTCTAAGCACAGAAAGGCAATATGGATACCTACAGCAACTAAATATTTCCATTCTGCTCCTAGTAACTACTTTGAAAAATTAAAACCATCTCACTTGCACTGTTGCCTACTATTTTAGTAACCTGCAGAAGGACAGAAGAAAAATCAAAATAAAATTATTTTAAAATATATCTTCTATGTGAGGTGTCAAGTCCTAGTCAGATTATAAAAGGGATTAAATAACTTCAAAGGAAAATTAATGCATAAAGTCGATTCTCAGTATCAGAACCTGGTCTGCCTGAGTACAAATGTTATAGTTTTCTTTAGATCTCAAAAATGTTAATTTCTTTTTGCCTTCTACCAGCACATATTTGTGCTGGATGAGGGACACATGCCCATAAAGTAATTGATCAGTTTTTATCTAGATAAACACCTCCATGTTTGTTTGCAAGACAGAAAATACAAGGAAGGTAAATGCTGACAAATGATAAACTGTCATTATTTTATTGAAGGTATTCAGTAATTCTCTTGTGGCTATTTATAGTCATGCTGGAATTTAGGAAGATTTACCAACCCAGTGATATTGTCTGCCCTGTGGAAAAAAAAAATAAACTCCTTACATGCTTCAAGTACTTTAAAGCAGTGAATATAAATGCAGTAAGAATGGAATGATTCAATTTTTTAGCATCTTTTTAAACCTCTGATTATCTATCCTTTGTATTTCAATCTCTGTCATTTTATGTTGCAGTAGGTTTGTGTTTTCTGAATACAATCCCAAGCAGGTAGCCTTAATGTTTCCCAGACTTTACCCATTTTGGATCATCCATAGAACTTTACTGCCTCATTAAAACTGAGCATTTTAAATTAAGTTTATCTTAGGAGCCCCAAACTAATGACACAGTGTGTTACTAAGGAAATACAAACAATAAATTGAACAAATAAAAGTTAGAACAATTTATTGGTGTTTACACTCCTGAAAATAAAGTAGGACCAGAATGCCATCTCTTTTAGGTTTGAAGGAAAGTTCTCATCCTGAACCAATAAAGTAACAACTGAATTAAAAACAAACTGATTCTTTTTACTGTTCTTTAATTAGAGTATAATTAAATGAGAGTTATTTTTGTCATACCAGATTTTCTCAGCCTCTAGAACTTTTTCAAAGCATCCGGACTTCAGAGCAACTGAAATAACTCTTAAGTATCCCACTACAGGATTTCTAGTATGACTTTCTCACGTGAGTTTCCCATCAGCTTTCTTTTAGAAAGAACCACAGGTTCCTTCTTTATAGCCCTCTTCTTTCTGCAGATTGGTTGAGTGCAATGAGGATGCGGAGAAGCAATCTCCTCAACCCTGTTTCAGTTTTTCTCCTGTCATCCAGGCTCTGAAAATCCACCTTATCTTCCTCACTCCTCATCCAAGCCATTTCTCCCGTTGCATTTGCTTCTGTCTATGCCACTTCTTCTATTACTTAACCTCAACTGAACCTCACTGTAATGTCCATTCTGGGCCCCAAAACAGTCCTAGACTCCCCAGACCCTATCTTAATGCCCAGTTCCAAACTAACTGTCCCTCAGAACTTTATTCCTAATTTATTTCTGTAGGAACAAGCAAATGGGATTTTATAAGTAGAATGAAAAGGCATCTGGCTACCAGAAATCAGTTCCTAAAAATAAATCAAAGTCCAGACAGAAATTAAATACCATTGCTTTACCTGTTGGAAAACTGTTCCACACCTTCTTTAACTTCCAGACAAAACTCCAGATTCAGTTTGTACTCTTTTACTTTGAGCCAACATTGTCCGCAGTGTGTGTTAATTAATTTACTTAAAAACATCAAGCATGTCCTCTCTCTGATTTTCACTAAACTAAATTTACTGTGCTTTTCTAATTTCCCTCCACTAAGTTTTCCATTGTCCCACTCATTTTAACCCTCCACCTCTGCACCTGTTCCAGTCTGGATACATCTTCATTAAACATAACCATCCAGAATTGAATAAAATATTGCAGACAAGTTTTTACACATTAGCACTAATACCTTCCTATCCATATTCAGAATGCTATATCTCAAGCTTTCACATATATTTTCAAAGCTGTGTCAGACTGATACCTCATATGTTCACAGAACAAATTAATAACTCCCCATTTCTTTATCCCCATAAATTGTTAAGAGTTGATAAACTCCAAATTTATTGATTAAATTTGTTATTCATCCCTAACTCCACTTCCAGCTACTGTACTGAATCCTATCTGTGCTACTCTAGCTGCCAGTGATGTTCTAAAATATCCTGAATGATATTCTCACTCTTCCTGAATACTTTCAGTACTTCACAACTGCTTGTTATCAGCACATTTAGCACACTGCCATTCCTGGTGTCAAGGTCATTAATAAAAATATTTAATGTGTTCTGTCTCAAGACTGATCTTTGAGGAGTAATCAGTCAGACAGATGTTCTTTCAGCACAATCTCAAGCTCCCTTCTCCAGCATTTTCCTTACTGATTTTTTAATTCTTCTATAAAAGCTGCATACTCTAAAGTTTGACTAGTACTTTCCTATATGACATCAGGATGAATACAAGACAAAGAAAATGTAGTATCTCTAATCTGTAAAATCAATTTCCTAACAAACAAAGGTGGAAAGCCAGTATGCTGCGAGTTACCTGTGGCAGAGTAACGTTATATTTTATCCCATTTTCACTTTCTTTATTCTTCCCATGCACATTTCTGCTAAGACATAACACAGTAGTGAAGCCAAACAGATGAACATTATTACAGCACTCATCCACACACCGGGCCAGTCAAAGAAAACTTTTATTGTGCTTGTTATTATTTTTTTGTCATACAGTCAGTATCTCACCCTCATTATAAGTTTATAGCTAACAGCTAGCTCTGCAGATGTTTAAAATCATGAACCACTGATTTGGCTCCAGCGAGAAGTATTCAACACATTTGAAAACCAGATCCCAAAGTGTTGTGAAGGATTTGAAAAAGGGTGTGCCTCTCACCTCACTTTGCACAGACAACCTGTAACACAAGAGGAGAGAAAATCCCACTCCCAAGGCCAGAGGATTATTCAATTATTTGATTTCTCTTTTATACATGATTTTCTCCAGCTCATTCTTGACAGAAACTAGATGAAACTGAGGACCAGCTCATGGTTCTGAAAAAAACGAGTTTAAGGAATCTTCATGTGAAGCTGAGGATAGGATTTCAAGGACACACCATTCTCATTTGACTTCAGACCTTGAACTGGAGCCCCAACCTGCTGATCTGTACTCTCCAGCATCCATTAGCCAGCTCTCCAAGAAGAGGAGCTTAATGCAGGTCTGGGGCATGCCTCAAGCCTGCAAGTTGCACAGACAAACACTTGGCACTGGCCGAGCTCAACGTGACTCATCAACCAGCCTTTAAAAGGGCATCTCAGCAGGCTTGGCCCCAGCCTCCACACCATTGCACTTCACACCACTCCACTCTTAGCATCTCACCACAAAAGCAAGATCAATGCCTTGCAATAAACAGTTAGGGCTGAACGCTAGGGGTCTCTGTCAAAGGTGAAGAAAACAGCCGGGGAAAGTATAGATTAGACATGACTGGATAAGGCCCCAGGTAAACTAGAACAGCTTGCACACCAGTAGCTCAAGCAACTGAAGAAACACAAGCTCTCCCTTGTGCACAGCTAAGAAAAGGATATCACTCACGCTTGGTGTTGGTCTCCTTTAAAAAAAAACTCTGGCATAAGTATTGTCAAAATAGTGGAGGAATCTTGGCTACTGTGAACAAGTAGAACAGACTTATTTTAAGTGGTTTGCCAAAGCCAAGCTGGAAACCTGCTGGCAGAATTTTTTCCCCACATTTCAGAGATAATTTCATCCATATTTATTCATGCTTTAAAAGAAAAAATAAAGCTTTAAAGATGGATGAACTATTCATAGTAAATAATGTAGTCATCAAACACAGACTTGTAGTCACTGGATGTATTATCAATGAACAGCCTGATTTTTATGAATATGCTCATTAGCTGTAATTGTTTAACAAATGATTTATCTGAAAAAGTTTCATCCCCTGAGTTGTCTCTTATCTACTTGCTGTCTTTGATTATTCACTAGATATGGCACATGATTACTTTGCTCCCTCATAGAACAAGTGAAATATTATCAGTAGCTATGGACACTTTCAGCATGAATATTCATTTGTGATTGTATATGTTATATGACTTGTCATTACAAGCATCCATTATCCCACTATGAACAGTATCTTGACTCCTTAAAATTAAATTGAATTTATTGTGGCATCTATTAATTAGAAAGGTTACTTTAAAAAGACAAGTAAGATATTACCGGTAAATGTTAATTCATCCCTTGTTGCAAATATTTTTCCTTTTAAATACACGTTTTAAATGCTGCAATGAACATAAAAATAGGCTTTAACTCTTACACAGCCAAGCATATGCTGTAGCATGGGTTATCTTCAGACAAGCAGTATGTCTACACTGAAACCCAGAGGTCTGACAGTGCGTTCATGTACGCTCTGTCTCCTCAAAGTAATTTACATTGTAGGAGACAACATGTTAAGAGCGTGCAAAAGATAAAAGAAAAAATACATATGTGGAAAAACTGTAAACATTCACAGGAAAAGCTGAATGTCCCAGGAAATAGAAAAAAATAAAGAAAACAAAGTGAATTGCTGTGGAACAGCTGGAAATCTCCACAACAAAGAAGAGCTTGTAACAATTAATGACCAAAGATAAGGACAGAAGGTGGAAATTCTGCTTGTAATTCAGACAAATTAAAGAAAACTTCAGATCCGTGTAGAAGGCTGACATGCATGTTTGTTTATGCTGGAAAATATTACATATTGCTTTAGAGTTATTATTCACATTATCCCAGAAATAGCACTGAGAGCTACCTCAGTGTTATTTCAACAACTTCTCTCCTATAAAGTAAATACCTGCTAAACATGGCATACCAAGTGACATACTGACAAATAATGGACCACAATGTGATTTGTTAAGAGTGTTTATATTGTTTTAGTAAAAGAAATGTTTTTGAATGCTTTGGTGTCTGTGCTATCCATTGTGAGCGGCCCTTCTAAGATCTGTACTAACATTTTTAAAAAGAAAACTTCAAAACCCATAGAAAGAAATTCGTGTCTCTGCTTGGTGCCTGAATTTCAGAGTGTTTATAATAATTGCATAAAATAGTTCCATACAGTTCAGTAGGGGGTTGAGAGTCTCTTATGTAGTCACTATTGCTAATAAGGGTATCGATTTTTTTTTTTATGAACCAGGAAAAAAGGAGAATATTATGTGATAAAAGCTTTTTCATCCATAAAATAGCAAATACAAGAAATAATAGCAAAGCACGGGTACAAAATACAAGCGTATCTTGGGAAGACGTTATCTACTCATTTACTAAGTGGAGAGATATTACCAGTAACAATTACTAAGTAGAAGGTAGGAGTTGAAATAGGAGCCCTTCTCAAATTCTTCACGAACAGAAGAGAAAACAAGATTTGCTCTAAGTCTACTTATGGTAAAATGGAATAAGCCAAAAAGCACCCAACAGATCTTCAGGGGAAAAAACAGCTTACAGCTTTTCAGAAAATAAAACCTGGGGCCTATTATGGAGGAACACTGAAGAGAGTGAGTCAGACTATTGTATTGTATGTAGATGAAGATGTTTGATGAGCGGGCATTTAGAGCTTGATCTTGGCATCCATAGAGAATCCTATCAGAAGGTGTCTCTGCTTGGGGAGGGGATTTGGACCAGCTGACTCCAAACTAACCATTCTTTGATTCTAGGAACTCTTGCTTTTTGCTTTTCAGCTTTAGTGGTCGGATTATGAAGATATCTTTCCCGTGGACTTCAAGAGAAAATGTTCATTATCTACAAGTGGAAAACCTCCCTTGGTATCTGAAAACAGAAAATAGAAAAAAAATTAAAAAAAAGGTGATTAAAGAAGTTGTTGGAGCAACTAAGGGATCCAGTGTATGCACACTACCTAGAAGTAAACTGGGAAAGGTCCAAACAAGAATTTGGTATGTTCATCAAGTTAGTAGAGACAGAGCAAAGAATAGCATTTTAATCAGAATCACAGTAAGAAATAGAGCATACACATAGTGTGGAAGAAAACAACAACAGAAAAAAAAACAGTAAGCCACTTTTGGATGGAATTGGAGTATTTGTGAAAACGCAAAATTATTTTCTAAAGGACTGTAAGTAAGAACAGAATGGATTTGGGAGAACAGAAGCGTATGTATTCTTCAGAAATAAAATGCTACCGCAACAATCAAGACCATTATAATAATAGCCTCAATAAGGATTTTTCAGTAAAACATGTCCAGAAATTTGAATAAAACCTTGAATGCAAATGGAGCATGCATTCATATTAAATATGACAGTAGACATCAAGTCCAGCTGCAATACAGGTGGTAATCTAACATTTTCCATTGGACAGCCTACTTCTACTACAAATATTTGTGAGTTAGTTCTTAAAAGATGAAAAATCTTGAAATATTATGCAAGTTGTCTCCAGTCATCCTTCCCAAGATCCATTTTATTTAACAGCTTGAGTTTAGGACTAAAATTTCAAAAATTACGCTGCATATGAAGGTTAAGGTATGAAAAGTAACGTAAGGTATGTGTACATCTCACTGTAAGTTACTGATGTCTGGTTCTTCTCTTCTAATATAGATATTTGAAATTTCCAAAATATGACTGAAGCTATGCTGCCCATGGCCATCTTTTTATCTATATATTATTCATACAACACAGATTGAAGACAAATTGCCTCAATAAATTGCATTATTTCATACAACAGTGGGTTTAACATTGTTGTTCTCGTTGTACTGGCATCACTGGAGAGACATTTGATTGTTGTAATGTTATAGAGGAGAAATTTTTTTTTCAGTTGAGCACTGTGTAGTTTATTCCTTTTAGCTGATGTTCCACAGCCGCCAGATATGCCTTTAAAAATCATAATCACATGAACTCCTTTATAATTAATGATTACTACTTCGTAAAATTCCTTAACAGAATCCTATTGGCTTCATCAGAATTTTCAGCAGTTTGTTCTGTCCTGGAATAGAAATAGATACAAATTTCTCCCTCTCTAGATTAGCAGTGAAATATGAGACTTCTGAAGAGAAGATTTTCATGAATTCTCACTTTAAATACTGTATCATCAATTACTGGAAACTTACTGGGTTAGAAAAAAATCTGAAGGCATGATATTGTTGCTGATGGTACAGGATTCAGCAGGAAAACCCAGACTGATCAGTTGATTTTGTCTGAATTGGCAACGCTGTAGAAGAATTCCATGGGAAAAAAAATCAGGAGTTTTCTATATTTTTGTTAATATTATGCCATGGGGATGGACATGAATGAACAGGATTCAAAATGGAATAAGATTTCAAGACCTGAAAATGCTCAAGTAACTTGTACTACTTTCTTCAACTGTCAGGATACAATCCTAAATGGATGGTGACACCCTTACTCTAAAACAGTTTCTATTCTTCTTTTGAGTTTCCAAATATACAACAAAAGGGATGGAGGGGAGAAAAAGAGATAAATATAGATGCTGATAATTTTAGGAAATGCCTTCTGGCACGTCCAGAAATAGAATGGAAACTTCTGACTCACAGGTCTGCATCCAGGTCTCACTCAGGTCAGATATTAGGAAAAATTTCTTCTCCAAAAGATTGGTCAGGTGCTAGAATGGGCTGCCCATGGAGGTGGTTGAACCATCATCATCCCTGGAGGTGTTCAAGAAACATTTAGATCTTATACTAAGGGACATGGTTTAGTGGAGAAACATTGGTGGTAGGTGGACAGATGATCCTGGAGGCCTCTTACAACCTCAGTGATTCTAGGAACCACACTGTATTTTTAAGAGTTTCTTTTTAAGTCAAGTGAATGCATATTTCATAAATATTAATCTTGCAATCTATTGTGAAATTGTCAAACTCACTTAAGTCTTTAAGTGCTATTAGGAGTTTACTTTGTTTTTATAAGTTTTAAAACAATGACCTATGATAGAGCACCAGATGTTACATCATTTCATCACTAATACTTAGTATTTTATAAATCAGTGATAATCTGAGCAAGGCTATGAAAATCTTACAAGCATCAGCAACTCAAGTTCTGCTCAGATCTTTATTTTGTGTACTAGACAACATAGAAATGCCAAATGATAAAGGTGCTTTCATGAATGGAGACTATTATTAATGAAATTATGTTATTATGAATGAAATTAGTCTTAGCTTTATATTGTCAACATAGAGGATAAGTATACATCCTTCATTATCCATCTCTCAAATGTTATTGCATTGAAGATGCCTGCAGAGATTTTATTTGTTTTCTAAAAATATATATGGTTTGATGTCTTAAATGCATGTTCCATGTTGTGATTTAACCAAGCAGGCAGCTAAGCAGCACACAGCTGTTTGCTCAATCCCTACTCCCAGTGGGATATAGGAGAGAACTGAGGAAAAAAAACAGCAAAGGCAGCGTGCACTCTGGGATGATCTGCCCAATGGGAATAAACCGGTCTTCAAGAGAGTGGCCTAACTACACCTGGAAACATCAAACAGGCAACAAAAAGAAAAAAATTATCTTGAATTTAGTTCAAAATTTAATTATTGAGAACAAAGCCAATCACAGTATGAGAAAAAAATGAAGACATCCTAAATGCCAATGCATGCATAATCACAGAATGGTTGATGATAGAAAAGCGCTCTGGTAATCATCTAAACCACACTGACTACTACAATTTTGTTCTCCTTCACCTGCCTTGAATGAATGACACAATTAGATGCTTTATCACCTTCCCAGGGAAGGAAGTCAGGCTGGCCCAACTACAGTTCCCTAAGTCTTCCTATTTGCCTTTCTTGAAGAAAGAAATGACATTTGTTTTCCTCTGGTCTTTGGGCACTTGTCCCAGTTGCCACAATTAAGGAGACTATAGAGTGGCTACATGATGACATCTGTCATTTCTTTCAGCACTCATGGACTTGCAAGCATCCAGTTTGCTCAAGTATTTCCTGATCTCCCACAGAAGCTACATCTTCCTTGCCCCAGCCTTTTAGCACATCTTCCAGGACCTAGAAGTCCCAAAGGCTAGTCTTGCTGGTAAAGAATGAGGCAAGGAAGGCATTCAGTGTCTTGACCTCTTTGCTGTCCATAATAAGCAAAGAGATACTCAGACTGCTTGCTTATGAACACACACTTCATTCATTTGCTGAAAGCTCATAGAAGGAAGCATGCAAATCACATGTTTAAACAATGTGATATTAGAAGGAATGAAACAACAAAAACAGCGGAGGATGGCTTTCACCACCCCCAAACCACTGGCAGCAAAGGTCTTAAGATATCAAGCACTACCATTCCAACAGAAAAATCACAATATGGATATAGTGGACACATTTTTCCTTCTGTCAAAGCTCAGTGTAGAGTAAGCTCAAAAAGTTTTCTTTAATAATGTACGGGGGAGAAAAGAATTATCATGCGGGCTTCTCATTCTCACTGACAAATGTTTCAGCAAAAGCTACACTTCAACCCTTAGAACCTGTGAGAAATATTTCCTGACCTGTAAGAGTGTTTGACCTAGAGGCACTGTGTACCATGGAAAGTGCTTGATTATCAGGGGGTGCATAATTCCTTGGCGGTGATGGAGACTGATTTACATTTCTTATGTGGAAAGAGAATCAAATATAAAACTGTGTAACCTAACTAGTATGTTCTAGACTTTATGCTTTAACAGGGCCAATTCAGAAGCGCTGCAAATAATTATGAATCAAATCAGTCAAGAGAAAAAAAACAAACAAGCATCTGAGAGATAACTGGAACTAATTCACATTGTACTCAAAATACATAATCCAAAAAAAGTGGAAGAAATATCCACACTGTGTATAAAGCAACCTACTACAGGAAAAAAGCAGGCACAAAATTATATTTGCTATATATATGTACACATGTATTTTTAAAATGGAACAGAGGGAATATATCCATAACCACTCAAAGTGCTCTGTCGTTCATTATTTTAAAATCTGTATAAACGTATGGTAAATTCTCAACATGCACCTGTAATAAGATTTTGATGAGAATACTGTTCATCCCTCTGTTTAATATTTATGAAATAAGCATTTACTTAGTGAAAGTAAGCCTTTAACTGAAGCAGTGCAGTTCTATAGACAGAATGAAGAAACTATAAGTAAGCTTGAAGCAAAGGAATGACATAGGAAATGCATAAAAGGAGAAAAAGCAACATAAAAAACGTCTAGCCAGCAGAGTTAGAAACAACGCAAATGACACATTCAACTGAACTAGGAACAAAAGGAATCCTGAGAAGAGTGTCAGTCCATTGCTTTTTAGATAGTAATTCTGTTCTCTCCTACCTAGGCTCAGCTCAGAATTAGACTGTGACAATGATGCTGTCTTTGCGCAGAGGCAGGTGGTAGTTATCTGCTTAATGCAGAAGAGGCCAAAGTGGTCTGTCAGAAATGTGCTTTTCCAGTGGTGGGATGATGCAGTCAAGACCTGATGATGAGCATTAAGCCAGCAAGCAAACTTCAGCAACACTTTGGTCACTGCTGCTTAACTGCTTCCTCATTAAGTGAGGTGTTTTTAAGTAAACTCATCCAGGTAACTTGTATTTTACATAAAGGAGTTGATTTCTGTTGTCTTGAGATTCCTACTGGTAGCTGGGTCTGAACTTTGTATTTCTTCTACAGACTTCTTGTACAGAGAGGACTCCTGTAAGATCTTGTGCTCCCATCTCACTTATCACATGCCAGCCAGAGTGCTGGAGAACTGCCTTGTTAGCCTGCCAGCAAAATGGTGGACAGACAGAAACCTAGAAGTCCAAAGAGAACTGACCTGCAGAATCCTAAATATCTGACTCCTTGGCAACCTCAACTCTCACATAAATCTGGAAAAACCAACCAGAAAGGCTACTGTGGTGTGAGGAACACAAGGACCTCAGCTGTCAGTCACAGACATGAATTGTCCCTGGATTCTTGACCTTTCCATTTCCAAGAGGATTTCTTGGCCTTTCATGGTTCTTTTTTGAGTCTGGAACCAAACAAATTGTAAACCCTACGCAAAAAAAAGTTATCTGTCAGAGTGGTCTGACATCATCTAGAGGAAGAGGCAGGCTGCAAGAATGTTATTATAATGAGATAATTTAACCCCTAGATTCTGTAATGAGGAAAACAAAATAAAACAAAAACCAACGCAGGACACAAAGGAGTTTTAGGTAGCATAAGGTAAAAGAAAACAGCACATCATCAGGAATGTTATTACAGGAGGCAAATACAATGGGAATGTTGTTATTAATATTTCATTTGTTTTGGGAATGCTCAGCACTATTCAGGTCCAGTTCTTCCTTTTTTCAGGACTCCTGATAACACAGAGTTGATCATCACACTGCTGTTAATCCCATGCCAGTGGTAGGTTTCCAGATCAGTGCCTCACAACATGCCTGAACCAAAACCCACATCAGAGTCTTCCAAAAATGGTACCATCCCAGCTTTACTTTGTGGCATACTTAATTCTCTTAAAGCCCAGGGCATTTCAGCAATGTGGAACTGGAAAATCAGTGCAGTTTTACAGTGCATCAAAGGTCATATCTGAAGGTCTTTTATTTTAAGCAGTCATAGGCCCATGTTTTCAAAAAGCATTGAGTGATTTTGGATGTTTTGTTTTTTTACAGGTGCTTAATCAAAAAAGCTGGAGAGAGTTTGTTTTCTCCAGAAGTATGAGGATCTGATTTCAGAAACCAACTCAAAAAAAAATGGTTAAAAAAGGCAAATGAAAAGGAAGGGGCAACAAAAGCTTTGCAGTACTGCCTCATTACTCTCACTTCACAAATTTTCCTCCATTTTTAAAAAATAATTTTGCTGAGTGCATAAATCTCTTTGCTTTTGTCTCACTTAGAATATGCTGTTTGAACAGTTATTTCAGATACATGTATTTTAAACAATTTACTTCAAATTATGAACTCCATGCTGCCAAGCATTCAAATGTACTTATAATTACAGTGGTTGGGAGTGACAAACACCAGGAGACCACCTATCAAGCTAATTTATCTCCATGTCTGTAACAGTATCAATCCACTCGTTGAACTTTACACTACTGGAGAGCATACGGTATTTACAGTGTTATACATTTGCCAGATGCATGTTAATTAAAAGAGGAAATTTAAGCACGTCTTTGCCTGGTTTCTTCATTCAACTGGCTTGAGAAATACTCAAAAGTAATTTTCATTAAGTGCTGTGCTATTTACTGGTGAGGACAGAAATGGTCATTAGTGACTCCCTGCTGCTGAATGCAGCTCTCCAATTGTTCATAATTCTTGGGGAAAGTTTGCTTTAAAGTACAAAAAGAATGCTAAAAGGATCCATATGGATCATTGTTCCAAACCTGTTGTCTAGTCACAAATGCCAGTATAAAATGACATTTAGTTTTAAACTTAGGATGTGAGTTTTAACAGTTGAAACAAAATCCATAAAGGAGCAACAAGAACATGTTTTCTAAAATAAACTTCAGGGAATAACAGTCAAGAGTCCAACTAATGTGTTGGCTTTTTCCTCTTAAGAACCCAGATCTAGATTTTCAACATCTTAAACTGGGAAAAGTTTTTGGAAGATTTCTTTTATACTTTTTCTGTTTCCTTCTTTGCACCAGGATGGCGTACAGAACTGATTGGAATAGGATAGGTGTGATTCCCCCCCCAGATTAAACACATGAAAAGGACTTGCTGCTTACTCAAGTCCTGTGCCACTCTATGCTGGTTCAAAAAAGTTGGGGCGAAGAGAACTGATGTGCTCACTAAAGTAATTTGCCAGGACCTCACGCTTCCTAATTTATAAAAATGATTTGCTCCATAAATATATGCTGACTTTGACTAGTAGGCCTTCCTCAGTCATACTTTCACATGGATAAACTATTCTTGAGAAGTTTCTCCATTCCATAGGACAAAAAGTAGTGTTTTCTTTAACAGCAGATGAGTCTTTGTGTGTTCCTGCCCCACTTAGCTATCCTAAAACCAGTACATTTATTGCAGAAGTTGGGAGAAAATGCTACTTCCCATTATTTTTACAGTTACCATATTTTTCTCTCACAGTATCTCAAGGTTGTTGTAGAATACAGTCTTGCTCACCATCAACATTGTGATAAAAAAAAGCAGTAAGTTGCATTTCTTCCTTTTCTATGGTATTTTTTTTTTTTCTTTTCCCACTGCATTCTGTGACAAACCCTGTCATGCTGGGAAATAACTAGAGGATGTCTTCCTGGGGAAATTCAGCCCTACTTAAAACTTATGATGTTAATACACACAAGCAGCAGTTTTCAGATGCAGTTATTAATGAGCATAGAACCATCAATAAATCGATCCATGGCAAAGAGTGGTACGGTAGAAAAGCAATACAAGCCATCTCCATGAATCACTGCACTTTTGGCAAATTCATCTTCTTACTCATTAGTGAGAGCTGTCTCTTTTAGGCAAACTCTCTTGCAAAGGCACCAAACAATCTTTCCTTCCATGCAAAATACCCTGTTTGTCTTTTAAATAGACTCTCCTCTCCAAAAGAGCATATGAAATATTCCTTTAGAAGTAAACCTAAAACCTGCCCATAAATCAGTGTTAACATGCATATCAAAGATTTTCTACAGAACTGTATAATGCCAGAAGCACTCTTCTTTTTCATAAAAATCTTACTGAAGCTTTAAACAGCAACTTCTAACATCATTACTTAGACATATAGCACATTATGCGTGCATTTTTTTCTTATTAAAATCGTCGATTATTGCTTTAATTACATACAAAAGTGTATAGGTATATATATATCAAGAGAATAAAACGTTAACTAAGCAAACGAAATTCTACCACATGAGGATGTTATAGCAAAGTAGGAATGACGCCCTGTGCTAAGTCTGTGAACTCTGACTGCACTGAGATCACAAGGAGCACAGAAGTTTATGACCCACAGAAAGGTGTCCTCCCCGTAAAGAAGTTTCCTTGTGTTCCCATAGCAGTTGCTTTCTTCAGAAATTTGTGTCTTTCTAACTTGGGGACATTTCTATAGTTTCTCATAATTTCAGTTTTGGAAGTACTGGTCATGTATGAGTTACATCCTAGCAAAAAAAACTGAGGAAAGTTTCATTTTACACCCAGGCTTTTGTGCCCAGTGGGGAGATACGTGGTTTGCACTATTAAAGGAAATGCACAGTCCTTGCAAATACTGGGTCTCAATTACTCCCCTTCTTCAAGGAATGATAATGTAGTAAATCATATACCTATGAAGTTTTATGAAATATTTATTATA
Organism: Numida meleagris; assembly: GCF_002078875.1. Lineage (NCBI taxonomy): Eukaryota > Metazoa > Chordata > Aves > Galliformes > Numididae > Numida > Numida meleagris. The sequence goes on from NC_034410.1 coordinate 83,521,308, forward strand.
AAGATTTACCAGCCTTATTAGTTTCACCTCTGTCAGCAGTAGAGTTTTCACAAAACGGAATGATTTTTATTTTCCACTTCTCAGCCTTTGACTATAAGACATTAAAACAATACAATGATTTATTTTTCCAGATGTGTTTTTCTTTCTCTGAGCATTATTTTCTTCCTGGTTTGGTTTAATTTTACACTTGACTGAGGTGTATAAACTGAAGGAACTGCGGTAATTTTGGGAAAATACATACGTGGGTTACAAAAAAATCTTTAACAACAGTTGTAGCAATAAGATAATCATCTGCGGTCTGAATACAACTTATTTTAAAAAAAACAATTCATAGCAGTGGTATAAGAAGCACTTCTCACAGCTTAGAAGTGATGGACTCTGGACGTACATACTCCATTTCTAACATGACCCCAGGCTTTCTCACTCATGTAATCCAGAGATGACCAGACTTCTTCCCCTGTGCACCTGTCTGGAGTGCAAACATTACTTTGGTTAAAGCTAACTCTCTTCGGTTGTACTCCGTCAGTTTCCTAAGTGTAGTCACTTTACATAATCACACTCTGTTGTGGTTGCCTCTTCCACAGGAACCTCCTCTCACAAAACTTGTAAATGCACTGATGAGTAGCAATCAAATCTGATGGAAGCATAGACAAGTCAGAGACATTTGTGCAAGCTCCACATAACATGCCAAAGTGGAACATCCTTACCCCAAATTCATTATTATCCAGCGACTCCCAAGCCTATGCCAACAAACACCAGCACATATCAAAACAATTCAGTTAAAAAAAAAACAAAACAGAGAAAAAAAGAAAAAAGTCTGCTACTGTACAAAGACATTACAGGGCATCTGGGATATCTTGCTCAGAAGTAGCTCAAGTATTGCTTGAGGGAGTCAGCATTTTTCCATACAAGGAAGGCATATTAAGTTCCCCTTGTACTATTAAAAGCTGTATCTTTGACAATTCCTTTACCCACACTATCAGAAAACAAATTCACTTAGTGGAGTAAGTCTCCTTCCCTAAGCCTTGAATTTCACTTCTTTATCTTCTTCTACCTATGGCTTTTCTTTCAGTTTGGAAGTACCCATTTCTGACAGCTCACTAATTGGTCTCCTATATTACCTCTAGGAATAAGAAATGTCCCATCTGCCTTCAGCTTGTGTGGCTCTCATGGTGTTTATTTGTGAACTCTCTCTTTGAGCTTTTCATGCCTTTCTGGCTAAACCCTTCATTCCTTTAATGCTTTGAATTTTCTGTCATGGCCAGAACTGCACACCATCCCCAAGCTAAAGGCTTGTATTACATTACTTCTTTTCCTTACTAAATTCTGTTTACTTTAATCATAGCTTAATTCTGTGACCCCTCTTTTCAAGAGCTGTTCTCTTATCCAAGACACAGGTACTCAAAATTGCAAGCCTGGCTCTTCAGTCTTACATCAGTCAAAACATTCTTCCTCTTTTTTTCCCCTCATTTCTGTAATCTCAGCAAAAATGCAGCTAAATAAATGTGTTAATTCGTTTTCAGAATGAATACAGTACTCCTCAGATTTCTGCAACACAGTTTCATAGTCAGTCTCCTCTGTCTGGGATACCTGAAAACTATGAAAAACCTGTTGCTTCTGAATGTGCTGTTATCAGAAACAGAGCTACCTACACCTCTCTCCTTCCTTACTGCCCCTACTCCCCAGCAAGAAGTGGAGTGCTATTCTCTAATTACACTACTGGGAGGTGGGGCATTTTAAAATTCTTTTATTTTTGGCATCCTGTACTGCCCATCAAGGACCCTGAGCCAACTCTTTCAACAAAAAAATGTTTCTTTCAGCAAAGAAGTTTGAACAGCTCAACACATCATATCACAGGTTTCTGCATAAAATAATAACCAGTTGTTCAATTCAAGCCAAAAGCTTCTTAGGCTCCCTACAATCTCTGTAATAGCACAGCTTCTGCATTTTTATTATTTTATTGTGAAACTGTCCTGAATTTGTGTCTGCTGTTTGGTGGTGGTTGTAAGTTGTTTTGGTTTTGTTTTTTTTTTTTTGAAGTGGTAAAAGTGTCTCACCTCAAATACTATTCTGTCCATTGATGCTATTAACAAAATTCCTGTGGGAAATGGAAAAGAAATTTCTCAGAGAAACTGCAACTTAAAAAACCTTCAAATCAGTTTTTCACTACTGCTCTTTCTCCCTCCTTTTAATAGCTTTCATGTAAATATTCAGAAACCATGCAAAGGGCTCTTCGAGAGAAGAAACTGTCACTCTGTGACAGATCCAAATCTAAAGCATTGTATGTTCAGGGGAGCTTCTGACTTTACCCCACTGCTGAAAGAAGATAGTTAAGAACTCTTGTTTATTACCTCATGCAGAGTAATGGCAAATATATCCCTACCCTCTACCAGAGAATGACCAAGCATGAGCTAGCAAAGCAATTAAATTCTCAAATTTCAATCAGATTTTGTAGATGAAACATTAATTATGGCTTATCTTTGTGGTGATTTTGGAGCTGCATTAGACTACCTGTTGCTTACAATCTTAGAATACAGGTGCTAAAATCTCACAAGGCAGCACTGGAGTTAGAAGAAAGCATCCCTCACTGACCACCACTGTGCAGCAATGCCTCCCTGTGAGAAATAGCTACAGTTAATGATCCACAGGTACAAGAACTTGAAAGAAAACGCTTTATTTCACCAGAAGAAAAATGCTCAGACCACACGTTCTGCTTACAAAGAAGTGAAATTGCTTCTGACAGGTTCTTCAGAATACCAAGCAACACATTCATGGATAAGCTAACAATCATACACGAAAAAAAAGAGCCAAACTCACCCAACTGGTGAAGGAGCTCTAAAGGCAAATATCACCCCAGCCTCAAAAGCAACCGAGTTCCAGGACAGGCTCTCTCTGCTGTGGCAGGCCTTTATATGAGCCCACACTGGCTCCACCCCTTCTGGTCACATGGGGAACACAGGTGTAAACAATTTGCATGTGTTCCCCAGGTCAGCCGCATCCCTTCACCAGGTGCTCAGTCACCAGTTCAAGCTGTGACCTAGTAGTTCTCTTATGCTATGCGTTTGAACCCAGCTGAACTTGCTTGAAGCAAATAGGGAGTGCTTAGTGCTGCTAGGGTCTGCCTCTCAAACTCCAGGCAGTTCAGGCCTGGGAGAAGCCAAGGTTAGAGCCAGAGAAGAACAAGCCTGAGGCATGGTTTGAAGTCTGTATTTGTGTGAATAAGACTCTTGGAAGAACTAAAGGATCCAGGACTGATCCTGTCTTAAAGGGTACTCTGGCCTTTGAGTCATCTACCTATGGGCATGTTTGCACTGGCAAGTAACAGGTAAAAATAATTTGTATTGAATGCCAGCAAAACCTTGTGAATAAGGTCAAATCAGTAGATAAAGGTAGTTCTGGAATAGGACTCAGGATAGAAAAACTCTTGAAATATTGATGGAGTGTGATATACTAGGTGGAAAATTATTTTTGTTGTTGGCTAAAGCAAAAATATGAGAGAAAGATTCAAGTTATTCACAAAAAGAATCCGTTCCGTAGCTGATGATACAATGAAATAAGGTAAGTATTTGCGCTAATTCAATCCATTTGGTAAATTCTCCATGTACTTAATGTTAAATAATTTCAAATAATAAATACATTTTATTATTATTTATTATTTTATTATTAAAATCAAAATAACTTGAATATATGCCTCCTATTTCCATACTAAAGGACTCTGTCCTGTCAGTTCCTGTTATCATGCACCAGAAATAGGAACACACCTTCCCTGTGTCGGTTTATAAATAAAAATGCATGTTTTTCTGACAACCTTTAAATGAGACATAATTTAAACTTTTTAGGTCAATTCCAGAAATCTGGTGCTTGATGCATTGTTCTCCTGAAAGCAGAAACTCAGTATGGTAACTTACTCTACAAGATCTGCCAGATCATGAATAGATTTGAATATAGAAGGAAGAGTAAATTAAATTACAGTCATATTTGTGAGCATAAGGGTAAATTAGACTAAATTAGGCTTAACACAGCAGTTTAACCCTGATTAATTCCGGTATCTATCTCTTTGCAAATATAGTCAGCAAGAACTGCCCATGCAGTGGGCATAATGCAAGTGTAACCATTAAGTAAAACATATGCTCCATTCATATATTTTGTTTTGTGTTTTCATTTTTCTTGTCCCGCTAAGTAAAATTTGGGTTGATGATGTAGTTATTTTGAAAGCAGGATGTGAAATCCAGTGCAAAATGAGATGGCAATAAGAGCTAGCAGTTATAGGAGTTATTTGTTCTGTGTAAAGGTCCTAGTAAGTTTTCTATTTTTCCTAATGTCCTGTTTTTTAATTGAATTTAGATCCTGTAATACTAAAACGATAGAATGGTTTATTAAGATGCTGTCATATATTTTAACAGAGCAATGAGAATTTACATTTCTCTTAAAGTATACTTCTGAATGTGGAAGCATAAAACGATATTGCATTTTATTTTCATTTTCTGAAATTGCTCATTGGTCCAAGGTTGTCAAGGTCAATGAGAATTGTGCCCAAGTCTGTGATTAGGAAGCAGGAGGAAAATGATAGAGAGAAAATCTGAGCTGATAGAAAAATGTGAGAAGATCTAATGACAGAAGGCCTGAAGTGTGCATGAAACAGGAACTGACATCATTAAGCAGAAAGGAGCCTTTTAAACAACTTTTTATATGGGTTGAAAAATTAGATCAGATCATTGTTAATTATCTCTAGTAAGTTTTCTTGGTTAAAATCACACATGTATTCCTGCAGTTAAGTTTGAAGTCTGATCAGCTCTCAGCCAGTAGTCCCTTTCTAATAAACAGTAAGCAAAACCCATAACCCATAAGCAAAGAGCCAACGGCCCTTGCTATGGACCTGATCCTAGCTTGGCTGAACAAAGTTCTTGGCATGTTTCAGGGCAGAAAAACTGAAAAACAGAAGGTAGAAAAGCATACAAAATAAAAAATTTTTATGAAAATTCTATAGACAGGAGACCATTGCACCAAAAGGAGAAAAATAACAACAAAAAGAACTTGAAGGAAAAAAGGAAAGCACAACTTACAAAAACATATTTTCCTTTTTTTGTCACAATTATGATGGCAGCTCAAGCTGCCTCAGAAATAGGTAAAATAACCATATCTTTCTCTCACAAGCATCCGAGACAAAGGAAACCAGACTGAAAAGAGAAACTCTGTATACCTGTGACTGAGCCAAGAGTCTGCTATATTCCGCTGTTATACTTCATTGGCTTGAAACTTCATTGATCATGAAAGTGGTGTCCTGTAGCACATGATATGAGCTACTGTATGTGTCTCACATCTTATTCTTAGTGTCCACAACGTATTTGCTGTAAGTAGTTGAGATGACTTGTAATCTCTAACCCATGTATATGATGGCAAAGACAGACTTGACAAATGAAGACTGAGGTTAGACTTTTTTTTCTGACAAATGAAGAACATGGACTGACAGCCAAATGAGAAAGCCGTTCTGGTCTCCTTTTAAAATGGATGAACCTGTCAGTAATCTTCCTGGTCAGATAAGAATTACCAATGCGTCTGAACAGATAGCCTACTGAAGTTTAATAAATAAACTAATAGGAAGGGGGCAGAGCTAGTGTCATTCTGATGTATGAGAAAGAGCTTGTAGAGGTCAGCATATTGTATAGTACCAAGCGCCAAAATAAGAAGCATGCTCAAGTTTTAAAATCCAACCGTAACTTCAGAAACTACTGAAGCCATTTTGAGAATTTGCCGATTGTTTTTTAAAGGAGGTACATCCAGTGGTGGGAGGCAAATCGACTGGCATAACTTCTGGTAAGTTTGTGACTCAGCTGTGGGAATACAGAAAGCAAACAAAACTGAAGTAACACAGCTTTGACAAAAGTCCATTGCTCCTGGCCTGCATGATGTCCTTGGAAGGGTGCAAGGAATGGGCTGATGGGGTTATTCCAAGTTATACAAAGTAATTAATTGGAAAGAAAAAAAAAAAAAGCATTCATTGCTGTCATCTAGAGATGCATATTTACCAGTTTATCCCAGAAAAGACAGATTACTTAAATGGCCTCAATAGAATTGAATGTTGATAACGTTAGGTATGATGTCCCCAATAAGACCCCTTTCAAGCCAAGATATCACAAGTAATCCTTAATACTCTGAGCAGTTTCAGTAGCTGTTAACAGCTGTGACTCTGAACTAATGAACAGTAGGCATTTCCTCTGATAGAGGGTACAAACTCTCATATTAATAGGGAATTTAGCATAACAGCTACTTTTCAGCAGAAGGAAAAGGGATTTCCCTCCATAACTCCATCAGTTGTCTGCCTGGTTTCCAGCTCAGCTGCTCTGCTTCAGCCTGGAACAAAAGACTTGCCCACAAGTGCGCATTATTAGCCTGATTTATGTTAATTCAGGTTGGTATGTGAAACTGCTGCCAGATCTAGCATAATGCTGATAATTTTAGAGGAAAAAATATCATGATGCATGTCATATTTTTATTAATATTTAGTTATTTAAAATTCCTGTCAATTGCATCAAATTGCAGTGAAATAGCAAACACAACTCATTCAACATCATACAGTATCAAGAATGTATAACATGTTAAAGACATGATGGCTACAATAATAAAATACGTTAAAAGAAGCCCTTGATAATAACTGGCAAAAAATACAATACTAGCAAATCTCTCTCTGTGTATTGGACCATAACAGTTCATGTTGGTCAACTAGTCTAAAATATTTCATTTTAGTATTGATATTTTTTCAATCCAAAAGGCAGTTCTAACTTTTTTTCCAGTCAGTTTTGGAATTGTAACAGTATTTATTTGTGAAACATCTCCTTTCACAAATGCAGTAAATTTTACTATTAAAACCCATGGAACCTATGTTTCCATCACATTTGTACAAAAGAAAATACAGCGATATGGCTACACTCCTTGTCCAGCAATAGGTAACCAGGAGATAATTTTTTTAAAAGGCACAATGTAAAGCAATAAGCATGTCTGTCATCTCTGAAGATTTCCCCAACGTCTCAAAGTGCTACTTATTGCTTGGACATGGTACTAAATTTCAGAGTCAATATAAAATGGATATTTTGACAGGTTCTGTGAAAACTCCCCAAAATGTCCATGATCTGTGAAGCTGTCAGTCGAGAGCAAACAACTTGAGCAGGACCTGTGGACTTTACAATTTCCAGTTGAAACAGAAAAAAAAAGTCTTATTAAATGTCAGAGCATCTCATACAGATTGTAAGAATAAATATATTTATATTCCAATTTGTATAAGATTATACTATTATAAAAATCTCATTATTGGCCTGAAATCAACTTTCTGGCTTTTACTACTAAAAACAGCACCTGCATGCATTGCTAGTGAGACAGAAAGATGAGTAATGCCTCCTTCATAAATGGCAGTAACACACTATTCAGTCAATGCTTGGTGATATGAAGAGAATTTCTTCATTGCACCCTTACATAGGAGAAGACAGAGGTACATGCCCTGCTGGCTCCAGCACGGCTCTGGGGAAGGTACCAAGCAGCAGTGGAGATCTGCAGCCACCCCCAGCAGCTGTGAGGGAAGCAGATCATTCTGTGGCTGGGGCAGCACTGTTAGACATACAACTGGCTGACAAGCTCCAGGTGACCTGGTTCAGACCTCCAGCAGCCTGAGGTCATTCAGTGGTTTACCCAAACCAAAGTTTTTATGTCTGCCTCCAAGATTACTCTGCTGCACTGCCAGCATATGTGATCTGTGTGCTCTGTAATGAACCAAACACAAAATTTTTCTTCCTCGGGATGGCCTGAATGAAAGATGGAGGAAAGCTTCCCAGCATTAGCTGCCTGCAGCAGCACAAGCACACTGAAGCAATATAACAACCTATGAGGATCATTTTATTTATGTCAGTTTAGATGCTCTGTCTGGTTCTCTCAATAACCTTTCTGACTTCAGTTTTTGAGCAATTTACTCAATTACTGATAATGTATGTATACTAGCTTCTGGAAAAAGGATTTATACAAGAGTTTTTTATATAATAATAAACTTCTGTTTTAACCCTTGTTGTGATTTCCACTCATTTAAATGTTATGTTCAGGCTGCAAAATTGACAGTCCCTCAGCATGCAGATGACTTGAGTGCCAAGTTATGCCCATAAATCAGATGTCAAATATGAATATCCTGTGACATGGCAACTGAAATGTACGTTTAAAAAAGATATGCTCGCATAGAAGCGTTTTGTGTTCAGGTGCTTCTGAACACTACCAGTGTCAGTGCTTTTCATAATCAAATCCATTAATTAAAGCCATTCATCAAAGGTGTTGCTTTGTTTTTTTGTCCTGGAGAACTGAAACTGAAAATCATAGTCTGTACAACTTTGTTAAAGTCAAAGGGGCCACAGCGTAATCATAGAATCAAGGAATATCCCAAGTTGGAAGGGACCCATAAGGATCACAGAATCACAGAATTGCAGGGGTTGGAAGGGACCTCAAGAGATCATTGAGTCCAACCCCCCTGCTAAGGCAGGTTCCCTACAACAGGTCACACAGGTAGGCATCCACCCGAGTCTTGAATATCTCTATAGAAGGAGTCTCCACAACCTCTCTGGGCAACCTGTTCCAGTGCTCCATCACCCTTACCATAAAGAAGTTCTTTTGCATGTTAGTATGGAACTTGGCCTATGTTCAAGTTTTAGGTCATTACGCACCACTGAGAAGAGCCTAGCCTCATCCATTTTCCTTCTACCTCCCTTTAGATATTTATAAACATTTATCAGAACTCCCCCACCCTCCAGTCTTCTTTTCTCCAGGCTGAACAGACCCAGGTTACTCAGCCTTTCCTCATACAGGAGATGCCCTAGGGCTGAGATCATCTTTGTGGCCCTCCACCGGACTCCTTCTAGGAGATCCCTGTCTTTTTAGAACTGGGGAGCCCAGAACTGGACACAGTAGTATAAATGTGGCCTCACCAGGGTAGAGTGGAGGGGGAGGATCACCTCCCTCGACTTGCTGGTCACACTCTTTTTAATATACCCCAGGATACCACTGGTCTTCTTGGGCACAAAGGCATACTGCTGGCTCATGGCCAACTGGTTGTCCAGCAGAACACCCAGCTCCCTCTCCACAGAGAAGGATCATTGAGTCCAATTCCTGGCTCCTCATAGGACCACCCAAAAATCAGACCATATGGCTGAGAGTGTTGTCCAATTGCTTTTTAAACTCCGGCAGTGTGGGGCCGTGCCCACTGCCCTGGGCAGCCTGTTCCATGTCCACCGCCCTCTGGTGACGAACCTTTTCCTAACATCCCCCCTGACCCTTCCCTGACACAGCCCCATGCCGTTCCCTCGGGCCCTGTCGCTGTCCTCAGAGAGCAGAGCTCAGCGCTGCCCCTCCGCTCCCTGTGAGGAGCTGCATCCGCCATGAGGCCTCCCCTCAGCTGCACTGCTCTGAGCTAAACTAACCAGGGGACTTCAGCTGCTCCTCACATGCCTTCTCCTCTAGACCCTTCAGTGTCTTTATAGCCCTATAATCAACAGTAAAAGCCGTCCTGATATTGCTGGGCACAGAGTGGCTCAGGGAATTGCCAGTGGTCAGAGCTTTGTACTGCATAGAGGAGATACTTCTATTGTACAGTAAATTCACATTCCTGCAACAGTGCAGAACGATCAAGGAAGCTTTCATAAATATTAGAAGCCAGAGACCTCATGTAAATACATGTTAAGTGAGATGCAGTTTTTTGAAATTGAACTGAAATTAAAGAAAATATTTAATAACATAATGTATAAAACATTACCGCCACTTTAATGTATAAAACATTTCCTCAACTTATTTATTGCAGAAATCAAGGCTCCAAGCAGCACAGAGTTTATTTCCAATCTTTACTCCCCTTTGTGTGGCCATGCATCATTTTGTATACATTTGATTTAAAAAAAAAGAGACAAGATCCAAATCTGTGAACTCCTGGGTTTAGTCACAAGACTGCTTAACAATTTGGTTCAGAGGAAAGGGGAGAAAGAACTGGAGAAGGAAGCGGTTGGCCGAGCCTGCACTGAAACAGAAGGGCTCTCCCTCTGAGTTCTGTGAGGAGAACAGAGAGACACGTGGGGAGCTCCTTCCTCTTGCTTTATTTATGCTTCACATGAGCGATTCGGAAAGCTCATTATTCCTTCAGTTCCTCTGCTGTAGCTGTGTGGGAAGCAATTCTTTCTTTGGAGGAGGAAAAAGGGTCGAAATACAGAATAATGAAATTGTTGTTTGGTCCTCAGTATGCCTTTTTCTACCTAATGAATGATTCATTTAGCGAGGAGGCTCCAGCTCCTGCCAGCAGTTGGGTTCCAGGCACTCGGCCTGTTCCTGCACCTCAGCCAGCAGTGAGCTGGGTGCTCCCGTCCCTGCTAGGCAGCAGTCGGTGTAGGGCCATCGAGGCATGCTCAGCTGGGCCACCTGCAGTCTGCCTGAGAGGCTCCCACATTCCTGCACACCTCCCTGCCGGTGCCAGGGATTTAAGTGGTACTTAGGTACAGCCGATAGGTACCCCCGCACTCACTGCTCTTTCTCTGGATGGTTTTGTTGGCTTCCAGGTGTCACCATTGTTTTGGTGATTCCTTTTCTCAGCATCAGTGTGCATCCTGGAGCAGATCCTTCTGCTATTTACTACACACGCTCCTGCTTATCTCAACGTAACAGTGCTGCCGAAGCACAGCTTGTGTACCAGTTGCAAGTTGTGGATCCAACAGCTTGGCCTGCATTTGCTCTCACCACTCATGGGACAGGGCCAATTCAAAATCGTAAGTCACAAACAGACGTGTTTGCATACCATTGTCAATAGCTCTGTGGATAGAAATAAAATACTTTTTAAAAGCCTGCTTGTTTCTCTGCCTTTAGATTCTCCCCTTGCTTTTTCCATCACTCTCAGTTTAGACAAAAAAAAATTGTAGAAAGGTTTCTAAAGGTGTTGTATTTACACTTTCAAAAGCAACTTTTGCTGGATGCCTTTTTAGTTACAGATGTATTTCTGGAAATGATAAGCTTGGTAAAAGCTTGCTTCTGTAGCATCTCAATGTTGGCTGGATTTGGCCAGCTGTTTAAGGCAGATGCGACCCTCCGAGACCATAGAACCATAGAACGGTTTGGGTTGGAAGGAACTTCAACAATCATTCAGTCCCAACGCCTTGCCACAGGCAGGGCTGTCACCCAGCCGATCATGCTGCTCAGGGTCCCATCCAACCTGGCCCTGAATGTCTCTAGGGATGGAGCATCCACAGCTGAGTAAAGAATTGCAAGCAGCTTCCATTTGGATCGCGCACCAACGCCGTTCTGCTGCTGCTCCCGAGAACCACGCTGCTTTATTAATGGAAGGCCACGCACAGTTTCACTTCTTTAAAGTCCAGTTTTCAGTCCCCCGGCTCGCTGTTGCTGCCTTCCTCAACGATGCCGAGCGAAGCTTACGTGTCCTCAGCCCGTATAACGCCCAGTGCCCACGCCCTGCCGCCAGCCCCGAGCTCCCCTGCCCCACGTCCGAGGGCCTCCGCAGCCCGCTGGGAAATCCCGGCTCCCGCCGCCGGCCCCGCTCTGCCCCCACGGGAGCCCCCGCCCGCGGGCGCGGCTCCGGCCGCTCCGCTCCGCCCCTGCCCGCGCCCCAGCCCGGCCCCGGCCCGCACCGGCGGGCGGCGGGGGGCGCCCGCGGGCGGCGGCGGGAGCGCGGGCGCGGGGGTGGCCGAGGAGCGACGGCGTCGGCGTGAACGCGGCTGCAGAGCCCCAGCCGGCAGCGGGAGCGGCAGCGGCAGCGGGAGCGCCGCGCCCGCCGCAGCCGCCGGAGCCGGGCGAGGAGCGAGCCCCGAGCCCCGGCCGCCCGCAGCCCCGCGGGGAGGCAGCGAGGGGCCCCCCGCCGACAGCGTGACCCCCGCCCCGCAGCCGCCTCCGCCCGCCCCCAGGAAGAGAAACAAAACAAAACCCCGGCACCGCCACGCTCTCCCTCCTGCTCCTCCTGGCATTCGGTGGCGGCTACCTTTTCGTGGTTTTTCTTTTTTCTTTTTTTTTTCTTTTTTTTTTTTTCCTTGGGGATTCTCCTTTCTCCTGCCAGACTGACTTGCACCTTCTCGATAATTTCTCTTCCCCTCGTTTTTTATACTCTTCTCCCTGCTTCCAAACCCTGTGTCTGTGTGTTTCAGTACTATCACAACCTCTGCTAAAAATAGATCTTTTTATATACCCTTCCTCCTCTCTGACCCCATCCAACACCCCTTGTTAAGGTGAGTTGTGTCTTTTCATCACTTTTTCCTTGTGTGTTGTTTTTTTTTATTTTTGTTTTTGGTTTTCGCTTTTTTTTTTTTTCTTTCTTTCTTTTCTCCCTTCAAGGCAGGTTTCAGGGAGGAGGGGATGAGGAGGAGAGGATTTCACGGGGAGCTAGGCGTGTTGGCAGAGCCTTATTTCCCTTCTGCAGCCTCAGCATCCTCCCGGACTGCTCCCTTTATCCCGAGAATGTAGCTAGCTGATGGAAGTGAGGAACCACTCTTCCTTAGCACTGCATGATTGGAAGCCACAGCAACACCAGGGGAAAAAAAAAAAAGAAAAAAAAACCTGCTCTTTTTCTCCTTTGCCCCCTCCTGCCCCCCCCCACTCCCTCCTCCTGTCTGCGTTTGGTTTTCTTTCTTTCTTTTTTGGTGTGTGTGTGTGAGCTTGATTTCTGTCTTTAAGCAATTTGCAGGGGACTTGGAAAGAATTGCATGTGATGTCGGGGGGAGAGTGTGAGCGTGCACGTGTGTCTGAGTGCGCGCCTGTGTGTGAAGTGCCTCTGTATTTTGTGTTTCTGGGATGGTGAGGGATAAAGCTTCCCCACTGCACACAGAGCGGGCAGCACGGCAGAAGCTGCGTGGAGGAATTGGTCAGGGATGCAGAAAGCACAGAGCTCCCGGCAGAGTTCAGTGCCTCGTGCTCCAGGACATCTCCCTGTGGATCCTTATAGCACTCGCGAGGTGCCGGCTCCCAGTGCTTCCGCCTCAGCTGGGCAGTGCCTGGAGAGGGAACTTCGGGCTGAGGGAGCTGGCAGCGTTCCCCCGGTCCTCCGGCAGCCCCAGTGCTATTCCAGGGGAAAAGAGTGTTGTGATCAGAGCAAAGAGACCACTTGCCGTCACTTATTAGTATTGTTAAAGAAGGAGAGGTGAAGTGTTGCGGCTGTGGCCAGCGCACAGCATCTTTGCAGCCGGGTTTACTTTCCAATCCCAAAGTTGTTTCAGCCTGTTTTCCTTTCCTCAGCTGCTCAGCTAACTGTTCCCACTGACAACAGAAATGTGTTCCTGCAGTAAACCCGTCTGCTTGGAATCTGCTGGGGAGCAATCTATTATTCAGAGGCAATCAAGTAACTTATTTGTTTCATGGATTTTTTCCCCAGTCTTTTAGTGTGCTTTCAACTCTATGTTTTACCTATGTGCATGAAGTGGGATGATATAGATTTTAGTTGCATTTTAACGATGAGTTGAGGCATAACTTGCAGGGTGCCATTTGCAAAGTGTCACTTGATATAAAGCAAAATAACAGCCCCCTAGCTCTTTTTCAGGGATTTTTCCTATCTCCGTTGCCTGTTTCACAACAAGTGAGTGATTTTGGTAATGAACTTGGAAGGCAAACGGGCTGCACAGTGGTGCATGGTTCATACTCAGAGCTCAAAAAGATGACACATCTGACTGTGAAAGCTGGGTGTGTTTAGGAGACCTACTGGATCCAAACTGTATGAAAGAACACTGTGTGTACCTAGTTTTTCCAACAGATTGCATCATTTTTGCATCTGAAAGATGACAAATGAAATAAAAAAGGTTTCTGTTACCTGTATGGATACAGGAGCAGCTCTGTTCCCTGTCTAGTTAATGCAATCCTGGTACCATCACTTTCCACACGCTGCATAGATGATGTTCAACAAAAACGAGCAGTCACATACCAGGTCTTACACTCTCCATTTCTCCTTCTTGTTAGCTGACATTAAAACAATTTACACTAATTTGCCTCGGGATTTTCTTTCTGCTGTGACTGGCTGGTGTTGCGGGAGCAGGAAGCATGCTCCAAGTGAGTTGTGCTGTTCTGAGCGCTGGGTAGCAGCAAGGGAAGGAACACCTGATGTGCTTTGTGTAGGGAGAGAGGAGAAACCAGCCCGGAGTAGCAGCTCCTTAAATGCATAATATAAGGGTGATGCACGTTGGCTTGTCAGCTGCTGTCCTGCTGAACCCCGACTACTGGCTAAACATTGTCTTGGTAAGCACTGTGATGTGATTTTTTTTTTTTAAATTTGATAGAGTTTGCTGTTAAAATCACATGTGGTGGAGGAGACCTCATGTTCTGCTGATAGGAGTCATGCCAGCTTGTTTAATCCAGAGGAGGGTGAAATACAACTCTTGCTGAAGTCACCAGCAGTTACGTGAAGACAGCGGTTATCAGGACTTTTTACCTAAGTACAGCAGGATTTAGGATATTTCTAAAGGATACAATTGCCAACAGATGTGTCATTTTATTTAGACTTTACATTGGGTGCAAATAGTATGTGTTTAGGTAAATGCACTGTTTTTGACACTAAAATGTATTGGTAGATGGAAAACTTCAGTGTTGTTCTAATCATGGAGTTTTTACGAGAGTTCCCTTGGTACTAGTTAGCTGTTGGTAACAAATCAGCATTGGCTTCACAGTCTTAAGTAGTGTTGATTATCATCTGTTGACGTTGGTAAAGGAAAAAAAAAATGCATGGAGTATTTCTTCAAAAAAAGAAAAAGACTGGGTAATGTGTTACTTTATCGTAACAACTGAAAGACAAAAGGGCTTTCAGTTAGATACAAAAATACTGAAGTGAGGTTAACGTGGAGTTTGATCTGGAGGCTGTTCCCATTGACGTGAATGGCAGCACATCAACACTCGGATTATTGCATGGTGTATGACCTATGATGAAACTTACTTTTAATTTTATGTTTTGAGGCTTGGATAAAGCCTGCGGTTATTCACCTCTGAAGCTTTTCTTGCTCTTGAAACATGCCCTATAAAGTGTGAACTGCCATAAACAACGTAATAGGAAGAGGGTTCAGAAGTCACTCTGACTTTGTGTAGCTTATTGTTATAAAAGTAATGTGGTATTTGTCTCTACTGATCTGTTAGCTGACAGTTTGCTTCTATTATGGCACTTTATTATTCTGCAGCATCACCCTAAAATGCTTGGTCAAGGAGTTTCCATCGCCTGGATATGGCACTTCCACAACTGAAGAGTGTGTTTGGTCCTGTCGTAACCCACAGCTACCCCTTAGTTTCAGTAGCAGTTCACTGCAGGACAAAATTGCCATTACATTCAGACATATTTACTGAGGAAGCTATTACTGATGTCGGATTTTCTTAATTTTTTATCAAGGAAATGAAAACCACCATAGTATTGTTTAGGACTTTGTGGGGCGGGATGCTGTAGACTTATCTATGACCATGGAGACTACAATCACAGTATATGTTAAAAAGCAGTAGCATTATCCATCTGAAAGCAAATTATTCTGTTTTTCTCTGTAAATCTCGCTGTCCTCACTAGATGTAAGTGGTACTATGTATGTGTTTCAAACTGAGTATTTGTAATTTTAAGCCATTTAAATGAATGAGGTTCCTTTATGCAAACCTGATTTTTTATTTGCATTTTGTCTGCTAGAAATACAGCTTTCATAATAAACTAATACATATGTATATTTTTGTGCTGCACTTGCTTGCACATGGAAGAAAATTAGTATTGTACTCCCGGGAACTGTGCGTAACTGAAGCATCAAGTGTGAATCAGTGCTACCTTCAGCTTCGTTCCCAGCCTTGGTGGATGTGGATGAGTGTCAGTGATGACGAGTGCTGGTGCATAGCAGGGAGGGGGAAGAGGCTGGCTCTTAGGGAAACCAGGGAGTTTAACCGTGGTGCTGCACTAGCTGTATCCTCCAGGGTTAAAGGAACAAGTGGCTTCCTCACCCTTAGCAGCAGTGAAACTTCTGTCTCAGTTTGCATTCTGTGACCTGCTTGTTTTTTCCTCTGTATTACAGCAGATATGGAAGGTTTAATTACAGTCTAGTAGAGCTAGTGCAGCTCTCTGGCTCTCTGATTACAACTGTTTGTAGAAGATCAGTGGAAAGTAATTGTGGAGATGAGGCTCCAGAGACAATGTTTCATCTTTGTAGTTTTAATTTACACCGGTTTTTCATGTGTTTGTATATGGCCATTGTACCCTACTTGCTTTCTGTGGAGGAAGTGTTTTCAGGAGGGCAGAAAATAATGATATTGTTCCCCTTCTGGAGTAACAGATATAACAGCTCCTCCCATTTGCCCAGCCCCAACCAGATGAAGGACAGCAAAAAATTTGACATGACTATGAGATTTCATACTTCGTGGCAGGAACCACATTTTTAAGCGTAATCCAAAGGGAATGATCTTTTCAAAATGACACTGTTAGCGAGTCCCCATGACCAGCATTGACCTGTTTGTGGCAGCCCAGTGAATTCCTGGGTGAGGTGGGATGGGATCAATTTCTCCTATAGGGATCACTGTTGTAGCTCCATGTTGGCAACTGGAGTGGCAATCCCAACATGCAGTGGGACCAGTAACAAAATGTAAACTTTGTTTATAGGGCAAAATGCATAACACACTCTTGATTTCTGCTGATGGTCAGTGCCTTTAATAGGATTCATGAATCAAAGTGTTGGATCAATCTCCTTTGCGATAACTGTGATTTTCTCATCTATGTGGCAAATATATTTAAATACTGTGGTCAGTTGGTAGACTGTAAGGTAGAGAAATGCTTATCTTCTGTAAATGAAAGATAAAATTCTTTTTTCTTTCACTTGTTTTGGGGGTGGATGTTTGGCTCTTGACTACACCTGATTTGATTAACATCTGTCTCGTAGTTTGCTTAAAAATAGTTGCAAAAAAGATTTGCTATTATTAATTTTAAACAATCTTTTCTATGTGCTTTTAAAAAAGAAGTTCCGTTTCATAATAAAGTTTTAGAGTAGGCTGTTGAGGTATGACGAGAACTCAATTCCCTTAATGACTGGTTGTTAGCATGCTTTGATTAATATAAATGACATATATAGTGACAAGGTCTTTTTAAAACTTACTAGCACTTTGCATACAACAATGTCTTTTATAATGACTCATCTGGAGCTCCCATAGGGATTTTTTTTTTTTTGATCTGCTGTGAAAGTACAAAAATTTTGAGCAAATTAAAGCAGTTGGATTGAGCTCCAGCAGAATAAAATAGCTATTATAGTACGGTTCCCTTATCAGTCCTATGATTGCCATGTTTTCATCTGGGTAAGTTCAGTATAGATCATGCCTGCAAGCCAGCCATAGAAGTTTGGGGCAACACCTTTAGATTGTGATGGCTGCTTCAGTGATCCAGGTAGAGAAACACCAATACTTCATGCCATTATATTCAATGGCAGGGAGCATCAGCTAGGAATTAAATAGGGCCCTGGGGTTGGCTCAGAAAACCTCTGAGGAAAGGAAACAAAAAAGTCTGTCTTATGAGAGGAGAAGTCAGCACATGGCCATGAAGTTTTTCTAAAGTTCCTTAACATTAAGGGCTGTTCTTGTTTATGACAAAATCTCAACTGCATAGTGGCAAAGCAGGATCCTACTGAAATGTATCTAACCCAGCGGAGACTGACTTCACACGAGCAGAAAGGGAGAATTTTACAACTGTAATACTTGTATTCAGATAAGAATGTGGATGGTCCCTGCTCCTGTTATAATATCAATGGACAAGTGTGTCCTGTTTTATTTGTGTAACTTTTGAAAATGTTTATACATCCTAGATTAAATAACAAATGGAGGAGTAGATTTACTCTACAAAAATACGGAAATTCAAAAGTAGAGCTTAACCACTGCAGAAGTATGGTCTATGGCTTGGGAGCTCTTGTTGCAGCCCCAACAAACTTCTCCTTAACTGCCACTCCGCATAGACTTAAAATGGATTAGTATAGTTAAAGCTGAATGCAGCAGTTCCTGGTCATGTGAAGCAGTTCCTCAGTTTCAGTGCTTCCCTAAGTGAGAGACTCCGGAAACAGGCTCACGGAACAGTGACAACATAGAAAGTGTGAAGTATTGCCATTATTATTATCTCAGAGAAGCTTATCTGGTATGAGATGCATCTGTTCCAAGCACCCTGCATCAGTAGACTAAGATTCCTTGGCAATATTACTGAATTTCAGCAGTGTCTCACTGCTCAATTAATGTGGCAGTATGAAATAAATTGAACGTACTATCTAAAATCCACAGCCTAAATAAAGAACATGTTAGTTATAAGAACATTCTAAATGTATTAATAGTACATGATTGTGCTAATTTAAGGCTTTAGCTGTAAGCTTCCCAATGTCCACCTATATGCAAAATGTTTTCTTTATTTGTATTTTCACAATAGAAGGTAATACTTCCCATGTCTGAGATGTTACAGACATCAGCTAATTAGTCATCACAGCAAACCCCATTGGGTTTTGTCCTACCTATGTAAAATTTTAAGTAGCAATAAAAGCAAAATATGAGGGAACAGGAGAATTTATCATAGAATCATAGAATATCCGAAGCTGGAAGGGACCCATAAGGATCTTCAAGTCCAACTCCTGTCTCCGCATAGGATCACCCAAAAATCAGACCATATGGCTGAGAGCATTGTCCAGATGCTTCTTGAATTCCAGCAAGCTAAGTCCCATGACCTTTTGTAGTTAGCTTTCAGGGATACTTGTTGTGTGTAGACTAGGAAAAAAAGTGTGGATTTCACTGTTCTTAGCCACCAAGTTAATTTTAAGGCTTCTTACCCTTTTTTCATTTGAGATCAGCTCCTTCATGAGCATTTTGGGGATAAGGGTTGGCAGAGACTCTCTGCCTGGCAATACAGAAGAACCTGGGAAGGGAAGGATTTTGCAGTTTCTTTTTTCTAGAAGCAAATTTGCAATGCCATATGGATAATATGGGATCATCTACTCCTCTGAGATCTTTCCTGTGCACATTGCAAAGACAAGCTCAGGCTAGATCTTCAAGGCCAAAATCTTAACAGCAACTTCTGATTTGCACCCACACTCAGATTTTGCTTGTGTCTAGTGAGAAGGGGCTGCACCCTTCACTTGAAGTATAGTTTTGTGATCAACTTGAGTTGATCTAAATTCTTGCTCCTGCTGCAAAGGGAGTCTTGCACACTCTGCTTTCCTGCCCCTGAACGATACACTGCAACTGGTAGTAAGAAAAAAGAAAAATTCACCCTGATCAGCACTTATAGAATCATAGAATCATAGAATTAGCTAGGTTGGAAAAGACCTACAAGATCACCTAGTCCAACCATCCACCTACCACCAACAACCCCACTAAACCATGTCTCCCAATGCTATATCTAAACGTTTCTTGAACATCTCCAGGGACGGTGCCTCAACCACCTCCCTGGGCAGCCTGTTCCAGCGTCTGACCACTCTTTCAGAAAAGTAGTATTTCCTAATGTCCAGCCTAAATCTCCCCTGGCGCAACTTGAAGCCATTCCCCCTCGTCCTGTCACTAGTTACACAAGAGAAGAGGCCAAACACCAGCTCACTACAACCTCCCTTCAGGTAGTTACAGAGAGCGATGAGGTCTCCCCTGAGGCCTCCTCTTCTCCAGACTGAACAATCCCAGCTCCCTCAGCCGCTCCTCATAAGGCCTGTGCTCCAGACCCCTCACCAGCTTCGTCGCCCTCCTCTGAACACGCTCCAGGGCCTCAATGTCTTTTTTGCAGTGAGGGGCCCAAAACTGGACACAGTACTCGAGGTGGGGCCTCACTAGGGCTGAGTACAGAGGGAGAATGACTTCCCTACTCCTACTGGCAACACTATTTCTGATACAAGCCAGGATGCCATTGGCCTTCTTGGCCACCTGGGCACACTGCTGGCTCATGCTCAGCCGAGCGTCGACTAATACCCCTAGGTCCGTTTCCTCCATACAACTTTCCAGCCACTCTGCCCCAAGCCTGTAGCATTGCCTGGGGTTGTTGCAGCCGAAGTGCAGGACCTGGCACTTGGTCTTGTTGAACCTCATCCCGTTGGCTTCAGCCCAGAGATCCAGCCTGTCCAGATCTCTCTGTAGGGACTCTCTACCCCCAGGCAGATCGACACTTCCTGCCAGCTTGGTGTCGTCTGCAAACTTACTGAGGGTGCTCTCAATGCCCTCATCCAGGTCATCAATAAAGACATTGAAGAGGACAGGCCCCAGCACCGACCCCTGGGGAACACCACTCGTGACCAGTCGCCAGCTGGATTTAACTCCATTAACCACCACTCTCTGGGCCCGGCCCTCTAGCCAGCTCCTTACCCAGCAAAGGGTGTACCTGTCCAAGCCACAGGCTGCCAGTTTCTCCAGGAGAATACTGTGGGAGTCAATCCACCTTCAATCCAACTGACTAACTGCTTGTATCAATGTGCAGCTCCCTCAAGACTGAGAGTTGGGGGACATGAGAATGGGCAGCATAGTATTGACTGAGGATGGTCACAAAACTACGCTCTTGATCTGAAAGTCCTGATGAGATTAAGTGTTGTAAATGATTTAGGAGAGAGTCTAGTTAGGGTAATAGTGGTAATATGCTTCACATTTCTCTTGGAATAAAAAGCATGGAAAAATAAAAAGGAAATCAGTATAAAGTACCATCACAGAAAAACAGAAAGAGATAAGAATTTTTTTTATTTTTTTTTTGGTAATAAATGAAGTAGAAAAGCTGTTAGATCTTATTGGCTACCATTTTTATGATTTTTTAAATATTAAATGGGACAATTAGATTATGCACCAATACACACACAGTCACAGTATGGATTCCACTCTTTGAAGGAAAGAGTTGAAAAAGAACAGCACACTCAGAGCTGTAAGAAATAAGATGCTGACAGATGATGGCATGCTGTCTAGACTAGAATAAAAGATGCATGGTAAAAACTTAGCTAACTTGTTTAAATAAAATATTTTAAAATTCTAAGAAATCACAAGTGCTAGTTGATGATCTTAGATTTTACTTTGATCACTTTCTATGAGTTCTGGTGTCTTTTCATAACATTTTTAAAATGCTACTTTTTCTCCCTTTAAGTATACCTATGGAGAATTGAGTACTCATAAGAAGATGTGACTGATTCTTCTGGGTTACCCAGTTCAATCTCTTGCTCTTACAGCCAAGATATCATATAATTCCTTTCATGTACTGATCAAACTCGTCCTTACAACTATTTAGGGATTATTTAGTTCCCGTACTACCATTTGGAGGCTTTTTCAGAACTCTGGTTTCATTTCTCCTTAAATATGTCCATGGCCTGCTTATATTACTTTGTTCTCAATCTAATCTTGTACTTCAGCTTCAGTGGTCTTTTCTGCACTGTGTTTACTACCTCAAAGTATAGAGCAGTCCTGCTCCTTAAAAAAACAGAATTCTTGCATGACAGAGTTCAGTTCTGGTTAGGAGTCCTAAGCTATAGTGGAAGATAGATAATGGTGTGGAGTTAGACACAAGAGGGTTTTCGTTGTGCTCCTAGTTCATACCATCGGTTCATACCTAGCACTCTTTGGTATTGACCTTCAGAGTGTGATGTGTCAGGCGTTTAACTCACATTTTTCCTTCGGGGTAGGTTTTGTCTTTAGGTGCATCGTGCTCTACAGGGTTTTTGCAGACTCATTTCCATTTGGCTTGCTTCTGTTTTCTTACTATAAATAGTTTTAGTGAGACAGAAGCAACCCTTGTTTATAGTTTGAATAAATCCTGTTTCTCTTTTGGATTAAATTTCAATTGCTGAAAGTAGACGCTTTGACACTTAAACAGATCCAATACTCTAAACACTAATCTTACAAATAGGAGGTAGCCATTATGCTCTAAGCAGAATCGTTTTTGAATCAAGACTACCCAATGGTCTTAATCAAGAATGTACTGGATTTCATGTGGATTTACTATTTGTACTTCATTTTGGAATCCTGGAAATTAGTATAGTAAGTTTTGATTCTGGACTCATATTCTTATTTTAAAGTTACTGGGAAGAGAAATGTGTACATTTTGTTTCTGTTCCCTGAAATATAGTGTAAACAGAAGATGGCAAGTGCAAGTGGATGACCTTTTTAGATCTCAAGAATTTAATTGAAATGGTTTTATTTTGAAAAGCAAAGGGCATTAGTTCTGAATATTTTCAATTTGTTCTCTGTTTTATTTTCTCAGAAACAAAGAAGTCATGATACTGAAGCTTTTAAATCATTTGCAACTTTAAAGTAATTTCCCTAATGCATAAAACATTTTAACTAACGTTTCACAGACGAGGGTGAATACTTTCTAATTAGATTTATATGACTATGGCTGTCTTTATCAAGTTCAAGTATGCAAACCATTTTATACATTACTGTGCTATATAAGTAGATCAGTATTTAGCTAATGTGGAATTGTTCTGTTTCTCATTAAAATAAAATAAAAACAACAACAAAAAAACCTACCAGCAACAGAAAACCAACAAGGGCTGCTCCAAAAGTAATGCCTTCTGTTTTATTGTGTTGGCCCGTGACATCACAGGCAGATGTTGGTGGTATTTCAGTAGAGGTTGAACCTTCCTGCCAGTAATGGGTTCCATTTTGTTGCCATGCAACAGGTGGCAGCAGAGGGGAAGTTTGACAAAATGGCATCTGACATGGAAGTGTGTATGAAACAAAGGTGTGTCATTGAATTCCTCCATACAGAAGAAGTTGCACCCCTTGAAATTCATCAGTGCATGCTGAACACTGATAGAGACCAAACAGTGGATGTGAGCACAGTGAGGTGGGTGGTGCATTTCAGCAGTGGTGACAGCGACAGTGGGTCACCTCTGGTGCTGCAGATTTTTATGAGCGTGACATGCAGGCTCTTGTTCATTGCTGGCAAAAAAAAGAAAGCATAGCTAGTGGTGGTGACTATGTTGAAAAAGAGTGTTTTGTAGCTGAAAATTTGCTCTATTGAATAGTGTCATTTTGTTTTTCATATCAGTTGTAGCTTCCACGTAAATAAATAGGAGGCATTACTTTTGGAGCAGCCTACATCTATTCCTTGTCATTAGCATTCTGCCACTTTGATTCCTTTTCGTAAAAGACATAGGTCTGTTATTTACTGAATATGGAATGCTATTTATTGTAATATTTATAAATGCTGCAACAATACTACAATAAGCAATGTTTAAAACTCACTGAAGTCCTGCAATGAAAGCAGCAGCTGGAACTGTAACTCATATGAGCTGCCCAGCACCAGATGCTCCCTCCTTTCTGGTTTCCCCTGTGCCCATTTACATTTGCCTCGCTGGCAGAATGACTTTAGGCATGTTATCTGCAAGGTCTTAGTCCATCAGTAATGAGCTACCTTTTCTCCTGCTGTAGATGTCCTCTTCATCAAAAAGGGTCTTGTCACAGCATTAAGATTTATGCATAACTATATAGGTAAATAACTTCACTCACTGGATTTGTCCCATTTAACCTAATGGGACTGCAGTTTCTCGTAGGAGTATGCTCTGAGTCATACCAGTCCTGCAGACCTGGGCATGGAAGGGATTCAAGATTGGTGTTGGGGAATAAATTGTCAGCATGTTCCTGCAGAACAGTTGGGCTCAGAAGGAGGTAGCCTGGTGTCCTTTGCAGTGCTTCTGTTTAGAAAACTGGAATATTTTTACTGGTTGAAAAGAATGCAGCAGTTTTCAGAATTGTTATTTGTGTGGTTGTTATTTAAAAAAATAAAATGTTGGATTAAAAAATGAACTATTAATCTGGCCAATATTTCATGACATTGCGTGACCTGTTTTCCTAGGATGCTTTGGATTGTTTTTGAATTTTATTTTATTTTATTTCATTTTATTTTAGTTTAGTTATTTCATTTTATTTTATTTTATTATGTTTTCCCCACATGCTGTTACTTTGGTAAGAATCAGCGCATAGGAACAACAACAGAAAAAAAATAAAAAGAGCAAAGCAAAGCAAAACAACACTTGGGAAATATGACAAAAACTCTCTTAAGATCTTTGCATTTTCTGGGACAGCACAGAGGCTGTCTGGAGCATTGACTTAAGTCCTGTCAGAAGAGTTTGAAAACTGTGGTCAGCATCTCTCTGGTTATTCATGCACTACTTTTTGAAGGCTTGCAAAATAACTTGAGAAAGTCAACTTGTTTATTAATAAGTTTATAATGACTACAGAGGAATTCTCACCTTCTTTAGAAAGTTTCAAGTGCTCCATAAATCGGGATGGAAAATATTAAGGAATAATAGTCAGAACAAAATGTGCTGGGTTAACTGTCGTGAAGCTAAGAAAATAAAACCAGAGATTTCCAGCTTTTGGGGGTGCGGGGTGTAGCCCAAGGCTTACTCAGTTTGAAAATCAGGTTTCAGTGTTATTGGAACAGGCTGCCCGGGGAGGTAGTGGAATCACCATCCCTGGAGGTGTTCAAGAAACATGTGAAAGTGGTGCTGAGGGACATGGTTTAGTGAGCATGGTGGAGATGGGTTGCTGGTTGGACTAGATCAGGTGCGTCCGACCCACGGCTCGCAGACTGCATGCAGCCCAAGACAGCTCACACTGCAGCATGCCACCTGCCGTGTGCTATCATGGCAACAGCTCTTCCCTGCTGAACCACCTGGCCTGGCCCAGGCACACAGTCGTTGCTCAGCACAACATTGGTGAGCTACTAACCCTATCTGGGCTGAAACCAGGGCATGGGAAGGGCACAGCGCAGTGCTGTTATGATATATTATGGTAAATTAATTTATGGATTTTGATACATTGGCTAAACACGGTCCTGTGAACAGTGAAAAATATGTGGCCGTCCTTTCTATTTTGTTAAAGGAATTTGAGAATAGGTTTCAAGATTGCCAAAAAAATCATCAATTTTTTTTTTATTTGCAACTCCATTTTCAGTCAATATAAATACATTACCTGACAGTTTTTAAATGGAACATACAGGGCTGCAATCCAAAATTTGATCGTGTCTCCTTACCAAACTTTATAAGTCCTATCTTACCAGAGGGAAATATCCCTCACTTCACAATCACGCTTTATTCATGTCAGCACTTGTTGGCAGTACATACGTTTGTGAACAACTATTTTCAAGGATTAAGCACAGGAAGAGTAAAATTTAATCAAAAATCTCTGACGAACGCCTTGAGAACTCACTATGAATTGCAACCACTGCCATCAAACCAGACTGAGGCATTAGTTTCACAAAAACAAAGTCACCTATCCCAATAGTTTTATGGATTTGTTGCTCTTTTTTATGTTTTAATTTAAAAAAAAAAACATTAAAAATTAAAATAAGTTTTGTTACTTATATACATTAACTATGTTATATGTTTTATGAGGACTACCCTGAAAGTAATGCCTCCTATTTTATTATGTTGGCCCATGACATCAGAGGCAGATGCTGGTGGTATGGCAGTAGAGGTTGAACCTTCCCACCAATATTCCATTCCATTTTGTTGCCATGTGACAGGTGGCAGTGGAGGAGCAGTCTGACAAAATGGTGTCTGACGTGGAAGTGAATATGAAGCAAAGATGTGTCGCTGAATTCCTCCATGTGGAAAAAAAAATGCATCCATTGACATTCATCAACAGTCATGAACATTTAGCAAGAACAAACAGTGGATGTGAGCGCAGTGAGGTGGTGCGTTTCAGCAGTGGCAACAGTGACAGTGGGTCACCTCCTCTGGTGCAGATTTTTACAGACGTGTCATGCAGGCTCTTGTTCATTGCTGGTGAAAATGCATAGCTAATGTTGGTGACTGTATTGAAAAGCATTGTTTGTAGTTGAAAATGTGCTCATTTCAGTAATGTTTTTGTGTTCTTCGAATTGGTTGTAGTTTCCCTGGAAACAAATAGGAGGCATTACCTTTGGAGCAACCTTTGTTGATGCGTAACTAGACAATTCTTCTTCAATCAGTGTGGCCCAGGCAAGCCAAAAGGTTAGACACCCATGCACGAGGTGATCTCAGAGGTCTTTTCCAACATTAATGATTCTATGATTCTAAGTAATGATAAAATTGGATGAGTTCAAGAACTGGGAAATACCAGCTGTGGCCTATAATGGCATGTCAAACTCCTGTGTAGTAAAGGTTTTTTAAGTATTTAAACAGGTAGTATCTTCAGAAGCTTTCAGAACTAATTTCTGCAACTCTTTTACCAACTATACTTGTATACCACAGCCTGCTAAACAGAGAACCTGCTGGAGATGGTTCTGAATTTACTGAGCAGTTTAAGATAGTAGCAGCACTTACAGGCAACTAATGTGCATGGTGAATATAGACAACTTCAGTCTAACCCCTGTCCATTACAGAAGCAGAGCTAGGGAGACTGACCAAGAGTTTAGTCCAAATTTAGTGTTTGTCATCATGAATGAGAGGATTTTTTAACATAGTCTCACCAATCCAGGCTACCTAAACTATCACATCAGTGCTACGTGCAGAAGAGTAGATGGAAACTGTAAGAAGTGTTTATTCAGAGGTTTAATTAATTCATCAGGTTACAGTAACGTCAGTCATTTTTAAAATGGACATCTCAATTGCAAAGTTGGTGACCTCATGGTAAACCCAACATCCATTCCAAAGGACACAGAGTTTGCATTGTGATTGTGTTTCTAACGACTGTTCTAGCAGTGTGACAGGCTGACCTTCAGATGTCCTGGCCTCAACTTGATCTCGGTAACCTTGTTCAGACTGACCTGAGTGCTTTTAGGGCTAGCTTTCTGCTCTTGAGCCTGCTTTATAGTTTGAACCGGTGTGCCAAATCTCACTCACATGCTGGCTTGTGAGCTTCCAGAACAGCAGAACTATGGTGGGATTCCTCCTGAGGTATTTCTCCCAAGGGATGCTGCTGAAGGCCACCTTGGCAATCTTGAGCTTGGATGATCCTCCTGCCTGCTAGCATAAGTGCTTTCACATTGTGTAAAGACAGTGGAGCTCAATAATAATGAGAGTGAGGAAGCAATGGGATCATCTGGCTGAAAACATAGGCCTCATGGAGAATCCCCTTCTAATGTGCTTCTGTCTCTAACTTCTGTTGATATTAAAAAGGATTTTATTGCCAGGACTTCTCTGAAAATCCTGCATACCTTCTGTCTTTGTGGGTATTAGAGGTGGATATTTTACATCAGTGCATAGAATAACTGTTATTTTCAGACTCTTTTAAGAAGGCTTATTAGAGCCTGCTTCTTGCCTCCCTCTTCTTGTTGAGATTAACTTTTGTATCTGTTCTCCAGTATGAGCCAAAATTTGCCATGGGACTGAAAAGCTCAAAATACAATCTACATAGTTTGCTCCAAAAGTAATGCCTTCTATTTATTTCCACGTAAATACAACAGATACAAAGAACACAATAACACTATTTGAGCAAATTCTTAGTTACAAAACACTCTTTTTCAACATAGTCACCATGTAGTGGAAATGGTAAGTCACGGCTTGAAACAGTGATTCAGCACCTGGTGGGAAGGCAGGGCCAACCCAGGGGAGCTCAGGTGCATGCAGTGCACTTGAGTTACTGGAAGGCGTGGAGCCAAGATCCACCCCTTTCCAGACCTCATTTGAGGATTGTCAGTGGAGGTCCTGCATACTGGAGGTCTTCCAGGGGTGAGCAGATTCTTTCATTTATTTCTGTGGCTGTTGCATTTGAGCAAATCTTCACTTGCTGCAGCCTGGGATCTTGCTGCTGTGCTGTCATTGGTGTGATTTCCATTATGTTACACATCCCCATTAGCTATTTTTTTTTGCCAACAGTGAACAAGAACTTGCATGTTGCACTTTTAACAATTTTTATGGCTGTCAAGAATGCGGATTGTCTTCCATATCACTGTTGCTGAAATGCACCACCCACTGACTCACTATGCTCATACCCACTTTTTGTTCTCTCTAAATGTTCACAAGTGCCAGTGGGTGTCACTTTCTTCTACATGAAGAAATGCGGTGGCACATGTTTGCTTCATGTGTGCTTCCATGACAGTTGCCATTTTGCCAGACTGACCCTCTGCTGCCATCTGTCACATGGTGACAAAGTATAACAGAATATTAGTGGGAAGATTCAACTTCTACTGCAATACCATCAACATCCACCTCTGGCATTGCAGGCTAATATAATAAAAGAGGAGGCATTACTTTTGGAACAGTCCTTGTAGTTCCTAAAAGTTTCATTCCAATGTGTGCCTGGACAGGTGAGGAGGACATTGATACCAAAGGGGAGACTGCATATCTACCATCATAGGCACCAGGCAAAACCTTTGACATGTTGCATCTGTAGGAGTCAGCGGCCAGCCTTTCTGGAGAAGTAAGACTCTTGAAATCCATGTGAATTTGTAGAAAAGTAGGCTTCTTTAATGCTCTCTCACTACCACTTTTTGCACATAATCTTGCTGTGTGGTGCCTGTCTGTATCTTTCATGGCTAATCCTGGCATTTAAGGATTCTTGGCACTGTGCAGACCTCTGTCTTCTGCTGAAGAAACCTGTGTCAGTATGGTGTTAATTTTCACTGTCATTACGGCTTCTGGGGTGCTTTGAATTGCCATATATTTCATTAAATAGTTTATTTAAAATGCTTCTTTGAGGACGATGCTATTGTTAGTTTTAAAATGTGGAGTCTGAATGAAAAACTACATTCTTCTTTGTAGCCCTTTTTTGAGGGCGTCTTGTGATGCATTAAACTTTCATTATACTTTAATTATTGATAGGAAACATTTTCTTACCAGCATAGCACTTACGCACAGTGAAATCACTTTTCAGGAGAAATTACTACAAGCATTTTTTGGATGAGTTTCAGTTTTGCAAATTGCTTTGTTTTTTCTTAGTACCCCATAAATTAAAGCACAAATGATAAGCAAGATAACTATGCTGTCATGAATCACTCAAGTTCTAATGGCCTAATGCACTAAGCCTTAATTAGTAATATTGTATTTTTAAAAAGATGATACTGTGAATGAAATCTGAACATACACCATTTTATAACTGTGCTTCCCAGAAGATATTTAATGGATTCCTCTTCTTGGTATGTTTTTAAATAATTGATATGGCCACTTC
The DNA here is from genome assembly GCF_002078875.1 of Numida meleagris. NCBI lineage: Eukaryota > Metazoa > Chordata > Aves > Galliformes > Numididae > Numida > Numida meleagris. Next base: position 83,550,321 of record NC_034410.1, read on the forward strand.
AAGCCCTTAGTAGACAAATGAATTATTGGCTGCTAGTGACAAAATTTGGTTTGGGTATAATAACTTCACAGAGACATGGCACTGCATACATCTGCTGCTCTAATTAGAAAGTTTGCCTAGGGTGCTGGTATCTGAAAGAATGGGGAAAAATAGTGCTGCACAATCTGTTGTTACAGAGCAATTCCTGCAAACTGTGATTTATGCAAGATTTCTGATTAACTCTTTAACTTCTGCTGAAATAGTCAGCTACCATTTCAGTAAATTTTGTACAGCCAATACTGTGTCAGCCTTATCTGGCTGGGTTGCTACTCGGCTGTGCCATCTTTATACACTAAATCTAGTGCCCCTAAGTGCTTTGCTCTGTGGTGCAAAGACTATTGCTGCTCTGTCCTTCAGAAGACTGGCCCTCGCACCTCTCCAGCAGTGGAGAATAAGCTAGCAATTGTGGTTCCCTGGTGCTGTATCCTGTTATTCCAGCTAAGCTCTTTTACAGAGGCAATGGACATCAGGAGTAATAGCATAAGAATAGTTTTGGTAGTCTAAGGATAGTCACTCATTTTCTGGGGGAAACCTGTGGAGCTGGGGTCAAAATCAATTGCAGCGCAATGATGATCGAGAGCATCTCATCTGAACTGGGAGCATAAGGCTCTTGAAACCAAGCCTTTTTACTAGTCAGGCTGTATCTCATCCAGTCTAACAGCATGCGGGCTGCAGTCAAAATAAATAGCTGTGGTGATGAGGAGAATTAATCAGAATTGTACAAGTAAGATCAGCTTTCACTTGCTTGCTGACTTCAAATTGGCAATTCACTGAATATTTCCTGGAAAAGGACCGGTTTCAGCAAATACCTGTTTTTATACACACAGCAAGAGTTTGTTGTCATGGAACTCAAATTAATTATAGATTTCTGAAAAAACCTGATGGGCTTGGTGGAGAGAATAGATCCTTTTCTCCTTAAACTTCATTTACGTTAACAAGTTCCACTACAGAGCAATTTGAGGACCCTGAAAAGAAAGCAAAGTGAAATTTTATTTAAAGGGAAGGAATTATCCCCAAAACGTTTGTGCTTCAGAAAAAGTGAAATATGATCAATCACATGAAATTCTCTGTTATCAACCAATCCAAATGTTAATGGGAGTAGATAAATGTCTTAAAGGCAAGTACAGATATTATAGGAGATGTGACTCTATTTTGCATGTCAAATTATCTGTTCACACTGTGGTACTGCAGAACAGCAAAGAGGTACAACAGCTTTTCATGTACACTAATGAAATGTTTATAAAAGCAAAATCTGATACAGAAATAGGACAAATGCAGCACACGGATGTGGATAACTTCCTAATACCTGTTGTATTTGAATTTTCCTTACTGCTATTTTTACAAAGCGTCAGAAGGAATGATGTGGTATGATGCTAAGGAATATCACAGATTTTAGAGCATCCTGCTTGATGTACATTTGGACTTGAACTTCTTACTTTTACAGTTTCAGATGTTAGCTGTATCAAGTACTTAAGTATGTCATTACTCCATGGTCACTGTGACTATTAAAGTAGCCTGTTTTGAAGTGTGGATACTAAAGTAGTCTTTTTGAAGGCCACGAGTAAGGATGCAAGAATGGTGTCTAGAATGTGCACACATTAATAGATCTGTGGATAAATAGCAGAGAGTCTTATGCATAAATCATATTCTCTGTTTTCATGAAAGGTCAGAAACATTCTAAATAATGAAAAGATAGTGTTTTAGTGCCAGGATGTTAGGAGAGTGAGAAAGGAATGGAAAAGAGGAATACATTCCTTTGTCATTCATTTGTTCCCTTAGCAGCAAACACAGAAAATCAAAGAAGTCTGATTAAAGTGATGAGACACTTTAGATGACCTGGTGTTGAAGTTAAGTTTATTTTCACTGTAAGGCATACTTAAGTGCTCTAATTATGGGTATTACAGGTATTTTTTGGAGCTTAATTTCCACTAAACTGAGATTTATGATTCTAGGGAGGATCTTGGTAAGGGAGCAGTTTATAAAATTTCCTTCCTATCATTCTAAATGATTCTGCTTTTCAGAAATTTCTGTGGGTCATTAGCTTTTATGCAGTATGCTATGTTCATTTTTGTGATTTTGACAGACATATTATTCACATTGTAACTGGTGTTCAAGTTTCTTCAATGATTTCACTGTCCATAAAAACCTTCAGAAGAGTTAATAACATTCCTTTGAATGTACTGGTACTCTACATGCTTATTCATGTTGGACATACACCAAGACTTCTTGCATGACCTTTCTAAATCCCTCTTGGTACATAAGCAAAATTGAATTAATTATGGAATGATATTCCATCTTCAGCAAACATACTTATTATAATCTGCAATTCTGATTTTTTCCTGCTTGCCTCATCAGCAGAAAAGACAATATATATAGGAAAATTCTTTTCTGCACTTTTCAAGTCCTCAGACAATGGTAAAAGACCAAAAGAATGTCAGGAGCTGGTTCTTAAACTCAGAGGGAGTGTGTCCTGCAGAACTGTTTGTTTCCTTCACCCATTTCAGAAATGATAGCTCTTCAAAAAATAACTGCAAATCAGAAGCAAACTGTCAAAAAGTGCAAATGTGTCTAAAACCTAAAATGTGGTAGCTTAGAGACATTCCAGTGGTACCTGCAATTTCAGTGGATATATGTTCTATGAACTTCTTGACCACACAGTCTCATCCCTTTGTAAGTGCATCATGGGAATCTGATAGCTGACACTATCATGAAAGATGTAGTCAAGCCAGTCCGTTGTGGCTGTGCTTAGGCATGCCATGCTTTGCACCTACAGCCATGGCTGCTGCCATAGGTGCTGGCACAGGTGCAGCTGCATGCGCATGGGCAGGCAGTGCACGGCCTCATCCTCCACTCTCAGAGGCACAGCCATGCTCTCAAACAGAGGATACAGCCTTGCACAGGCACAGCTATGAGGGGAGGCCAGGCCTGGCATCAGGAAAGCCATGGGACTTCTGCCTGCCCCTCACTGCTTGCAGCTGAGGCCAGATTCCAAGCACCTCCTGACCTCTCTGTGGGCTGGAAGGGCTCTGAGGGCACTTTCTGCCCTCACTTTCTTCTCCTGAGCTCTACAACTTCCTTATCTGCTCTCCCTGCTCAGGGAGCAGCTCTTTGTTATCTCCGTGGTGGCTGTGTCACAATGGTTTCACTAGGACACAGCCTCTGCTACCCACTGACATGCCACTGCTTAGCTTCTGGACAGAAAATCAGGAGGAGGTGGGCAGGCTGAGGGGCATCAGGGAGCTGGAGAAGGAAATGGGTGGAGTGGAGAGTTGAGTGGGGAGGAACCTGATGAAGTTCAGCAGGGGCAAGTGTAGTGTCCTACACCTGGGAATGCATCTGTACAGGTTAGGGCTTGAGCTGCTGGAAAGGAGCTGTGTGGAGAAGGATCTGGGGGTCCTTGTGGACAGCAGGCTGGCCATGAGCTAACAGTGTGCCCTTGTGGCCAAGAAGGCCAATGGTATCCTGGGGTGCATTTAAAAGTGTTGCCAGCAGGTCGAGGGAGGTGATCCTCCCCCCTCCACTCTGTCCTGGTCAGGTCACATCTGGAACACTATATGCAGTTCTGGGCTCCCCAGTCCAAGCAGACAGGAACTGATGGAGAGTGTCCAGCAGAGATCTGCAAAGATGATCAGGGGCTTGGGGCATCTCCTGTACGAGGAAAGGCTGAGGGACCTGAGACTGTTCAGCCTGGAAAAGAGAAAGCTGAGAGGGGTTTAATATCAACACCTGAAGGGCAGGTGTCAAGAGGATGGGACCAAGCTCTTTTTGGTGGTGTCCAGTGACAGGATAGGGAGTAACAGGCACAAACTGGAACACAGAAGTTCCATATGAACATGAGAAAAAATTCTTTAAGGGTGACAGAGCCCTGAAGCAGGCTGCCCAGAGAGGTGGTGGATTCACTTTTTCTGGAGATATTCAAAACCTTCCTGGATGCTTTACTGTGCAACGTACTGTAGAGAATCAGCTTTAGCAGGGGGCTTGGACTAGGTATTCTCCATAGGTCCCTTCCAGCCCCTACAGTTCTGTGATTCTGTGAATGGGAATACATACATTTAAAACTACATGCAAGAGACACTGTTACTTCCAGGTGTGAGTGTTCCACCTCTGGTTGATGTTCAAAAGGCTTTTCTGGCAACTTTTTCAGGGGAGAAAATGTTTCTGGGGGAATGAGGTAATAATGGCAAGTGGAGACAAGCAGAGAGGTTTGTCACCAAACTATTTTACTGTCAAAGTGAATTTCTGATACAAAACTTTCAATTTAGCCCTTGTGCTGTAGTATACAATACAGAACAATGAAGAGCTGAAACCCCACCTGTATGTCCTTTTGGCCACTTAGTAGGGACTGAAGATTACTTGTTTATTTTTCCCTGTAGCTACAACAAAGAGCTAAATGAAGTACCATATTTCAGAACAATAAAAAAAAATAACAACAATAAATGTTCTGAGTGTAGTAGAACCATATGCCTACAGGTAGCAGAAGTTCTTAAAACACAGATCCTTTGTTAAGCTATTATAGATGTATTCATAAAGATGGACATAAAAAAAATTAGAATAAAAGAGACTGGAATTGATATGGTGTTCTTACAGGAAAAGAACACAGTGCTTGTTAAACCAGATAATTATTTTTTTCTGCCATATGCAGTAAAAATTGGCTGAAGGAAAATAAAGTGTTGGCTGGCAGGTGACTCGAGATGGACTGTGCAGTCGCTCATCCAGTACCAGTTTTGAAGGTACTGGTTTTTGATAGGAGTTGGAAGGCTCCAAACATATGGTTCTCTATTAAAACTCCCTCATTTTGTTGCAGAGCAGTTCATTGCAGAGTAAAGAGCCGGACTACAAACCACAGTATGCACTAAGAAAATAGTGAAGACCTCATTTTTAATAAATTAGTGGCCATACAGAAATAGTAGAAAGAAATGCAGGAAACAAAAGATCACTCAAAACATCTAGTTGCCTATGATGTTTTACACCTGCTGATGCAAACTGCACCTACACCGCAGAGCAGATAGTAAAACGTCTTAGTTTCAAGTATTTGTTCTGTAATAAGCAACATTATCTACAACATCTTTCCTTTCTTGAGTGTAGGAATTACCTTGCTAAAACTTCATTGGAATTTTCTCTCAAGGAGGGCATACCTGAAGAATATTTTCTGCTGGTCAGGGGTGGTCTGAGTCGTCAACTTGGTACATGACTCAGGGACTAAGAGCACTTCATATAGATGTTTAAAGAAAATTCCTTCTTTTATGCTCTTTCTTGTGGGACTTATGAGGAGGAGGAATAATCCAGGCTAGTATTTGGTAACAGCTCAGCTACTGCTGAAATTTATTCAATCTGCTATCTGCCTAGATATTCACAGTTTTCACTAAACTCAAGCTTGAGAAACGCACATATGTGTACAGGCAGTGTGTTTTATTTATTTCTCTGATGTGATATGGCATGGAAATAAACTGCTGTCTTTTGTGTAGAGACTGAGGTTTCAATTTCCTTATTCAAACCCCAATGTAGTTAGTTTTCTGTGATTTTGATTTTTCATTGTAGAACTTTTCACAGACAGCTTTATGAGGTTTGATTATGAGTCGTGACACTCTGCCTCATCTGTTTCTGCCTAGTCTCATCTGCAAACTTGTAACATTGGGTTTTGTTTTTTTTTTCTGAAATTTAAACCAGTGGGATAAGATGTATCGTTATGAAGATACTGCCATTCAGCATAATTTGGCTTAGTTGATACACTTCAGAGTCTACCCTACTAGCTAACATGCAAAAGCACTGAGATTTCTGACTGTGTGGATAAGTTCAGTGTTGAAATTCCTCCTATTTGTTTCACCATTTTGAGTGCTATAATATGTCACCACAAGGTCTCTTGCAGAATGGAAATATTTTAAATAGTTCAAAGAAAGTTCAAAAGATGCTGTCTCTGACATGCACTCTTCAAAGCAGGACTGCACTTCTCTGCCACAGAAAAAAATCACAAAAAAACAACCATGTCTTACCTCTCCCCCTTACTACTCTGAGTTGTGCCAGAGCTGTCATTTTTTTTTAAATAGGGACCTTTTTAAAAAAGGGCTTATGTTCTGCTGTTCACCACGCTTTAATCTTTAACTTCGCAGGTTCAGTGTGTAAATATTAATTTTTTTATCTTACTCTTTTACTCATTAACTCAAAGATAACAGTTTTGTTAAATAAATGTTTTTAAGGAAATGAAATACTGTGCCTTATTAAATGCTGTATGCTTTTTTCATAAGGTGACCATTTCATCCCAGCTGCTAACTGTGGTCTGTTTGGGATATGCTGGCACTGGATGTGACATGGTTTGTTACTTGAAAATGACCACAGATGGCTGTTTATGACTAAGCAAAATGCGAACACAGATTCAATCTAGAGTCATCAAAACTTGATTCTGCTGTTAGATACGTATATGTACTCTTGACGCATCTCCTGTAGCAGTTTACTCAATTCTTCTGATAGAACTGTAGATTAAACATAAGTATTACTGTTCATGAGAAAGCATGAGTTTTGCAGGGCCCTTTCAGATTTCTATATTTAGTATGTCCAGAAATTAGGAACAGAGGATGAATTAAAAGTTGCAGAAGACCCAGGCTTTGGTCCATTGAGGTGGTTTTTCAGAACACAGCCTTAAAGCTTAAATCCATGGAAAATCTGTACTTCAAACCTTGGGCTCCAACTGTGGGATCTGATTCCTAGAATCCACATTTGTCGCTTTTTGACCAACCCTTATTCCTGTTCTTGTGAACCTGACTTCAGAATTTAAGCCAGTTGGAAAACACTTCTGTAGCCAGAACAAGAACAGCCTGGGGCTTGAAAAGATTACAGATGAGGATACTTGGCTGTGTGAAAAATCAGCCTTACTGGTATATATTTCAGCACTTCTCCAAAAGCTCAGTTTTGCAGGTTGCTGAGCGCTGCTCTGCTGCCATCAATTCCACCTGAAACCAGTGAACCAAGCCTTCAGCTTCATGAATCAGGGAAACTGCTACTGCCATGAATATATACTTGATTACTACTGGAAAAAAAAATCATATTGGATCTGGAAATGGCCTGAATTTGCAGGTCTGCGTGTTTTAAGTACACAGTTCTACACAGTGTTGTTTGGTACCAGGTAGCAACATTTCAGTGCCTGAGTAGGTATTCTCTACGTCAGGAATTGCAGACTTGGAAGTGTTCCCTAGCAAATCAAGAAACAGATGGTCTTCATTACACTGAGTTTTCCTAAGCAACTGTGGAAAGAAACTGAGGGACAGTGATGACAGAAATTCATAGAACTCAATAGTATTTTCTGCTTTTTCACAGACACGACAATTTTGACCAAAGCAGAGAAGAGAAAGAAAGGGGAAATGAAAGGATAAATGAATAGTCTTGTATGCACTAGTATTACTCTTGCAGCCTTGAAGAGTTTTGCAAAGTGCTCCAGGCCAAGTAACTTATTCACCCTGTGAGCCCTAGAAGCTCATCCTAAGGGTTCACCATTAACTCCCTCTGCCTAGCCTATATGTAGAATGCAGACTCAAGTCTTAATGTCAGAAAGCTTTTCATGCATTAATGAATTTCAGATTTGGAAGAAGAGGCTGAGAGACGACCCTCTCTGAGTCACTGCTTTCTGTAATTTGTTCCTTTCATGCTTCTGTTCGAAGCTATGCATCAGATCATCCTCTGCTTCTTTTTCTTTCCTTCCTCTACCAGGCTTTCATGCCTTATGCCTTTCTGTTCCTTCATCATTGTGAAGAAGGCATTTCATAATCACCTGCAGTGCCTGCATGACTGATCTGCATGTTCAGTTTGGGGCAGCAATTCAACACTGTTTGTCCAAGCATGTTTTCACAGATGCAGTGGTGGCAAATTTTCAGTTTCTATCTAGAAGTAAATGTTCTATTAGTCAGAATTTCAGTCTTACATCTTTCTCATTGGATTGTGCTTGGACATAAATAGCGTTGGATTTTCACAGCTCTTATGGCCTAATGTACTGCAGTTTCTTTGGTCACTGAAAGTGTCAACTTTACTATGGGCAAACAACACTTCTCTAGCCATCTCAATGAAGACAAAAATATTGCCTCTCTGTAACCAGTTTAGTAATCCTTTAAACATTTCCCAGCACAGATTCCTGCCAAATTTGTAGGAATACAAGAAATCTAGTAATCAGAACTTGCACTAATTGTCATTCCAATCTCTTTTTGAATAATATTATAGTTGTATAAATATTGAAGTTAGGAGTCTACATCTGTTTGCATTATTTCTGGCAATTAATCTTTCAAGAAGCCAAGAGGTTCGTATGTGAGAAGTGCTGGTGGCTTACATAACCTTATTGTGATGCTTTCTTTTTAATTACAAATACTTGTGTAGATATAAACAAAAATAATTGCAGCTGAAGATTCTATCTACTGTTTATTCACTTTTCAGCTTCTCAGTTGTCTTTTATGGAGCAACAGCTAGGGAGAAAATAGCCTCTGCATGTATCATTTGAGCTAACTTTCTATTCCTGAAAGTAGGAGCTGTATAAAAATGTTTTGAATAATGACCTTTGGGGTATAGCAGTACTACACAAATCTTACTGTCAATAGAGCTAGTGGCAAGAAAAACAATTGAAGGAACACATTAGCACTCCAAAGCTTTGTTTCACAACAAAATAGTTACTGAGCTGACAAACACCAGACAAGGTTTTCCTTACATCAGTAGAAATGACTGCAGCTTCTTGTCCTCATTTTAAAAACAATATTTACAATTAAATGTCTAACCCAAATCATATAATAAAGTAGACTTACTGGGAGATGCTGGTTCAAGCATTCTCAGGATGTGTGCACCCCTGATCTTCTTTGCAGTCTTTACTTTGTGCTAGTCAGCATCCATTTCCGGTAGTGAATTGGTGCTCAGCATCTGAGGGAATTAGTAGAGATAAAATGTGAAAGGGAGTGATTTACTCCCTTTTTAAGCAGTTTGAGACACGGGGCAATAGTCTTTTCTGCCCTTACACTTTTTATGTGCTCCTGCTTGGTAAGAACAGAGTTCCTAGCACTGGTTTATGAAAAGCACATGCCATGAGCTGTCAAGAAGACAGTTCTAGAAGAGATTGATGTCCAATCATTAATATTCTTGTTTAATTTTGAACGTTGTAATACAAAGTAAGTTGCTTATTTTCATTAAGATGATGCCTGCAGTAATACTTGTAGGAATCTGTGCTGAATGTAACCCAAGTGAGAAACACAGATCAATGAATGCCCACTGAAAGTGACCTAAAAAGATGCATAAAAGACTTGGGCTTTTGAAGGCACTAAATTACTACAAACTTTGCTGTGAGCCTTCACATAAATACCTTTGAGGGTTTCAGTCTTGCCCTATTGATAAGCCAACCTGAAGCGGGTACTTTGAAGTAACTGCTGCATTGAAATACTCTGTTGTGACCCAGTATCTACTGCAGTAAGGCTTGTTTTAGCATCAATGAGATATGCAACTTAGGATGGGAAGCATCTTCAGCCAACCATTGGTTATAATCACTGGGCATTTCTCTTATGCCAGTCTTGAACAGCTGCCTTAAGTACATCTGTTAGTCAGTATAGAGAGGCAGGAGATTACAGGAGGCCCTCATTTATTAAATAGATTGAGTTTCCCTCAGTTCTAATAGGACAGTAGCCTCCAGGTAAATAAAGTATTTTACATTGTACTGTAAGAACTCTAACATTTCTGTGGGAACATAAATAATAATTGCTACATGTTTAACAGTAGTTTTCATCTGTGATCTTACAGACCCCCAGGCATCTGTGGACTACTCCTAAGGGATCAGTGGAAGATAATTAACAGTAGCAACCCACTGGTAGAAATTTTTGTGTTGTTATCTAGGGATCCATGCATTCAGCAGAAAATTATTGGGCAATATAAATAGAAAAACATTGAAAGACACAGGGAACTGCTGCATCTGGGACAAATTATGTTAGCAGTTGAAGAAACATGCTAAATTGTGGTACACACAAAGATATTCCTGAAATATCTCAAAATGAAAAGGTATTCAGTCGACAGATCTAATGATCTTACCCCATTTTGTCCTGGGAGCTCCATTTCCTTTTTGATTACATTTTCACAGCACTGTGTTTCTCCTAAAATCATTTGTCCTAGAATAGGTCTGTATTTCTGAATCAATTTTTCCAGTTTCATACTTTTGAGAGAGAAATGGGACATTCTTAAGTGAGATGTCACCCTATGACTGTCTTTAGCGTCTGATCATCCCTCAGGTAGAGTGAAATCTTTCAAGCAGTTCATTCTGTTCACACTTGTGGCAATGAATACGTTGTCATGGATTGATACAGGCTTAACAGAAAGCCACATAAAGAGACGGAAACAGAAGACCACAGCTTGTAAAAGCAACAGGCACATTCAAACAGATGTTGCAAGAGGATTTGTTCTGAGGGGATCATTGATTTACTTAGATTTACTGCCCAGCAGTATTCTGAGAGTTTTTCCCTTCTTCCTACTTGCATAATTACCCTGCCTGAGGTTCTCATATCTAGAGGGGGAGCTAGGAAGGACAATTTACAGTAGAAACTTCTGTATATAAAGAACTATGTAGCGATGCAAGTAATTTTTTTGATTGGCTGTGTGAATTGCAAGAGTGAGAAATTTCCAGTTTCACACAAAAGGGGTTTGTTTGGAAAATGAAAACATACGAAGGAAAATAAAACACTCAACCCAACATTTAGTTTAATCTGAAGTGAAAATTGTGCTTATGCAGCATTTTGCTTTTTAGGCTTTCCAGTAGGAATACAGCTAGATCTACAGATTAAAAACACAACAGAAATACAGATAATTTTACTCAAAAATGAGCATTAGAACAGTCAATTTTTAACTGACTAGCTTCCATGTGCACACAGATGAACAAGGCGAACTGGCCTTTGTGGTATGTTCAGGCTGCAGGTTGCATGGGTAGGCCCACTTGCTTAGCCCCTGCGTGCCTGGTGTTTGTGGACAGCAAGTGCTAGATTTGAAAATCTCTCATTTTCTGGTTTTTGGTTTTTTTAAATCAGGAATATTAGATTATTCTGATAAACAGTTTTATTAAGAGGTCAGATCATAATTGAGAAATTGGAAAGTTGGATACTGTAGTCTGAAAAGTACTTAAAGTACACTTTATCAATAGCTGTTTAGTTGCACAGAAATAAATGGAGTCCTTCAAATTCATACCTTGATTACTAGCATGTAAATATGCTGTTTGAGTTATGGAAAAAGACCAGGCTGTCTTGGCTATGGAATATTCAAGGGGTATGGTAATGTGATAATAACCCTTAGTTCTCAGAAACCTCTTGTCAAACATCAATATGTAATGACAGACCAACAAGAGAAATAAAGCCAGACTTCAGGTGGCTCGTATATTCTCCATCACTGTATCTACAGATTACAAGACAATGTGACTTCTTTGCAGTCACTTGTGATTCCCCTAGAACGTTTCTGAAATCTCCCTACTTGTGAGATGATTCTCTAGTGCTCTGTAAACCTACAAAATGTTTGGATGTCTGTGCTGTTACACTTCAAAGCTGGCAGAAAAAAAAATACAGTCCATCTCTGCTGTGTGATGATCACCATATAGGCAAAGATATCCTCATTCAGGTTTGAGATTACATCTGCAGTAATTACAGACTTTCAGGTGACATCAGAAGCATGAACATCTTGAATGATGAGACTAGCTCAGAGATTACCTGTTCTTGTGCAGATCCAGCATTTTCCAAGCTATTTTTACAAAATCCTGTTTCTGGATTTGTATGGGAACTGTTGAGTAGCGGCCTGAACCACTGATTGAGCACCTGGGGAAAAAAAAAACGGTCATCCCTGGGAGCACAGGTGAAGGCAGTTAGACCTTAGACCTCATACAAGGGCTGACTGCCACTGTGAAAGGATTTATTTCTGGAGATCCCTCCTTGGTGGAGCTTTTCTCTGCAAACTCAGATCTTCAGAGGTGAGTGATCTTCTTCCCTTCCTTTATAGCACTTTTCTATCGTGCTGGTCCTTCTGTCATTACACCTCTTTCGTAACACCTTTTCCTTCTTGTTGATCTTTCCAATTGCTACAGGATTTAAACACAAAAATAAGCTGATTTGGGATTTAATGGAGAGAAGTTACATTTCTGTTCTTAGTTCTGCATCTACATTGCAGTGTTTTCTCTCCAAGAACGTTCAGCACAATCTTTTAAAATTGTAAGATGTCTTTCGAAAATTATTACTTGGTCATCAATAATCAGTCAAATTCATGATTTATCTTGTTTGATGCTTTCACTCTAAATTTTCATATTAGCTCATGAGAACCATGAAAAATTCTACCTGGTAACAAAAAAAGCATATAGGAATAAAAATCACATCTAGGCTTGTATACTTTCTAAATACTTTCTGTTGTTCTTTCATGGTATTTTGAGAAAAATTATTGTAAGTTCAGTAATAGTAAGTTATTTTGCACCATGAGATAATGAGCTCTTGCAACTTTGAAGATTTTAAAATTATTTGGAAGGGATAAGGACTAAAACTTTAGCCTTGGAAATGTTCAAGGCAAATGTAGATGCTAAAGCTGAGCATACATTTGGTTAAATGTGTTTGGAATTGTGGGTGACCTGTAGAAGATGTAGATGGTTATTAATGCTTTCTTTCTTTTCTGTTTAAATCAGAACATTAATCTTTCACAAATTCAACCCTGTGTAATCAAAAAGCTCCTGTTTATGATACAGTGAAGTAGCATGTCCAGTTCTGAACTCCTAGTCAAACCAATAACAGTGTGTCCTGTTGACTGTTTCTAGTAGAACAAAGGTGGTGATGGGAATCATATCTTTTAGCTAAAAGCATTTCAGAATGATTCATTGACTTGAGTAACTTTTCTTTCTTTTTGGATCATAATCTCATTTTTTAGTATCTTGGGAAGAGTCTAATGTGAATGTATGCAAATTTAGGCTGTTACTTTCCTACCCAAACTAAGTCTTCTTTCCATCATAGACATTCTCTTCCATTCCCTGTACTATTGTTACTGTTTTTAATTTTTTTTAGCAATAATGAATTTCTCTTTGTATACCTGATCAGGCATTATTCTGTCCTGAACTGAATCCACCTTCTATTCACAGGAGAAACATTTATTCTTACATTATTTCAATTTTTTAGGAAATATAACAGTTATAGTCTCTATTAGGATGTCACTTAGACTATGAATAATCCATCCTGGCATGCTTTACTTGAGAGTGCGTTTGGCTCAGTAGCACTGTTTAGTGATAGTGATGCTGAAGCTGTAAATTTCACTAACAGTTCAAGAAAAGCTGTTAGATATGGCTTTTAGAATTCTTACACTCATTCAGTTTTATTTAATTTCTGGTTGAGTACATTACCTGAGATTTCACAACCTGTCTCCTTGCTGCATTAGTCTTGTCCTATCAGGCACCATTTCAATGACTCCCAAGAAGTTTTGCAGTGTAAATCAGATTATCATAGGAAGAAATCAGATCCAATTAAGAATGATATTTGAAAGAAAGTATAAAAGACCTAGAGTGTCTTTTTTAAAAAGGTTTTTGAAATTACATATGCTATAATGCTTTTAAGTGTTACAATGCTTTTATTGTGTTCCTGGGTGCGGTGGCAATATCACTTAGGGTAGGTTTCTTGGTTAAGAACTTACTTTTGCTGCGTTGCAAAGTTACAAAATTTGAGTACTGTGAAGTGATATTTTAGACTGAGTGATTTATCCTGGAAAACAATATTTTTAGGTGAACCAGAGGCTATAGCAATGTAATGATAAATGAGCTGATTCACTAACATCGTTCATTCAGCTAACTATTAATACTTCCATGTTGGTCTGCACTGACTCCACTGGAAGCCAGAGAGAGTTGCACTTGAATGGATTTCTGGTTTGATTGTCTCTCACTCTTTTTGTTGTCTTGTGAGAAATACTGAATACTATGTATAAAAGTTGTAAGAGGAGGTTGGTGTCCTCTTGGTCAGAAATATGAAATTTAACTGTGAAATAGCTGCTTGAACCTCTGACCCAAGTCTTGTCATGCTCACTTTTCCTGCCTACTGTGCTCAAGTTGTTAGTAGTGCCCTGTGCTTCAAACAAAATGGGAAGCTTGTCTTTTTTTTGAAGAAGGATTCTGTGAGATGTTGAGTACAGTTGTTGACTGATGTAGGAGTTTCAATTCCATGCTTTCTGTGAAACACTAGAAATTCAATGAAATTAATGATTGAATGCTAGCCATAGTCTTTTTAATCTTTCATTGTTTAACTTGACTCTTGCTGACAGTTTTTACTCATATTTGGAGCGCTCCTTCATCTGCCATCCTGGGAAAATCTTAATTCATCTGTGATGCTTTTGAAACTCAAAAGTATTACAGTGTAGTGTAGTTAACAATGACACCTTTCTATCTTGTGGATTTAATACCTTTATTGTAACTACTAGTAACTTAATTTGTCAGGTATATAGCATGACATGAAATCCATCTGCCTTCTCATTTGTCCAGAAATTAATATTGCCTGCTGGACTGATGAGGAGCATGCTGCAGTTCTTGATGTAGTATGTGAGATCCATGCATGAATCCATCTTGGAGATCTGAACCCTGTCTGGGGAGACAGGGAGGCAACCTTGATTTCTTTTTCTTGCTCTTCCTCTAACTACCTGGTGTACTTAACTAAAGTATATTTTTATTTTCTTTGTATTTCCAACTGCTAGTATGTGGAATTACTGGTTGGGTACAGAACATTATCTTGACCTCGAATCATTACATTTGGATAATGAAGGCAATAAGTAGTTTTGTGGCATTCACCATCTTACAAGGTGTAGAGAAAGCATTGCATCTACAGCAGAACCCTTAGTTTTTTCCAGTGAAGGCAATACGTACGTCGTGGATCACTCCACATGCCTGCTGTCTCCCTGAGAGCAGAGGCTGTGCTGCTGGCTCCTGTTGCCTTGCCATGCTCCGCCCTGCCTCCCCAGCTGTCTACCTGTGGCTCCTGATCCCATACTCCAAGCAGCTGGTTAACTCCTGTTCAGGTTCTTGTGCCAACTTGGCTGCTTAGAGACCCATTTCTAATTAGTCATTTCCATTCTTGTAATGGCTCTTCATTTTTTGTACAGTATTCCTCCCTCCCTCAGCAATCAGATCCCAAATGATGAGCTATATGAACCTGTTATTGACTAACCAATGTTGAATATGAAATAAATTCTGTAGGAGAACTGATATAACAGCAGGCAATTATTTATTTGTTGATTGAATACTTCAGAAAGTAACTTTGTGTTGCCAGGAAGTGCATAAATATTTTCAAATGTAATGCGTGGTGTTTGAAGTCAGCCAAATTGCTACTGGCAAAAAGTGGGACATCTTCATGGCACCACAATGATAACTTCACTTCTCACTATGACAAATAGGAAAGAAAAATTTTGAGGAGGAAATAAACAGGAAATTTCACTGCAGCATTGTACTGAAGTACAATTGTGAAGAAAAATGTTGCAAATGCTGTTGTCTTAACTGGCACTACTTTGAGTTAGTATTCATGAAGTTTATAATTAATTCGGATAAGTTTTTACTGTTGCAGCTGAATTTTAACTTTACAGCATGTTAGCGTGATCTTTTTTCTTTGACCTAAATCCGTCTAATTTTTTGTCTTTGTTAAAATCACAGAACAAAACCACTGTTCTATTTTAGGCTTTGCTCAATCAGATCAAGGAACTTTGCATTGCTAAACAATGCCATATACTTAATCATATACAGAAATGTTAGATCTCTTCACAGTTAAGTGAGATGAGTGTCCACATGAGGGAAATGTTAACTGTTTTGCTTAAACCTGTTTGTAAAACAGACAATCCAGTGGAGGAACAAAAGAGTTGGGAAAAAAAAAAAACAACCTCTTGAGCACGTAATTGGGCATAATAGCACTTAGGCTTGGAGAAGAGAAAAGCATTTCATTTGTAGATATAAATGAAACGTAATCACAATTCACTGTCTTCTGGACAGTTCTTCATTTATGTTGGCTAGTATTTACATTTGCATTTTTAAGGATGATTTAATATATATTTGAAAGCTATTTTTTTAACTGGGAGATTATTCAGAAGAGTATGGCTGTAGTTTTGCAGATATCATACAATCAACATGTCTTAGTCTTGTGATTAAGTTTTCTGTTCTAAACTGAAGAAAAAGGAATACATCTTAAAATATTCTGAAAAATAACAAAACACCCTTTGTGATGCCATAACACATTCAAGGCAATTGCTCAGATGTTATTAGATTCCATTCTGTTATTTCTATACATTTTTATCTATTACACTCTTTTAAAAGCATGCTTTTGATTAAAAACAGTGGAATTTTTTTCCCCTTAAAGCAGAGGTCCTTGATCTACCAGTAGAACAGCTCTGGGGGCACTAGAAACCTTACAAGCTTTCAACCAAGCACTTCTTGCAGTTGCCCCATAACCCTAACTGAAAGAAGCTGACCTTTCGGACCCATAGATGTGTCGCTGTCTGTCCACAAGGGTTCTCCTCCAAGTTAACTGTGTTCCTAAAGACCTCACAATGCCAAACCAGGAGGAAAAGCCAACCTGGCTGCTAAGAGAGGTGGCCACCAGTTCTTTTCGTACACGGTTAATGAGCTGGGATTCTAGGAGAAAGACTAATGTCAAGATTTAAGTGGTTTTTGTCAGCAGTGTGAAACAAACAGGAGTAACAGCATGAAATAGTTTTGAAGGCTTCAGAATAGAGCAGTTCCTGTGAACTATGGTGCTATTGCAATGCTTTATTAGATGCTGGGTGTTTGAAGATCTTCCAGCCTCCTAAGACATGTACAGAATTCTGGCTCACGTTTCTTTTTCTGCAAGATGCAACACTTAGATATTTCTGTATATGGGAGCTATCAGTAACATGTTTCAAATGTCTGTAATAATAAGCTTGGTGGGTTTTTTTGTTGTCAAGACTCAATTCTGCACATTTTTCTGAAGTCTGGATCATACTCACCCACCAAACGGCTTTTGGTCTTTATTTGCTTGCTACCCTCTAGAAATAAATCTATGGACAAAAAATATCTCTGAACTTTACATTCAATGAACATCTGAATGGAAAGCTGAACAATTGCCTCCACAGGATCTTTCTGCAAAGAGAAGACAGCTTGACAAACTAGAAGTCCTGATGTTGGTGCCTTTACTTCTCCTGTCTGGATTGATTTCTGTGGATTGAGATATGGAGGTAGAGAGTTATTTCCACCTCCGGAAGTATTTCCCGGGCAGATTTAGGGAAGACTTAATTCCAAACTGAACTTCGTGGTATCATCAGTGCATGCACAAGACCAAAGTGAATTCCATCAGTTGGATTTATTTCTGAAGATAGGTGAAAAGAAAGGAAGGTCTGCTCATCCTATTTCGGGATTGTTTTGTCACATCTTTATCCCACAGTGAAGAATGTGTTTGTGTTCATACAGTTTTAAACTGGTGACCTGAATAAGAAGAGGCGCGTATCTTTTTGCGATACCTAAGTCACCCAGTCTCCTCCTCATTGCTTTTGCTATTTTCTTGGACGTTTTCCACCTCCTTCCTGACGTCTCCTGGTTTTAGCCATTTTTGGGGCATCTTGTTTTTTTAGTATGGCTGGGCTTCAAGTATGCTAATGATTGTGTAGCCTGATTTTAAATTTGGCAGTACTATTTCAAAAGTGAGTGTAATGTGTTTAGTATGTATGTTATGCTTTCTATATTTTTTAATTCTGAATTTGAATTTGATGGCTTTGTCATTTGCTAGATCTTAATTTTTTCCATGCACAGAAATAGATACTTGAGTATCACTTCTAAGGTCCCTGGAGGTTTTCTAGAGTTATCTAAGCAAAGTCAGAGCTGACACCATCTCTTGTTTGTAGTAGCCCTTACTACAAGCGCAGAGCTTTCTTCCAACCATCATTTCTATGATTCATAATGTATTAGTCATGCATTTTCTGTGTATCAAGGGGGTCTTTATCTTTGGATGCTTTCTGTGACTTCCTAACAAGCTTATGATAGTGGGGGAAGTCACTTTCTATTGCTAACCAGCAGCTTGAGACACCCAAGAGATGCATACTCCTTTGTGGCAGGGAATGTCTTGTTGACATGGCATGTACTGTTAGTATAAGTCTGAGTCCTTCTGTAGCTGGTGTATCTTTCCTCCTGGGAAGAAACCTTCCATCTCACATGATGGGGGAGACCTGAGCAATTGTGCCTTCAGATTAATTTTAGTGGTTGTCTGAAAATCATCACATTTGGCACACAGGTCTGTGAAGGCAGACTTTGATCATGTAGATAAATAGCAAAGAGGAAGAAAAGCAGCTATGTTGCTGGAGAGCAGGTGGAATCATTGGACAGTATGTGCAGCACTTAACTCACTGAGGTTTCTCTTATTTTATATTGGTCGCAATGTTGTCAAAGCAGTGGAGTTATTTGAGACTGGTGGATGTGACCTAGACCCTTGCTGTTTGGTTATGTAGAAGTTGGTAGAGCTGCAGATGTGCTGTATGTAGTGCTTTATTTGTTGGGCCCAGGCATGCTGTGAAATTGGAGCTGCCTTTGGCAGACCCTCTACCCGCACACTTTCATAGGGTAAGAGATAAATAGATTAGTAGTGGATAATGAAAAAATGGGCATCAACTGGGGAATCGCAAAGGCTGTTTTATGAGCTGAGGATAAAAAATGAATAAAATTTGAAACATACATTTTGGCTAAGTGAGAGACAGATGGAAGAAATCTACAAATTTTGGGGGTGTGAAAGCTCTCCTGGAAAATGCAGTTCTGTTGAAATCAAAATACTTCATAAAACCAAGTCAACTGCAGTAGACTTCTGCTTCAAAAAAAAAAAAGGCTGTCAGACAGAATGTTTTAATGTTTTGGAATACATATTTTTTTAATTCTTAGTTTTGAAATGATTCTTTCAATTTGTTTTTATCTATTCTGATTTCTCTATAAATAAATATAAACAATAAAAAATAAGAGCCATGGAATTTCCTTTCCAAGATTCACTGAAGTGATTCAGTTCTGCTCTAATTTGGAGTAAAGTCAGAGTATAAAATCCTTGGAAATTGGTGTCATCCATTCAGGTCCCAGGGGGCCCTAAAGGACATGTGTTCAGAATCAGACTTAAGCTACTACTATCTCTTGAGATGCAGAAGCACGGATTGCCAGTAGCCATACTACAGCTCATTTGCTTTGCTCTCCAGATTACAAAGGGCTGAATGTGCAAGTGGCTTTGACATCCTGCTGTGCCTGATGTCCACCCTCAGTGGTACTGCTTCTCCTGTCACATTGCACTGAGAGGTAGCAACCTTGCTCTTTTTGTGTGTGTGTATGTGTGCTGCTCCTAACCTCTTTCAGGATCAAAACAATTGCAGGGGGAGATCTTGTATTGACACTTTCTGGAGACCGTGTAAGAGATTTAATGGAGCTGTTCTTTGTCTTCCTTTTTCTGTAAGATCTTTTACCAGGTAGGATAAGTACTCATTGGTATATCTTGAAAGGAACAGCTCAGTTCTGCTGTCTGCTACTCACTAATTGTTTTATGCCACCCAGAGATTTTCTGGTGCTTTTACATAAAGGTTTTTGTGGTACAGCTTGATGTTTGAGTATGTAAGGCGTCATTTTGTGCTGGAGAAGTTACTGCTCTTGTAGGTATTCATACAAAAAGTATCTCAGAAACATGATTGCTGTCACTTTGTACTGGACACTGTCCCTTTGGTAAATCTTTTGCATTATAGGCTTACAGTGCAGATTGTCCTTCAGTACGTCATCTAGGTAGGATATTTAAAGAAATAGGTAGATAGAACCTCATCTGGAAGTAAAACAATTGAACAATCTTTTCAAAAGAGCATCAAAACTGGAGAATAAAAGCTTGCACTTTTAATTCTGGTTCTTGCAAAATGACCTTTGCATTCACTGTATATGAGAAATTTTGCATGTTGTGGATTTTCTGTCCACTTTGCTGCAGTGCTTCTGTCTCTATTGTGAAATCTGTGTTCAGACCTTTTTCTTTCAGGCATGCACGTCAGTGCCACAGTGGATAATCGGCTGTGTACGGTAGCATGGGAAGAAGACATTTCTTAAGTAATTGCAAGGAACATACTGGTTTGCAAGACTTCAATAAATAGCTACTTTAATGGTATTTTTTAAAATCAAAAATGGTGTTTTTTTAATGTAGGAGTTTGTATTCTTTAGACATAGTAATTTTTAACTAGTAAATACAAATTGCTGGATAGTGTAAAGAAATCATATGGCACTTTCAAGTGCTATTCAAGAGTAATGGACAACTTGTTTTCTTAACTAGAGGAGCTCGGTGCTCCAGCTACCTATCTCTTCAGCACATTCCTCCCTAGGAATGGAAGATCAGTTTGTCCAGGCCAAACATTTAGTTTCATTCCCTGTGAAACCAACTTAGTTGTGCACTAGAGGTAATGCCACCCTGATCTGCATGGCAGTTTCATGACAGTAGCAGAGTGAGAGAGGGTGCCCAGAAGATCTTTGTATTTCTTCTGCTGTTTGAAATGGAGATCAGTGAGTCTTGTCTTCTTAAGGTACTGTCCAGCAAAAACTTGTACAGTTTTATGTCACTTGTACTAGGATTTACCATATACAGCTGTGTACTGTACCACTTTTGCTGGGATTCAAATAAAAGTTTTTTATCATAAAACATAAAGGGAATCTTGAATTATTTGAGTTACTTGTTTTGAAAAGATCAAATCCTTTTAAAATTCAAATAAATTACTTGGAGATGGTGAAGCAAAATAAAGACTTAGCAATTTTATACCTATGAAGGGAATCCTCTTAAGGGCAATTGTAACTTTAACAGCTAATGAGCATACTTAACATGGCAATTTGCAAAAGTCACAAAGGCATTACACTCAAAGTCACAATTAGAACTACAACTGTAAGTAGCACAAAAACTGGAGCTATATTCAAAACGAGACATAAAGAACTCCAGAAAAAATGTGTTTTTTTAAATTAAAAAGACCAAGGTTCAGCTGGATATGAAATAAAAGCATTATGTACAGAAAGTGACTAATTTACATAATATCTCCTAAGTGGATTGCTTGCTTAGATGCATCATATAAGCTAAATTTTGTCAAACTTCCTTTTTCTTGTTCATGACAAAGAGGTTTTCTAATAGTAGATGAGAAGGAGGAGCTAGAAACCTATGCCAATCCAATGAGAAAGCAGCTTATAAACTCACCTTCATTTATGACAGAGACCAATATAATACGAAGATGAAGGACATTAAAGTTTATTAGATTTGCCTAACAATATCAGCCAGAAATAGATCAAAACATACATGGATTATTTATGGCATATCTAAAATCAGAAGTTAGTTTGCTTTCAGATCCCCTAGTGAGAAGTAGTCTTTTATGATGATTTCATAGAGTTGCCATTAAATGGCTGGACTGACTGTATTTCAAAGCACTTAAGGAGATGTTTATTTCATACAACAGCAGGAAGTAGAGCGTGTTCTTGTGATGCTTTTGCACTCATGAAAAAATGTTTTGTTTTTAATATGTAAATTTTTAATTTGCAAAATATATGTAGAAGAGCTCTAATAAGATCCTAGAACATCCAGTTCAATGCTTAGCTCATAGAGAGGCTAGCCTGCATTTCTAAAGCAGGTTGGCATGAGCGTTTATCTGGGCTGACCGCAGACCCAGTGCTCACCTCTCTTGGGGACAAGGCCTAGAGTTGCTGCGGGCTACACAGAAATCATCTCTGTTGGTGTTCTGGTCCTGATGTTAAAAGCCTTCACATAACAAGCAGAGGTTACTCAAGTAGCTTGCTTCCTAAATGGTTATAGCCTTTCCTCAAGATGTATTTTGTAAATCCATCATATAAGGAGGCCAAGGCTGCGTTTTGTTTTCTGCATGTAGGTCTCAGATACTGCTCACAATTGCTCAGGGTGGCTGGCCTTCAGGCAGGTGCTTACTCAGGTGTAATCTTGCCTTTTATGACCACAGGCACACAAACAAACATCACTGGAAGATAGAGTGTGAGGATGGAGATAAATATTTAATTTAGATGTTCTCAAGCATTTCAGAAAGCAATTAGTTCACGGTGTTTTGACCATGTAGGGGCACAGAAAAAGGCATTATTTTAGCAGTTGAACAACCTGCACCTTCTGTGTCTTTTGCTGATATTTTCCATGAGTTACTTAATTGCTGCCTCTCACAACCTTTCGTGAGGCAGACTGAAATGTACAGCAATCCTGAAGCCCATGATAAGAAAAGGGAGCATGCTGAGAGGTTATAATAGTAGAGATACTGACTGCTCTCCTGAAAACTTTGGCTTGCCCCTGAGTCTGTCAAGATTTCTGCAGTGTTTTGCTTCTCCTTAGCACCCTTAAACAGATCACCTGTTGTACTCAGTAAGCAGCAATCCTCCTTCAGGCCTTACCAGTCTTTCACTGCCACTTTTGTGCTATAGAAGTCCTTTTAAAAAAAAAAGTTCAGAATGTATTGATTCACTTTTTTTTTTCCTTCAAAACATCCAAAAAGATTTTTATTTGCATTTCAGTATGTTTATTTAGTTAATCATATGAGCAGAAACCCAACTGTCCGTCAGGGGCATTTGCATTTCAGTGGTCTATCTTGGGAGAAGGTAGGAGAGTATGACAATAGGTTTACTGGAATGTGTACTTTCAAAATGCAAGTGGCACAGGTATTTACACGGTGCTCCCAGCGAATCTATCCCATTGTACAATCTTTGTTGGTGTTTGTACCTAAGCTGCAGATATACTTCAGGCCTTGTGTGTGGCAAGGACAGAGACTGTAATGGGGGGATAGGTATCTCATGCTTCTTTAAAAATTTAAATATCACAGTAATAGTAATATATCTTGCTGTTTTTTGCATAAGTTTGAATATACTATTCTACTATATTCAGTGGTGCCCACAAATTGATGCTAATCATTTGATGGGTTGATAGGGCTATGGTTCTCTGAATTAAAAAGATGAGTCAATATTGGGATGGAGAGTCAGCAGTCTTTATGGAAATAATTTTTTTTTTCCTAAACTCAATTAATAAAGACAATATTGAATTAAATGAGAAACATGCCATTCCTTGGATAGGATGGAATTTGGTTCTTATTTCACTTCTTTTTTGTATTTATGAAGCAAAGAATTTGCCAGAATATCAAGTTATATTTTTACCTGATGTGCATAAGGCAGTAGTAGGTTAGATTGTTTTTACTAACAGTTGGATGAGATTTGTTTGTGTTCTGAATAGCAGGCTCTTTAGTTGTTAAGCTACTGGAATTTTTTTAACATTCTTTTGTAGATGAGAGCATTACTGATACAATTTGTCTGTCCTAAAACAACTAGACACACACACAAAAAAAAGCAGGGTATTCAAACAATTGCTTTAGCAATAAACTCTTCCAAAGGAATAATGCATAGATGAGTTGTAATTGTATTTTTTAAAAAATCATGAAATTTAAATGAAATGCATTCAACATCTGGGAGGGAAAAACACTGCCTTATGTAACAAAAACACTCATAAAAATAAGCAACAATTATTTGAGATCTGTGAACTAACTTTTCCCTCATGAAGAGACAACTGTTCTTCACAGAATAAGGGGAGTTCTTGTAATTCTGTATATGAAAGTCTCAATTTTGGAAACTATACATAAGTGGAAGCCTGCGCCACCAAGTAGAAAATGTGACGTGCATGTATTCTATTAAAATGCAGTGGTTTACTCATGTCTTGTTTTATTATTTGTTGGCTTATTTCAGCTTGCATCATTTATACAGTCTAAGCAATAGTTGTTTGTAAGGAGCATTGAGTACTGATGGCTTCATGCATAGGCTAGATGAAGAGAAGTACAGAATGACCAGATAGAGAGAGAGAATGAGATAACATAGTAATCCTGACCTACTGTTTATTGTTATTGTCGAGGGATGTTGTTTTCTTTTAACTATGGCCAGCTAGGTTTGTTGTCTCCTAACCAATCAGTTTAAAAAATGAAGGATATGACTTTCAGTACAAACCAACAGGCTGAATCAGTCCTGCCTTAATTTTTATCACTCTTTCTGCACGTGTTTCTGTTGCTGTGGCAGTAAATCTCTGCCCTTGTGATCTGTCATGCTAGAGGTTATCTTTTCTAGCTCCTGGGACTTCAAAGCTTGTTGTTGTCTTCATTCATGATTCAGAGGATGGTGGAGCTTGAGGCAGTGAACAGAGCTCTTTCATAACCGGCCATCTGTGATGAATCCCTGAGAAGGGAGATGCACACAATCTACCGCCATCATGGGTGGATAAATACAAGTAATGGTGAATAGGGATTACACAATCAATTTTTTTCAGGTTTTTTTGTTGTTTCTACTGAAGAGTCCTCAGAGAAAGATGTTTCCCTGGCTGACATACCCTGTTCTTCATTTCCAGGCAGCTTCACAACTGTTTCCAAGCTGGTGAGTTGCCATGGAGTATAGTCCATTTGCTCTCCTATTCCTTTGAAAATAGGGACCCTAGATCTGTATTGCCTAAACAAATACACTTTTTTGTAAGAAGCGTTTCTAAATGCAAGAATTCCCCCCTTCTGCAGCTACAGTAGCAATGAGGTTTAGTTGCCCTTCTTATTTAAAGAGCCTTTTGGAAATCTGAAATTGAATTCTTCCTTTTTAAGACTAACTCTTGAATCATCTCTTTTTAAAAAAGATGCATCTCACACTGAAGTAATTTTTGAGGAAAAAAAAACCCGACACTTTGAAGACCTCTCAATACCTCCTTTTGTCAAGGAATTTTTTTTTTCACGTTATCTTATTCTCAGGTAGTTGTGGACCAGTTGCACTTACACTTTGTGTGTTCTGATACGGAAAATAAAAAAAGAAGACATATTTTAAAAACTTTTCTTTCTTCTTAGCTGTATATTTGGATACTTATCATCATCGTTTTCTAATCATTGTGCTATTTTCTAATTAGTCAATGTGCACCAGTTGTGGAACTGGAAAGGGTGGACGCATGCAGATCCATGTGAGTTAGCCAGTACCTTTGTCATTAGGTTTAGAACAGTCATGCTGGGATTGCCTTGAATTTGCAACAGCCATTTCCTTTGTATTCCAAACATAGTTGTGGTGCTCACTCACATGAAAAAGATGTTTTGATCAGTCTGGTTCCACTCAAAGATTACAGCATAAAGGTAGCTCCAGAAGCAGATCAGGAGTTCTTTCAGTACAGTGTCCTCAGGTTGGATCATTATAGTAGTTCTGCTCCTACAGTGTAAATCTTGATCCTGTCTAAAAGTTTTGTTCCTTCTAATCATACTGGGATAATGCAGCAAGAACTGCTCTTGATTAATGCTGCTGGCTTGCCACTGAAGCTTATAATAAACATTTTTCTCCCCAGGTCTGTAGGCTTTTGTATTGAACTACAAAGTGGTCTAAACTTCCTCCCAGTGAATGCCCACCAATATCTTCCTTTCATAGATCTACTTAGCAGAAAGAAAATACAACATAGCTAATAAGGCCACATGGTGCTACCTTACCCACTGAGAACAGCTGCTTGTTGCCATCAAGGCACAGCTTTAGTTTAACTGCAAGCTTTGAATATTAGAGATAGTAAGCATAATGATATTAGAGCCTTTTTTATATCTGTGAGATCTTGTGTATACACTACTGAATACTGAAGTAGATGGCTACAGTTGTTGTGCTGTTTTACATGAATTTTAAAACTACATATGATGCTAAATATAAACTATTTGGAGATTCATAAATGTAGCCGTGTAAGAATATGACAGTAATTCTGATGTCTGTGAAGGCAGGATTATTTGTTTGACATTTCTTTTCAGTTGACAGATACAGACATTTCCCAGTTGAATTTGAATTTGAGAGGGCTGATGCATGTCACTTAGTCTAAATGTGTAATATGAGTTCCTGTAAAACTATTTTCTCTGAAGGCTCCAGACTTTACAGTATATACATAAATAACTATAGAACCTGAGTCCACTCCCTAGGTTAAACTGTTTGCTACTATACAGCTAGCTATATATTTAGTGTAAAAGTTCTATACGTATGGACCATTCCCTAATATTCTGGTGAAGCGCATTTGGTATGAGACTACTGCTCATGCCTTGGTAGGCAGTGAGTCAACTGAGAGACTTCTGTTCACTTCTGCAGACTTCTTCTCAGGACACACCCATCTGGACTGTGCCCCGTCTTGGTGGTAGCAATCTGATAATTTGAGAACAAAATCAGTTCTTACAGAATGTTATACAGTACCTAAGGGACTGTTAAAATATGCAGAGTAGAACTGATGAGATATTATTCTGAATATAGCAAATAAAAAAATGTGTTGCATTGAATTCACAGTAATAAAGGAGAAGTTATGTTAGTAGGCTAATATCTTGGAGAAAAGGATTTCATAAACAGGTAAATCCTCCAGAAGAATTCTTTCATGAGGAAAAAAAACTATGGTGGAGAACTTGAAGAATCTAAGAAGGAAAACCTTTTTTCCTTCCTTTCCCCATTTATTTTTATAGAGAGACACTGAATCATATGCCTCTTGACACTTTCAGGAATTATCTTACTGTCCAAATGGCCTACAGAGAGCTTTACTAGTAAAAGAAAATGATTGATGGGATGAGATATTAAAAAGGGAAATTTTCCTCTACTTACTCTGGGCAGCACTGTCAACTCTCTATTGAATTTATGATCTGGAGGAAATTAAACGCTGACAGCATCACCAGCTAAGATAAGCATTTATTGTTTAGGGTTAATGACTTGCTAGAGTTTCTAAATCAAGCGGTGTTTACGTTAGTATCTCATATCTTTATCAAGTGACTGGTGGTAAGTAACCATAGATAATGATGGCAAACAGAAATTGCTTTTATAAATGACAGTTGTGCTGTTACATTTTAAGCTCTGGATTTGCAAATGTTTTGCCTACTGTCCTGGCAGTGCTCATTACACGTGTGTGGTATTTTGTTTGGATAACATAATTGGATCACCCATTTTTGCACATTCTAGTTCTAGAAAGGAAATTAGAAATGCTGAAGCAGTTTGCTGTCCAGCAGATTTGGAACTAGGTGCCTATGTAGACTACATTTGTAATTAAGCATCTAAATTCATGGAACTATTTACAAAGATGGCAGATTCACAGGAGCTCTTTTATTTGCTTTAGATATACTGATCTTAAAATTAAGCACTAAATTATGGTCTCTGCAGCTCAAATCAGTCATGTTTCTTAACTTTCCAGCTTCCTTAGAGTTACAGACTCCTTTGAGCTTGAGTCATAACCACATTGATTGAGACTTTTGGTTTGCTTCTATTTTAAATTATGTAGTAGGAAAAGGCTGGTGGCAGGTCAGTATCCTTTCCTTTCAGTGATATCAAAGACCATTTGCCCTTTGGAAGTTAGAAACTAGAAAAAAGAGTTAGTACTAGAAAAAAGAGGGAGAAGCTGCACGTGAAATGTTACGAATCTTCTGTAGGAGTCTGTAGAGGAACTTTATTTATCCATCTAAACTAAAATTCATGTACAAATTCTCCAGCATGGCTGTCAGATTTACTGTAGATATTGTTAACATACTGCTGTCTATATGCTATTTATATGAAATTGGAGGAGGGAAACATCAGGTTTTTGGGTTTTTTTGCTTTTTTTTTTTAAATGAGGAAACAGGCAAAGCACAAGTCATTTTCCCAAAACTGCAAGAAGAATCTGCAGAGCAAAGAACATCTCCTTTGAGATGCAGACTGATGACACACATCTCTTTTCCTTTCCTTTGTTTGAAGGCCTCTGTTGAGGTCCTGGTCAGACAGAACTTTCCCTTACTTTTGTGAGAGGAAAAGATTAAAGACTATATCAGGTTAGTATGCTTCCTTGGTGTTGATTTCTTTTTAATTTTATCTGTATTACTTGAAGCATCTCGGGCTGACACAACAGAAGGAAGAAAATCCAGGTCAAATATATAGTATTACAGAGCTTGTCAAGAGGAAAAAAAAAATAAATAAACATAAACACAGTGTATGAGTACATTTTCCTTAGAAACTATAATAGAAAATAAAAATTTTTTAAGAATCTTTTTTCCTTTTTTTTTTTTGTATTAGAGGCATTTTCTGCCTTTATCAGTATTTTACAAACAAAACTGCAAGCATCCAAATAAGTATACAGACCAAATACAGTCAGTACAGAGTGGAAAAGGAGAGTAAGTAGATCCTCCTGTTGTCTGCTTCTCCCAATCCTACCATCACTATGCTTTCAAATACCTATCAGTTAAAGTTTAGACTAACAAAATAACTCAGAGATAAGATTAAATAGAAAATAGCATTCTTCATTCCTGCCTTGAAGGGTGCTGAAGGGTTGTTATGAAAGATGAATGCCATTACTGTAATGCAGGCACAAGCATCCATGTAGTTCTTCCTATCTAAGATCTGTCTGGGCCCAAACCATTTTTCTTTATCAGCCACAAGAAAAACCAAAAAGACTCACTTTGCCAAAAGGAAGCACCACAGTCTAACCTTCTCATGTTTTGTAACCTGCTCTGTTAGTGGGCCTTTGAAAAAACTTTCATATAAACACAAAGATGACATAATTCCAAGAGTGTCCTTTGTCAGCAGACTGAACAGTGCAGCTTGCCACAAACAGAAAAAAAAAAGCAGATAATAGCATATGAAAATTCATTAAGTTTCAAAAGTCTGTGCCACAGTCACGCAGGTCTTGAAGGGAAGGACAGATGATGAACAAAAATGTAGGTGCCATTAATTGTCAGATTCAGATTCAAAGCAAGTCAACAGGCAGTATTTTATCAAAGCCACAGGTTTTAGTAGAAGCTTGGGCCTTCACAGGAGATGCAGACATTTATATAAATACAACTGTCGAAGTTAGTACTAACAAAATATTGATAGGAATGGAAGTTCTCCTATTTCAGTCTTTAACTGCTTTCCCTTTGTGTTTAAATATCATTCTTCTGAAAAGTGAGTCTCAGATATTCAGGCAGTTCCTAAACACGAAAAAACATGTTTGCTTTGTCCAAAAATTAGCCACTTTTCACATTCATCTGAAATCCATCTAGCAAGTGAAAGGCTGGTGTGCCATTCTGAGTCCTGCAAGGAAGAGGGACTTGCTTTCTAGTGGAAAGAAAAATTCCAAGAATCTGCAAGAGAGAAGGATTAAAAGGTTCATTCTTCCACCTGTGGAAGAAATGCTGTGTTTCCTGTGCTGGCTCTGTGGGGTCAGGGCTCCCCCTGCTAATAGGTAGTAGCTGTGGTAGCCCTGCCAGCCCTCTATTTGCATTCTGCAGTCTTCAAGGAAAGGCCTTCTGTTTGGAAGATGTAGATTGTTGAAGAGAAGTCTAATTTTCATGTTTCTGGTGGCTGCTTGCTATAGTAGCACCTAATCACTTGAAAGCTAAGTCTTGGATGACCAGGTTATGAAACATACTAGTGATGGGGAAAATTGATATCCTACACATGAGTGCATCACAAAAAGGATTTTAGAAAATATTCAGACAAAGAAGGTTTTCTGGAAAATCACAGTCAGATTTTCAGATAGATGGGAGATCACTGAGTTTGCAGTTTAGGAATATAAAAGCTGAACCTCTAAAAATGTATTGGTTTGTAAACAGTTGCAAAGAGTCACAGTGTAATGGTTTTTAAGTACATAAAGAAGCTTGTAGGACCATAATGTGAATCCAAAAGCCCTTAGTGTACCACAGTCATGGAATTAAGTCCAAGTTAGGGATCAGAGTACTGTTAAGTTCTAGCAGTAACATTTTCCCTCCCCCACAGAAATAAATGCATCTTAAAACCATGCCAAGAATCACTAAAGAAAGTTCTGATCTTGTATCCTACTATATTTTTATTAGTGACTTTTGCAGAAATATATATAAAAAAAAAAAGAGAGAGGAAAAGGGTGAAAATGGCCTGTTGCTCTAAATTTGAAAAGATTAACAACAAACAGAAAGATCACAATATAGGAGGAAAATGGGATCACCTTAAGGGGTGAAGTAATATCAGTGGAATGGAATTTAACAGTGAGAATTGCAGGGTTATGCATTTAGAGACTCATAAAAAGATCTGAATTTATCTGAGAGAGATATTAGGCTGAGTTGCAGGAAAAAAAAAAGCTATTTTCTGTGGAGAGACTTAAGAAGCTTAGCTTCTTAGTCTAGAAAAACAAAGCCTGAGAGCAGACATTATTATTCTGTATTATAACATCAAGGAGGTAAACATCTGAGATGAAGGAACTAAGAGTCTGTATTGGAATGAATGAAATCGGTATGAACAAGATACAAATTTCAAGATTCTTAGCTGTCAGAGGAATGGGTTTCTGGAAAAGCCTTCTGATAGGAGCAGAGAAAAACAGCTAGTTTTAAGATGTTTGTGAAAGGCTTTATCTTTTGTTAGTAGATGGAACTGATGTCCCAGTAGGTCTCTAGTTTTAAATTCTTACTGTCTTCTTAGTTTTTGTGTACCATATTGAGGCATCTAAAGTGCGTTAATAGAACTAGTTCTTAGCAAAATTCTCCCTAACCACTAGCCCGTCTAAATTAAAAAAAAATGTATAGGCTTCTTCTGTTTGTTTTGTTTTTGTCTTGAAGACAACATATGAGTAATCATAATGTAATTTTAGTATGTCCGTTTATTCTAAACTTGGGAATCACTAGAACCTGTGTTTGTAGAATTGATTCAGGACTACCAACATCAAGGTTTATGCTTTCCTGTGTCATGATCGTGGTCTACCAAGTTCCCTTGAAAAATATGAACTTAATTCAGGTTTTTGTAGTGTGTTCTACTGACATGTCCCATCCATGGTCTGCACTGATTCATCCAATTGGTGCTCAGCTGTTTCTACTGAAGAAACAATTTCGTGTTGAGCATGGTTGAAGTACCAATAGTAGGAGAATGTATATGTTATTTACCACACAAAAAAAGTTGGTGTGTTCATCTGCCAGAAGATGTTACAAGATCCAGCAGATCATTTTGTCTGGTTATTGCTTGGTCCTTTGCCTTACACTTGTTTGCTGGTCACAGTTTCTAAATGATAATTTACTGTTGATTTTTGTTGTTGTTTGCTTTTAAATATAATCTTCTGGTTTTCCTTTTTTTTCCTTTTTTTATTCCATTGTTACCCTCTTCCCAAGTGTTTTCTTCTTTTTTTCATTTATATTTTGAAAGTAAGTAAGCATTTGTTCAGGAACTATATTAACTTAATGGCAATGCCATATACCCCAATTTTGACTACATTCTGACACACAGAAAGACCTCTGTTGATTTGAACCAGTTTTCAAATAATGTTGGTAGATCAAAAATACTTAATTTTGTCCAAGAGAATTGTTGCAATTTCACATAAAGCTGCCTCAGAAAAGGAAAGTAATTTGTTACTGTTGTGTTATCTTTTAGATAATGTGATCCCCAGCTCAACCATATTTCAGACAGAGGACTCAAATTCTGAAACTGTTTTCTGTTAAAATGCTTAATAATTAGAAAAATGATACTCATGATACTCATTCCCTTGGGAGCTGCAGTCCCTGCAGGTATGAAAAGTCTTTGATGAAGATGAAGTGACTATATTGGGGGGGTAGGGGGGGAAGGGGAGCATGATAGTAAAAAAAAAAAAAAAAAAAATAGGATTCACATGCTGGATCTGTGAGGGAAAATGCTGTCATGATGATAGAGGTATATGAGTAATAAGGAAAATATGGAGAAGTAATCTTTTGGAGTACTATAATTCCTGATATCACTAGTTTGTAGAGAGGCGCATGTAAGGAAAGGAGTGGTCAGTGCTCTGTGCAAGTATATGAATATTTGCCATTCTTGTTTTTCTCTCCTCTTCGTATAAATCTCCTATGAGAAAAGGAGTGAAGTTGCTTTAGGTCACTAACATCTGATCTAGCATCTATTAAGAGAATTTAGAGCATTCAGATTTCCAAGCAGTCATTCCAAGTCTTCTGCAAATTCAAACAATCTTCACTATGCTGGCATAGGGTAGTATGATTTAAAATGTAATTAATATTTTCTTCAAACCATGCAGCAAAAAGACCTATCTACACTCCAGCTAGTCTTTCACCTACATGCCTCCATAATAGTCTGGAGTGTATTTGCTTTCTGGAATAAGCTGAAGAGGCCTTGTCATAAACTGCATTTCAATATGAGATTAAGAAAGAAAGTAGTTTAATACTCCTAAGAAAAGTTGTAAGATGGGTAGATAAAATGAGAAAACAGTAAAAAAAAATTTACAAAGATAGCCTGAGCCTCAGATGCATATTCTACTAGATTGATGCTGATTTAGGAGCCATTTCCACTTATTTTGCTATGTTTAGAAGAGATCCACAAAATTCCCGAGACAGCAATCTGATTCTGAATTAGAAACATCCAGTAAGATAATGCCCGAATGTATCACAAGTAAGAATAGCTAATATTACGCTTTGTGACATACAGTGGAACAGATTCTGAGTCAATTGGTTATCTTGTGAAAGAAACATTGTGAATAATGACATAAATGACGTTCTCTATCCTGAAATTCAAAAGCTTGTTTCCTAACAGTATAAAGGCTGAATACTGAATACTCCCTTTATTGTTGTATGCATTGAAGAGCAGAAGTTAAGGGAGGTGAGGAAATACAAGTGTCAAAAAAAAGCTACCTTCAGAGGCTTCCTTCGTGGCCACTGACTAGAAAGCTGTGATAAAAGATCCTCTTTTGAGTTCAGTATCCAACCAGAAAATTTCAAAGAAAACACACCAGCTCAGGCAGAAATATTTTGTCTCTGTTCTTTTTACAACCCAACACTGGCATAATGGGAAGAAGAAAATAACATCATTGTAATTAAAATTCTTTTTTAATTTAACTGAATCAAACTAGATTTGTAAATACATTCAGTTCATGCCAAACAGCTTACTGTGTCTGTTATTTTTATTTATTATTACTGTGCTATCATTTCCATGTCTGTAGCTTCTGTAAAGGTTCTGCATTGTTTGTTCTCCCACCTTGCTGTTGAAAACACTGGTGCATAAGTCCTGTGAATCAAAATGGTATCACTATGATTCACCATTTTTTTCTTTGATGCTCACTGTAACTTCAGCCTTCTTTAGATATTTAGCCAGCCCTATTACAAAAAAAGGCTTGGAAAATGGATTCCATGTGTATTATAAAAATGACCACAAAAGTACTTATTCAATATTTTTAACACTATTTGAAGAAGTCTAGAGTTTCTTTTACAGTTTGAAAATTCATCTTGTTCTCTTTGTCATTTTGCTACTTTGGAAGTGTTATGTAATGTCAAAGTGAATTCATGTGAATCCTTGTGATGTGGCTTCTGTATCTAGAAACACAAAGGTTCATGACATTCTTGTCTTATTTTGTGGCTTACTTGTGCTATGTAGTTGTAGCAGTACTTTGGTGAGGCATATAGTCCAGCAAAACAGCCAGAAGTCTTTTCAGAAACTGGATTCATTAGTAATAATTTCTTTTTCTTTCCAATCACTATTTTCCATAGTGACTCTTGAAAGAGAGCAGAGCTTCTGATGGAAGAGTGGAAGTCTACTTCTCTTTCTCTTCCTCTCACTTTGGAAGAAAGAGATTTAGGAGAGGGTGTTTCACACTGCTTCCGTTACACTGCCCTGTGCTTCTGGATCATCCAAAGACAGGAACCTTAGGCAGGTGCCTTGTGCAGTGCTTTGAAGAAGTGTCAGTATCTCCAGTAGCAGCAGGATAGAGCAGCTGTCTTAAGCCTGAGTGTATTGATAGCATCCTCCTCCTCTCCTTCCTTTGTTCTTCTCCCCTGTTGCTTGTGTGGTGCCTTGGACATGCCACTGATCCAGGTGATGTAATGAATTACAGACCTGTGTAAGAGACTGTTTTTACTGAAGCCACCTCACCTGTTCAGGTATTACCAGTTCATCTTCATCAGCACTAATCTGTGCATTCAAGACTTTGGAGTTGTTCTGAATCACCAGTTTTATTTTCAGAATAGCAAACAATCCAGTGATGTGCTGTTGCTTTCTATTTACACAACTGCTGCATTCACATTCAGCACCTGCCCCAGCACACCCCTTGAAGGTGACCTGCTGTCCTGAAATGAGGTGGGTTATGCTGGCAGCACATGTGCACGGCCCGAGAGCTGCCGCACAACTGCTTAGAAACACTATGCTTCCTGAGCCAGTCTGCATCTTTCCGTTCTGCTCCTATGCTCCACCTCATTTGTTTTTGACTGCCAGTACCTTTCCAGAAATGCCCCATTCGGGAATTCGCTGTTTAGATGGGAAACTCTTTGCATTAAATATCTTTCTCATGTTGTATCATTGGTTTTTAAGCAGAACTCTCCATTGGTCTCACTAGGGAGTCTGTTTTAAAACCAATGGCATAATTTGGCTCTTTAGCAGTAAGGTTTGTTCAAACAAGAGCAATCTCAGTTATAGATACAGGAATTCTTCCAAGCTGAAGGAATCAATGTGCTTTCTATTTTAAACCTGACTTTGAATTGTCTTCCTTCCCATCTCAAATTAAAAGTTTCAGCTCCATATTTCCTATTGCATGCCTAACACTTTTGAGTGTATGTGGGACAAGATTGCACTAAAATGCAGAAGCATGGAAAAAGGAGACAGTATTTTCTTTCTCAGAGCAACTGCAGTGTTCATTCTGAGAAAGTAGTCAGCAGGAGCAGGGAGATGATGGTCTCTTTGTATTCGGCACTAGTGAGGTCGCACCTTGAGTGCTGTGTTCAGTTTTTGGCCCCTCACTACTAGAAAGACATTACTACCCTGGTATCATTATCTGCCTGGTATATAGAGCAGACACTCCAGAGGCACAGAAAACAAAAGCTTTGCTATGTGTGTTGGTTCTCAGGCCAAATAAATAGAGTTCAGTGCTTTATTAGACATACATACTTTCAAAGGGACTAAACATAAAGGGATCAGTTAGCGTTACACAGATTAGTGCACAAAGTACTCCCAAGGAGATGTGTGTGATCCAGTGCAGTTCCTGAGAGAATGGTATGACATACGGGAGTGTACAGCTGAAGCAGGAAACAATCTGTTTGCAGTGTTATCTCAGCCCTAGCTCTTTATCAGGCTATCTTTCATAGATGTGCAGATCCAGTAGAGAAAGACATCATTAGTGGCTGTAATTGCTTTCTGTGCTCGAGGAGAGCATTTGAAGAAACAGTATATAGAAAATATAAACATCAGAGCTGCGATCTGATAGAGAATGAGGGCAACTAGTGTAATCTTTTTCCACGGCCAAACTGTGATTTTATGTTTATGTTATGGAAAAAGCACTAATGTCTTATAACACATCTCTTAATGTATTAAGTTTAGCATATTAAAGTCATTACTAGACAAGACTAATGTTCAACACTGACTGCTCATGCTCTTAATCTGTAATCTTACTGGGAAGTCATGCTCTGCCCAAATGTTTGTTGTTGTTTTCCTCTTGCAGTGGTCTTGAAGATCTATTTAAAATGCTGCTTATTAAAATGAGTGGGTATTGAAATGTTCTGTTCAACAAACTACCATCATTTTTGATATTTTTAAAACAAATTTGTAAGTTTTCTGGGCTACTTTAGCAAGCACACTTTAAAATGTAGTTAATTTGCTCAGTTGAGAGCACTAACCTGGTGAAGTATTTATGGCATACTGCTGAAATAAGGTTTTGTTAATTAGTTAGTTTGGTTTTGAATATGAAAATAAGTACATTCTCTTATTTTAAATAGAGAGCAGGGATTTCCTCACTTTATAAACACCAGATGCTGAGTTCAGTCACGCCAACATACCTCAGGAGTAACTCCTAGCATTACAGTAGCATACAAACTGGGAGGTAGTGGAAAATCTTGCCCACTGTGTATATTTTTCCATGTTCCATATTTATTTATTTTTTAAAAAGCAATCTGTTGTTGAGAAAATCATGCAAGTCTCTGTCTGAGACTATTTCTACTCTGACTAAAACATACTGTTTCCTGAAAGGCCCGATAGGATAGATCCCACTTTTCCTCTTCAGCCTCAGCCATTAATTAATTCTCATCTCCTTGTTGAAGAGCAGTCACATGAGTTAGTGAGTCCACCCAGTTATTCCACTAGTGGATGGGAATACTACTATCTTTGTGTGCAGGCACCCACCCTATGAAAATAGGTCAGCACTTAGCTGCCTCTAGGATTTCCTCTCATGTTTCCCACTGCCACACAGGTACTCAATTCACTTCCCATTGATTTTGCTCCCAAAAGGGGAGCCATTCTGTACATCCTTGAATACAGCATATGAATCTGTATATATATAAATACATATGCCATTAGCCTGGGAATCTTTAGCAAGCACATTCCATACAGCTATCAGTTCTCCCACCTGTGCACTCTCTTCACCCTCAGCAGTGGTATGATATTCTGTGTCTACATGCAAGGCTGCTGTCCCATATTTCCATACCCCGCCTTCTCTCCTGGAAGAGGCATCAGTAAACAACACATTTTTAAGGGAATAATCAAAAGGAGGAGCAGAAGTAATATAGGAGAGAGGTAGCTCTGTGCTCTGTTGCTCCTGTGGGGGTTCCTGCGTTGTGAGCATCTTTGGAGTTCCTTCCTCAGTCTTTTGATTGTGAAAGTAGTGATCTAACTGAGCATACCGTTTTCTTATTCTCTCTCTGTGCCACTCCCAGAGGAGGTGGGGCTCCTGTGAGAACTGGTTTAAGGACCTTAAAGGGGCCTCTTAAAACTATTGACTGTTTACTTGTAATTTTATCTTCTCCTCGTAAGGCATCATTTATCACAAATAAGCCCTTTTCCAATTTAGAATAACATTTTTCTGCATCCTTGAAGCCAAGAGAATAAAAACCTATGGGGTGACTGGGCCCTTTTGGCCCCCTTTGCCACATATATTCTGTCAATCTATGAACTGCAACCCCCCATTCTATGTGTAAAGGATCAGTGGGGTGGATAGGACCCAAAGCTTGGGGTAGATATACTCCTGCCTCAAAAATTAATAATTTTAGGGCTTTCTGTTGGACTGGAGTCCAGTCCTACATAGACCTTTTTTGCAACAGGTCATACAATGGATGTGCAATAATTGAAAAGTCAGGAATATGTTTCCTCTAAAACACTTAAAGGCCTAAAGCATATTGCAGTTCCTTTTCTGTTGTTGGCTTGCTTACCTGTTCTAAAGTGGTTAGGGTCTCAGGTGGAATACAGACTGTTCCACCCTTCCACCAAATACCTAGGAATTTGACTTCTGAAGAAGGAACCTGTATCTTTTCCTGAGGAATTTTCAACCCTATGTTTTCCACGTGTGCTGTTATTTGCTGTTGAGTGTCAATGACCAGTTGAGCAGTTGGACCTCCAATTAACACATCATCAATGTACTGATATATTCTAATACTTTGTCCTTTGTTGGAAGGTATGTTAGCCAGCTCCTGAGCAGTTGTTGGGGAGTGGCAGTATCCTGGAGGCAGGAGGGTGAATGTGTATTGGACACCTTCCCAGGTGAAAGCAAATTGATTCCTGTTTCTCTAAGAGGTACCATAAAAAAACATATCCTTAATACCAGTTGTAGCCAGAATTTTGTGAGCTTGCTCCTGAATGGAAGTGGTTAATTCAGCCATGTTTGGTACAGCAGCAGTTAAAGGTCCTGTGTTTGCATTCAAATTCTGAAAATCAACTGTGAGCTTCCACTTGCCTTTCGGTTTCTGAACCAGCCACATGAGAGAATTATATGGTGAGTGGGTAGGGACTACAATTCCCTCATTTTTAAGATTAGTCATGACTGTTGAAATGCCCTCCTTTGCTCCCAAAGGTAAGGGGTAAGGTTTTATATTTACAGTTTTCGAGGGAAGTAGTTTGGGGGCTAGTTTTAGCAGCTGCAGTGCTGTAGGGAGGGATCCGGATTTCCACTCCCTTCCTCCAGACCCAGTCCAAGATCGTCCTTTCAACAAATCTAATCCTGCAATATTAGCAGGCAAAGAGCCCAGTATCATTGTGACTTCTGTTGGTTTTGAGTCCCCAGGTATTCAACATTTTACCATTGCTGTGCACTGAGGTTGAGAGTTGCCAAACACATCCATGATCTGCTTTGTTTTTCTTTCACAATATACCTGGCAATTCACAGCCATATCTTCCCTAAGACCAGATATTTGGGCCCCAGTAACTACCAGGAATGTTACTGGGACTTCATTAGGACCTAATGGGAAAGTGATTGAGTCCACTTGTGAATTTTCAGCAAGCCCCCTTAAAAACATCCACCACCTATTGCCCAGCTCGCTTACAGGGAATGGCAGCAAGATGTTTCCCAGCTCCTTGCTGGGATCTTGCAGAGTAGTGAGCAAAGGGGCAGCTGGATTGCCTGGAGGCGCGGGGTTCTTGGCCTGTCTTCCCACAGGTGAGGGGTGTGCCACCCACAGCATACATTAATTGCAAACAAGCAACCTTTTGTACATTTTCTGTAAGCTGATCTAACCCAGGAGTAGCTGTAGATACTGGGTCTCCTCTGGTCAGGGAGTCCAAACCTCCAGCTCCAATATGCCACCTTCTGAGTTAGAGACCATAGAGCCCTTTGGTCTCCTTCTATATTCAGGAAAACTCCAGGTTCCCAGTATCCTTGTGCCTCATCTTCATTAAGCCTGATTTGATCACCTCTGGTCAAAGAGACTCTCCACACATATTCCGTCTCAGTCACTCAGACACTTCTCAGGCTCCAATTCTAATTCAGCAGGTAAACTTCTTAAGGACTCCTGAAATGACTCACTTATCTCACACTCCTTTTGCTTTACTTTGTTCTTATCTTTCTGCACCACAATTAGTGCTGCACCTAATACTGCACAAACAATAGCCTTGCCTTTGCCAGGCCTAGACTTACTTTCTTTTGCCTAGGACTTTATTCTTCCTGCAACATCTGCAGGAGATTGCCAGTTTTCCACAGCCCAAGTTTGCCCATGAGGGCCCAGACTTGCCCTGTAGCTCTCCAGTAACTCTAACAGTGGGGATCAGTCTGCATCATGCTGAACCTGAGCAGCCACGATCATCTCCGGAGAACTCGAGCACACCCTGATTCAATGTTCCCCTTTCTCGACTCTCACGATATCCCCTCTAATTTCCTCTTGAGCTCTTATTCAGGAGATATCCTGCTGACAACGCCAATAAGAATGTCTCATCCCACACAGTAGATTTTGAGGGAGGTGAATCTTTTTCTGTCTCCTCAGTTGTGCCTCCCCCAGTCAGCAAGAGGTTGCTACCACGATGGAGTCATCCAAGACTCAGAGGAATAATACACATCAATTTATTGAGAGCTTTCTTAACAACAGCTAATACTCTACTTGAAGGTAAAATTGGCTAATTTGCAAATTACGGTTAATAAGCATTACAGGTAAGACAATATTAGGCAATGGCTACTACAAAGAGTAAAAGAATTAAAAAAAAGATAAAGGCAAAAGTTAGAAAAAAATGGGGAAAGACAGATACAGAAACAAAGCAAAGTGGTTGACCATTCCTCAGTCCAGAGTTGTCTTGGTGTCAGGTGCTGATCTTCAGTAGAGATGGAGGTTGTGTTGTTCAGCTGAGGACTATAAATGACAGTACAAACTCTTACTTATAGTCCAGAGTGGCCGAGCTAGCTCTTTTGGAGTGACAGCTTCTGGTTGTGGGATCTCATTAGGAACTCCTTTGTTACCCTCTGTGAGGTCTTGCAAATTTAAGTCAGCAGATAAGAGGAAGCTGGGAGATCATAAAATCATAGAAACGTAGAATATCCTGAATTGGAAGAGACCCTAAGGTTCATCGAGTCCAACTCTGAGATGACTTGTCAGCCCATGAGAGCTTGTACTTTCTCATCCTCAAAAAGTACAAAGAAAGAGAAAACCCACATACTTCTCAAATTCAAGAGTATGATTAATTATATTAATGAATGTAGTTCATTCTTTGTAATGTATCTTGCCTACAAAGGATACAATGGTATCATATCCCAATCTCCTGTATCAAACTGGAATCATTTGCTCCTAGGCCAAGTCTTCAGCCAATAAATGCTCCTGGGCCCTCCCTTTCAAAAGCAAACAACTCCAAATAAATGCTTTCAAGTGTAAAACTGTCCGGAAAGTGATGTTGGTTGCCTCACGTTGATTTGAGACATTTGTTACTAGTCTCAAATAGTCCTTACCATGGTTTTTTATTTCTTTCAGATTTTGTGGGTTACCTTCAACATTAAGGATGACTGTCTCTTGTTTGCTTCTCTGAAAGTCCTTCCTGTATTAAAAAAAAATTTAGGTCTATAAACTAGGATGTTTTTTAAATTATTTTAAATAGCTATTTATTCACAGAAAAATTGGCTTCCATTGAGTAGCATTACCTGTTAGGAAGCATTTCATCTCTGTGAAGGCTCAAGTACTTATCTGTGCTAAAGATTTCAGCATTGTGTGGAGATAACTAGAGTGACTTTTAAATAGTCTGAATAGTCAGTGCAGTCCTGTCACAAAAGCACAGTGCTCTGTTCAGGGTCTTAATTCCATTTTCAGCACTTGTGGAATTTGTGGGGCTCAGTGCAGCTTTTTCAGATACTCAGAAATACTCAGAAAGCTCATTTAAAGCAAAAGGGTATCTGTATCAGGTCTTCTTATAGAAATCAGTGCCACAATTGCTGTCACCATTCCCCAGGTGGGCTTCTGTGAGGGGGAGGAGACAGCTGACAACCACCTAAGGGGTGTCTCCAAATGCAGTGACTGGGAGTGAGAATCTCCTTTCCTGCAATTTGATTTTCCTGTACAGTAGCTGAGTAGGCTACTCATAACCCTAGTGCAGTGGTGATGCACTAGGGTTGATGATCAAGCTTTTACTTCTTTAGCAGGCTATGGAACAGCATAAGGAAAAAAAAAAGCATTTAAAAATGTGCCATTAAAATTAAAGAACTGAAATATTTATGCTCTGGTCTTGTGAGTCAGTTGCATTTTGACAGGAGGTCTCAGAATATGGTGGGGATGATGGCAGTACAGTAAATGTGATTTTCAGCTGAGGAAAGTTTAACGCTGTCTCTGTGGGTGAGAATCAGATGGAAGAGTGCGTTTTAACTCAACTTTTGATCCAAAAAGAAAAACAAGGGTTTGTTTCTCAGAGGATGCCAAACTGAGTGCTCATTAGAGGGCAGAGAGAGAGAGATTCAGTGATAAAATACACTGGGCAGGACAGGAGAACACAGTGGTGAGCATATTTTTAGAAACCACAGATTATCATCCTTGGTACATCTCAGTGTCCAGCCACATCAGTGGACGTAGCCATGCACTTCTGTTTCCATGCTGATGATACAGCTTCACATCAGGAAAACAATGGCAAATTCCTTGCGGACAACCTTCTGCTCTTTCTCCAGAAATCTTCAAAAAAAAAAGACCTTTCGCATACGTGAAGATAACAGCTTTGTATTTGTTAGTCATCAGTCAATATGACTTGCGGAAACAAACTTTACAACCAGGAAGATTGTAAAGCAGGTATGTTTATTATGGCACTGTGCCTGCGCCGGGTGCAAGGAGGGTATCCCCTTCCTAGTTTGCACACCGAAAGGCAGAAAACTTCCATATTTAAAGATTGAAGGCATACATATTCATTGCATTCCTGAGGGAGGGAGGGACTATTACAATTAGTTCCAAGAAATCGTTATAATATGCTCCACCCCAGTCACACCCCTTGAGCATGCATAGTGCCTCCTGGTGGTTGTCTTTGAGGGTCGTGGGGATGAAGGCCGTATCTCTTCCTCACTGTGTAACTCTTGACCTTGGCACAGTTGAAGAGGGTGATCCAGCTTCGGCTGGTTTTTCTTCAGGATGTAGTCTCCAGTTCAGTTCCAACGACCAATCAGCAGCTTTTAGGTTTCCTTGCCCCATTAACCTACATCTGTCTTTTATTGTTTGTTTTAACCGTACTTTACCCTTTCCTCCCTTAAATATTAATAGCGGATGGTGTGATAAGTCCCTGATACTTTTGACATTTTGGTGTCCCATTGTACTTGTTCTGTGATCTCTTTTAGTCATTGCTAGAAGTTTTGGATTCTCTGTGCTTACTTTATAAATAGTGCCTATATGTTATCACTTCAGTTGTTACAAGCTTTGAAGCCAAGGGTGCCTTTCAGTCCAGCAGACTTGCCATCTCCTTGATACAAGCAATTTCAAATTGCCTTCTTCACTATGGGCTGTACAGGCAGGCATGAATTAAAATCCCAGCTCCAAAGATTTTGAAGTTCTGTAATAATTCAGATGGAGATTTTCCCTTTTGGTCTTGTTTTCTTTCTTTGATTTTGTTATTCTCTTATGTGAGCAACAGGGATTTTTCCAGCCATTGTGGAGCTGTCATGGTTTTATGATTTTCGGTTATTGGTATTCCACATCATAACATCATGTAGTGAATGTACCTGGTTCTCAGAAGAGAAGGACTACTACAGTCCCCACGGCACTTTGCTCCTCTGTTACCATTTTCCAGCCGGAGGGAAAAGATAAAAGCTC